>NC_071429.1:776411-1092036 GCF_017976375.1 Cuculus canorus
GTAGAATCAGTTAAATACTCTGAAGCGGCCGAGGATCCCCCAGTACAACCAGTAGCTTTGTCACCAGACAGGCAAATCCCGGTGTCCCAAATCCACCCAGCTCACATCGTTTCCCTGCATCTCCCCACCAGCTCCGTTTGGAAAGCTGATGCTGCTTTCCTTTGAAAGCCACATCAGTGAACGCCTCTCGCAGGCAGAGCAGAAGGAATGGGTTTGTGGTACTGGTGAAACAACTGGGCTGCTGCTTAGGAGCTTGTGTGAGGACGCTTCCCGCTCTTCCAGGTTTCCTACAGGTTCATCTGGCAAAACAGACCTAGAGAGGAAGGTGGTGGTGTGGGTATCGGAATGGGTCTCTAAAATCCCGGGTTGAATTCTGCTTATAACTGGTAATAGAGCTGCTAACTGGGACGTGTAAAGACGAACTTAAGAGACAGCCTGGAGTGGATTCTCATCCTTTGTCCCTCGGATGGTGGCTTGAGTTCAGGAGAAAGTGATTTATCCTCATTTGGCTACAGATGCCGTTCTTGCGTGAACGCTGCGGAGCTCTGTTTCTCCTAGGAGCATTCTTGTGTGGAGCTGAGCTTTGCCCGGGCTCCGCTGCTGAGGGCGTCTGCTTCTGGCACGGCTGAGCTGTCGCTGTGGCTTCTAGAGGGCAGCGTCTTTGTACGGTCTCCGTTTGGCTTCATCTCCCCGTTGGTGCTGCCCGTTCCTCTGGCAAACAGCTTGGAGTTCCTCAAGGTGCTGGCAGAAACTGCAGGGTGGGGTGGGAATGAGAGGGGGGAGGTGAAAAATCATACAGTCGTGGAATAGGTTGGGTTGGAAGGGACCTCAAAGCCCATCCAGTTCCATCCCCTGCCATGGGGGGGGACACCTCCCGCTGGATCAGGGGCTCCAAGCCCCATCCAACCTGGCCTGGAACCCCTCCAGGGATGGGGCAACCTCTTCCAGGGCCTCCCCACCCTCATAGGAGAACATTTCTTCCTAAGATCTCATCTCAATTTCCCCTCTTTCGGCTCAAAACTGTTCACCCTCACCCTATCCCTGCACTCCCTGATCCAGAGCCCCTCCCCAGCTTTCCTGGAGCCACTTTCCTTACTGGAAGCTGCTCTAAGGTTTCCCTGGAGCCTTCTCTTCTCCAGGCTGAACAACCCCAACTCTCTCGGCCTGTCCTCCTTTGGGAGGGGCTGCAGCCCTCGGATCATCTCCCTTCTCCCCTCTGGGACTTGTTCCAACAGCTCCGCATCCTTCCTGTGCTGAGGGCTCCGGGAGTGGGCACAGGGTTCCAGGTAGGATCTCCCCCATCGCCCTTCTGGTCCCACACCTTCTGTGTTTCATTCACGCTCTGCTTCCCCAAACGGTTTGAATAAAACCACTTACGGTGCTTTGGTCTGGAGTGGACGGTGCTGATGACTGTGGGTATTGGTTGCTCCATGCTGTGAACGCAAGGGCAGAGTTAGAGGACACGTATTAAGCTCTGCGGTGCCGGAGAGAACTGGAGTGTGGCCCATGTGAGCTACAGGAGTAGAGCCAAGTGCATGGTTGGCTCCTGAAAGCTGACTCAGCAGTATCTGAGCAAAGCGTCACCTGGAGAAGTGCTGGAACTCTCCAATCTGGGGAGTCTAAGGGGAACTTCAGGGCAAGAAAGAGGGCTGAACTGTATGGGGGCTGCTGGGATTTCACAGAATCACCAGGTTGGAAAGGACCCATTGGATCATCGAGTCCAACCATTCCTAACACTCCCTAAACCATGTCCCTCAGCACTTCATCCACCCGTTCCTTAAACACCTCCAGGGAAGGGGACTCGACCCCCTCCCTGGGCAGCTGTTCCAGTGCCCAATGACTCTTACTGTGAAGAATTTTTTTCTGATATCCAACCTGAACCTCCCCCGGCGGAGCTTCAGGCCATTCCCTCTTGTCCTGTCCCCTGTCACTTGGGAGAAGAGCCCAGCGCCCTCCTCTCCACAACCTCCTTTCAGGCAGTTGTAGAGAGCAATAAGGTCTCCCCTCAGCCTCCTCTTCTCCAGGCTAAACACCCCCAGCTCTCTCAGCTGCTCCTCGTCAGACGTTCTCCAGCCCCTCACCAGCTTCGTTGCTCTTTTCTGGACACACTCCAGAGCCTCAACATCCTTCTTGTGGTGAGGGGTCCAGAACTGAACACAGTATTCAAGGTGCGGTCTCACCAGTGCTGAGTACAGAGGGAGAATAACCTCACATCTGTTCTTTCTTAGATCAAACCTTCAATACCAGAGTGAAAACTTAGGATGTCTGCTTTCTCCCTAGGTGCTTGAGTGCATGCCTTCCTCTCCAGGCGCAAGGAAGCCCAATTTACCTGTTCTCCTCTCCTTCCATCAGCTTCCTGTAAGTGAGGATCTCCACATCCAGCGCCAGCTTGATGTTCATCAGCTCCTGATACTCTTTCACCAGGTGAGCTATATCCTCTTTGCTCTTCTGTAGGGCTTCTTCTAGCTTGACCAGTTTGGCTTTGGCATCCTTGAGGGCTGTCTCGCCGTGTTCTCCTGCTTCCTTGATGTGTTCCTCTAAGTACAGGCACTGGCATTGCGAAGGGAAGAAGGTGAGGGAGGTGTTAGATGTGGTGTCAGAGCCCTGTGTCAGAGTTGTCACCCACCCCAGGACACACCTGGCTCTTTTGGGACACGATGCAGGACCTCAGCTTCTGGATCTGTATGTTCAGGTCTGCGATCTCCCGCCGGCTGTCGAGGAGGTGGCCCCCGTAGGTGCTGGACTGGATGCTTCCTTCGTTCAGCTGCAAGGAAGATGGAAGAGTGGGTTATCCATGAGCCTGTTGCTGTAGTGAAGGAATCTGTGAGGGTTCCTGCAGCCCTGGAGGAGAAACACCTAACTAGGGAGAAGCATCAGGTTTGCAGAAGGATTTGGGGCTCGTTCTCGTCCTCTTCTGGCTGTAGCCCTGCCGTAGAACCTGCAGTTTCTTGGGCACAATCCCATTCTCGTTCTGTTTGGAGGAGGCAGCAGTGGAAAGTCATTCCCATTTAGGTGGGAGAAGCTTCCACTGGGAAGCCTCTCTTTCCTTGCCTCTCTCCGCTGAACGTGAAGAGCCCAAAGCAATGAAACTACTTATTTACACACCTGAGTTAGGAGCTGATCTGGGTTAGCACCCTGTCCGCCCTCTTCCATTCCCAGGTGTAGCCTATCCCTTGTTTTGCTGATTCCTGTCATTTCTAGGCTGGTCTCTCCCTCTCCTTTCCCTGTCTCTCCCCGGTATCGATCAGATAAGGAGACAAATACCTTTCTCCTGGTGAGTGCTTCTGCCTCCTCCCAGCTGCGAAGAGCCAGGGCTTCATACTGGGCCCTCACATCTTCCACGATTCTGCTCAGATCAAGTTTGCATGCGTTCTCGATTCCCAGGACCACAGAAATGTCCTTGATTTCTGTCAGCAGCTCCTCGAGTTCCTGGATAGCAAAGAGAATAGGATGGAGATACCAAGCAGTCAACAAAGCCACAAACCAAGAGAGACACGAAGCCTGGCAGAGCTGCTGTGCTTCGTTAGGCAAAGCATCTTCTGTGTGCAGCGGGGAGATGGGGAGATTCCCTAGGATTTCTGTCTCTGGAGTATGGAAGCTGATGTGCATTTTCTCCATAAAATCCAGATTCGGGGCTAGGGAGGTGGTTTGGGACCTTCGGATGCGATCTGTTATGAGTAGTGCATCAAGAGCAAGTTAATTGAGCTGCTGATCACACTGTTATAGCTGTCGATATTCAGGTGGTGGGTGTATATGTCTTGGGCAAGAAATAGGGCAGTGGGAACCGTTCTCAGGCTGGTGGTGCAAGTAAAATATCTTTGCCAGCTCTGCTTCAACATCCAGAGAGGCTGCGGCTGCCGGTTCTGCTCCAGACTGCTTTGTGTCTGCTAACAGAAGGGAGAAACAGGAGCCTTCTCTCAGCACAGCCTTTCCCAGCAGACCTATTCCGCTCCCCAGAGCTGCTCTTCTGTGCCGGGAAGGCTCAGGCCGGCGCGGGAAAGTGGGAGCGAGCACACACAGGCTGCAGTATCGCTTGCTGGGGTATTTGCTCTCGATAGCTGACTCGGTCACGGCTTTAAAGAGCCAAACAACGATGAATGCAGACTTCCCTCAGTGAAACTAAAAAGGACCCTTAATCCCTTCCTGCAAACTGCGCTCCTGGGTGGTTTGTATGCGGGCAAGATGTGACTTGATGCTGAGCAGATGGTGTACGTGCTCCCTTGGCAGCTCCGCCAGTCTCGCAGGGCTCCTGCAGGGGCGTCGCTCTTATCAGTATCTGCAGCGGCTGCTGATTTACACCAGCACTGAAAGACAGCAGCATCCATCTCTCCCCATCTTTTAACCTTTCATCTGTATGGTTTTGTTTTCCCCTTTTATGCTGAGGGCACTAAGCTCTTAGAGAAGCGTTTGTACACCTTGTTTGCCTCGCCTTCCCCTGACTGCGGAAACAAAGGGCACATTGTGATTCGTGGATAACAGAAAAATATCCCACTGCTCTCCCAAAGAGGAGGATTACCGATGGGTTTTTTTTCCCCACTGGTGTCTAATCCTTGAGCTTCTTTGTTAATCTCTGAGTGGGTTAAAAGCCATATGAGAAAATGTGTGGTTATTGCAAATATTTGGGCATCCTCTGCCGGAGGAATAAAACAAAATGAACCTGGTGGTTTATTAATGAGGATGGCGGCTGGGATTTTCTTCTGATTCAAAGCAACCAGCTGTGAGCAAAGCTGTCAAGCAAAGCTTTCCTCATTTACCCTTCCAATGGGTACGTGTGCCCAGGCTTTGGTGTTCAGGTGAGGAATGATGAACCTGGAAGCAGCTGTGGAGAGGAGAGGGCAGGGAGAGAGGCAGAGGAGGGAGATTTCTTTGCATGAAGTGTAGGTTAAAAAAACGCAGCCTTCTGCTAAGACAGCAGAATGGGACCAGGAGGAAATCAGCTTAAGATGCTCACAGCAGGACTGATTTCCAGCTGCACCTTGGAATAAGCTTGGAATTGTAGAGAGAGATGCCTTCGTGGTTAGGTGTGTTCTAATGCAATTCTGCTATCATGCAGGTCCTTCTGTCTCTCTGTGCCTTAGTTTCCCCACAAAGGGTGAGAACATTCCCTCTGTCAAGCGTTTTAATTGTTTGTATTGGTAGAATTGAGACAAACCCCAAAACACTGCTGGGGCTGCTCAGTAACATTTTACAGGCTCTGAGTAAGCGGCTGTAGTGGCTTAAAATCATGGGATGGTTTGGGTTGGAAGGGACACCTCCCACTGGATCAGGGGCTCCAAGCTCCATCCAACCTGGCCTGGAACCCCTCCAGGGATGGGGCAGCCCCCACTGCTCTGGGCAACCTCTTCCAGGGCGTCCCCACCCTCCCAGCAAAACATTTCTCCCTAAGTTCTCACCTCAATCTCCCCTCTTTCAGCTGAAAACCTTTCCCCCTCATCCTCTCCCTGCCCTCCCTGATCCAGAGCCCCTCTCAGCTTTCCTGGAGACCTCCCCCTGTTTGAGCAGATGCAGCTCTGCAGACTCCGTGTCCCCCACCCCTGTCCCTTGGTGAAACCATACCCGATTGCACACTCGGTGACTGGAAGTGAAGCAGATCGGGTTGTGTTAAAAACCATCCAGCACCTCACTCAGGTTCTCCAGGGTTTCTCCTGCCTTGTTTGGAGCCCATCCTCTCAATCAGAGTAGAATGATAGTTAGCACACTCGTGACCTGGGGCATTTGATCCCATGGGAAATGCTCTCCGGAGGGGTTCAGAGCTGAGCCCCAAACCAGCCAGCTCAAACTGGGTGGGAATTCTTTACTGGTTGGGGGGGGACTGCTGGAGCAGCCTCTCTGCCGTTGCTGTGGGGCAGGAGGAACACCCTAATCACGTTGAAAACAGAGCTGGGTTAATTTAGGAAAGGGTTTTAGCTCGTGAGACCCTGCCATAAGCCATCTACTAGTTGTCTGCAACAATATGCAACTCCCCTGGCTGAGGTTTTGGTGTAAATCCAGAACAATGCCCTCTCTGGAGTGGAACTACCCACTAAAATACCATTTCTCTGCATAGTAGCGTGTTTGGTCTCAGCCCCCTTTCCCGCTTGCGTTTTTACCTGCTTGTAGATGGTTTTTTTCAAGTCCATCAGCTCTCGAAGCCCATTGAGTTTTACCTCCAGCTCAGTTCTGTACAAGGTGCTCACATCTAAATCCTACAGGAGATGGACAGTGTATTAATCATAGGATCATAGTCATGGAATGTTTTGTGTTGGAAGGGACTTCAAAGCCCATCCAGTTCCACCCTCTGCCACGGGCAGGGACACCTCCCGCTGGATCAGGGGCTCCAAGCCCCATCCAACCTGGCCTGGAACCCCTCCAGGGATGGGGCAGCCACCGCTGCTCTGGGCAACCTGGGCCAGGGCCTCCTCACCCTCACAGCAAAACATTTCTTCCTAAGATCTCCTCTCAATTTCTTCTCTTTCAGCTCAAAGCCCTTCCCCTCATCCTCTCCCTGCACTCCCTGACCAAGAGCCCCTCTCCAGCTTTCCTGGAGCCCCTTTCCATACTGGAAGCTGCTCTAAGATCTCCCCAGAGCCTTCTCTTCTCCAGGCTGACCAACCCCAACTCTCTCAGCCTGTCCTCATCCAGGAGGTTCTCCAGCTCTTGGATCATCTCCGTGGCCTCCTCTGGACTTGCTCCAACAGCTCCATATCCTCCCTGTGCTGAGGACTCCAGAACTGGACACAGGGCTCCAGGTGAGGTCTCACAGAGCGGAGCAGAGGGGCAGAATCCCCTCCTTCCCTGCTGGTCCCACCGCTTTGGATGCAGCACAGGACACGGTTTTTCTTCCAGTCCTCCCTCCTCTGCCCTTGTACCCCATGAGCTGACCCTTAAAGTGGAATAGGTAGGAAAGAGCAGAGCAGAGCTGCTCCCCATCTCAGGTTCGCTTGCTCTTCTGAGACCCTTGCCTGTTTTGGATCTCCCAGATTAATCCCGTGTTTGGATGCAGCCCAGGATAAGGTTGGCTTTCTGGGCTGGAAGTGCCCTTTGCCGGCTCACGTTGAGCTTCTCATCCACCAGCACCCCAAGTCCTTCTCCTCAGGGCTCAATCCATTCTCCATCCTCTCTATAAATCAACGTTTTGTAGGAAGAAGCCTTTCCCTCTGCCACCTTCTCCCCAGTAAGTGTCCTGCATGCTGTTTGTTGGCAGATCCTCGGGGAACTGCTCTACGAGTAGGGAGGCTCCTTTGTGGACCTTTTTTCTCTGTAGTTTTGGGTTTCATTTTTTTTGTTTGCTCTTGAGTGAACCCTTTGGAAGTCTCAGGTGAGGCAGAGCGGGTGGAGAAGGAAACAGGCAGGGTTAGTCCATGCCCACTCATCTTTTGTTCACCACAAAAAGCGCGAGGTATTGAAAACTCTGATGCTGTCCACACAAGTCCCCAGAACTGCCCTTCCTGATGAGTGTATCAAGGAGAACATGCAATTAGCCCTAATGATCATCTGCGGTGAACGTTTCCTCTGTCTAATAATACCCTGCATTCCTGCACCCTGCATTTGGTTTTTTGATGTAGAGGCTGTGCACAAAGCCACCCATTTCAGCTGATATTGAAATGCAGCTCCTTCTGGGGCGGATGTTTAAATAAGGGGTGGCCATGTGGCAGGAAACAAAAGCAAACACACTTTATCGATTTCCAGCCTTTTCCCAACCTGTGATTTCCTTCTGAGGGAAAACAGGGAAGGAGAGGTGTTATCTTGGTGGGGTCCTGGGGCGCAGACCCCTCTGGGCCACGTGTGGCTTCTGCAGTCGCAGTGTGGTTGGGAGCAGAGAATCGTTAAGGTTGGAAAAGATCTTAAGATCATAGAATCATAGAATAGTTCAGGTTGGAAAGGACCCTGAAGATCATCCAGTTCCAACCCCCCTGCCATGGGCAGGGACATCCCACTGGCTCAGGCTGCCCAAGGCCCGTCCAACCTGGTCTTGAACACCTCCAAGGATGGGACATTCAGAATTTCCCTGGGCAACCTGGGCCACTGTCTCACCACTTTCATGGCGTAGAAATTCTTCCTAATGTTCAGTCTAAATCTGCCCCTCTGCAGTTTATCCCCGTTCCCCCTCGTCCCATCCCCACAAGCCTTTAGGAACAGCCCCTCTCCAGCTTTCTTGTCACCCCTTTCAGGTACTGGAAGGTCTCTCTAAGATCTCCATGGAGCCTTCTCCTCTCCAGGCTGAAGAACCCCAACTCTCTCAGCCTGTCTTCGTATGGAAGGTGCTCCAGCCCTCCCATCATCTTTGTAGCCTCTTCTGGATCCCTGGATCATCAAGCCCAACAGGCGTGCTCTGACCCCGGGTGTTTCTGCCAAGACCCGTGGGGCTTTTCTGTAACCACGAGTGACCCAGAGTCACTGGTTGAATTCCTGTTGAAATGGTGACCATGTTCACCACTCTGCTGCTCTCATGACCTTATTGCCCCACCAAACATCCTTGATCCAGACCTAGCTCTTGGCTGGCCCTGCGCCCTCTTAGCTGAGCCTGGACCATCTTCCCTCTCCAGGCTCTTTTGTGCCTTCACGGAGCTGCTGTAGAGCCTCTCCAGATGAAAAGCTTCTCTTGCCACTGACCTTTTTGAGCTCCATGAAGGTGTATTCCATGCCGCTACAGAGGCGAATTTCATCCTCGTATCTAAAGAAAGGGAAAAAAGCAGTTAGAAATCACACGGGGTGAAAATTTCTGGGATGCCGAAGGTTGTCGTGCTGGTATCAAAGCTTTCTGCTTTTATTGCCATCTCCCACCTCCTTGATGTACGCTGGAGAGCGTGGAGAGGTATCTCTTGGGTGTGGGCATCTTGGACAAGAGAGAGAAGAGCAAGCCACCACATGCCAGTCACAGCGTGAACATTTTAAGTCTGAAGAGCCTCAGAGTAAAGAAGGAGGCAGCTTTAATTCTAACTTAATTGGAAGGCGAAGCAACCTCAAGTTACCTCACATTTGCCACAGCAAGAGCGAGCGGGCAGGGAGAAGTGGGGTGTGGTGAGTTACGCTCTGTGAAACACAGTCTCATGCCCAAAGACTCCTCAATTTTCACCTTAAGTCTTAAATCTTCTCTTTCTTTCAGGTATCTTCACTGTTTCATTCCCAGAGCCCTCTCGAGGGAGCAAACTTGGACTGGGGTCATAATTCACCTTAAACGTAGCGTAATTTGTGAAGCAACACAGGATCTGGCAAAGCAATTCATGGAAAACAGTGCCCACGGAGCAGAAGGAAACAAAAACCGGATGGGATAGGGTGGAGCCCCAATACCCAACAGAGGAACCGACCCCGCAGGTGGTTAAAAACAGGTTTGATAAGGCAGGACCAGGATAGCAAAGAGTTAGTCCAGGGGCAAACGCGTTTCTTGATGGCCGGCAGCAGGCACGCAAGGGTGGCTTAGGGAACACACCAACCCTGCTGGCTCTTGGGGAAAGCCCCGGTGTTGTTGGATCTGACCGAGAGGCCTCAGGGTCTCTTCTGAGCCAACAGCTCAAAAGAATTCATTTGCTGTGCAGGAGCTTTATGTGATGGGTGTTTGGTGTCTCCCACTGCGCGACCGGACGCCCATTGGGTGTGTTGGATCCTCTACTGAGACCAAAGCAGGTTGAGGTCTTAGGGAGGTCGTGGCTTCCCTGTTCATCCACGACACCTCAGGCTCCTCTTATCCTACTGTGCCCATAGTGTTTCCAGGCTGTGAATTAAACCTTTCTGTTCTACTTACAGATGTTACCAAATCGGTACGGGGAAGGCTGAGACCTTTGCGGATGAATTCAAATGAAATCTCCTAACAGAGTGACGATGATAAGATTGGGAATGACAGCTCTATCCCGTTGTTTGATCTGGCACATCGTCACTCCGGCTTCTCTCCGGAGCCTTCCCTGCTGTTCTACAAACCTTTACAAGAAAGAGGAGCTGTGCCTTTTTGGAGCAGAAAGAGGAGAAGGTTTTGGATATGCAGAACAGAGGAGAAGGTTTTGGATATGCAGAACAGAGGACGCAGTGCAGAGTGGGGTGAGTTGTGCTCAGGAGCTGAGCTGAAATACAAAACCAGCTCCGTGGAGCTGTTGCTCCCTCCGTAGAGGGGACGGAGTGGATCAGACTGACACGGGCTCCACAGATGGGTGCTTCGGAGGTTCTTCTTGGGGTACCCTCACGGTGTTAACCTCTCCCTCTCTTTACCTGCCTCTATAAAGCCTGGTAGCATGGCTAACAAGATTTACCTGTCTGGTTTCTCTGCTCTTGAGCTGGAATGTTAGCCATGCTGCCAGCAACTCTGTACAGAGCTTAATTACAGCCTGCCACCCTTCCTTCATCCTCATTGCATCTCAGCCCAATCCCAGGCTGTCCCAGCCTGCTGAAGCAGCTTTGCGCATTGCCAGGCGCTGACATAATCTTGCATATTGAACAAACACCACTCCTGACTGAAAAAGAGCAGGCTCAGCCAGCCAAACGTGCTCGCTGCACGGCTCCGGAGGGACCCGGCGGCCGGGAGATGACTCACATGGGGATGGAGCATTCCACAAACACATCACAGCATTTATCTCCTTAGAGATAATCCTCCAGCAGTCCTGCATTAAGGCGTAAATCCATCCCATCTCGATTCATGCACTTAAGACGCACTTGAGACGGGCGTCTGGTCGCCTTGGGCTCCTTCCATAGGCAGCGAAGCGAAATCAGAGGTGAACCAAATCTCCGGGTGTATTGCTCTTTGGATGTACCTTCAAGACTACTTTAGGGTGAAGATAGAGAGGTGGGAGAGATCTGAGCCTGGTGGCGTGAAGTTAAGTCAGTCTTCTTCTTGCGGAGCAAGGAAACGGGGCAGAAAGTGTCTAAAAACCAACTGCAGAGGTTGAAGGTAGAGAGGTATTGATTGGCTGAAATTCGGGTGGAAAGATGTAACTAACATGACCCCTGGATCTCAGGAATCGTGGAATCACAGAATGGTTTGGGTTGGAAGGGACCTCAAAGCCCATCTGGTTCTAACCCCCTGCCATGGGCAGGGACACCTCCCACTGGATCAGGGGCTCCAAAGCCCCATCCAACCTGGCCTGGAACCCCTCCAGGGATGGGGCAGCCACCACTGCTCTGGGTAACCTGGGCCAGGGCCTCCTCACCCTCACAGGAGAACGTTTCTCCCTAAGATCTCATCTCGATCTCCCCTCTTTCAGCTCAAAACCATTCCTTCTCATCCCGTCCCTGCACCCGCTGATCCAGAGCCCCTCCCCAGCTTTCCTGGAGCCCCTTTCCGTACTGGAAGCTGCTCTAAGGTTTCCCTGGAGCCTTCTCTTCTCCAGGATGAACCACCCCAACTCTCTCAGCCTGGCCTCTCCTGGGAGATGCTCAAGCCCTCGGATCATCATTGTGGAGCCTCTAAAGGCTGTACACCCCATGTTTTCCTGCTGGATCTCCCCAGTGACACAGCAGAGTAGGTCGGCATGTGCCAAAATTCCGTGCTTTCCCAGGTTATATGGGTCTTTGCATTTACAAATCACTCGTGGGGAACTGAAGCAAACGCTGGGGCAGATGTGCCCCTCTGGGCAATCAGCCCTGTTCAAATCCATTTCAATATTTGATGTTTAGCTTGACTTCCTAAAGAAGAAGGGTTCATAATCCTCTGTGAGCCTCCAGCCCACTTCCCTGTCCCCTCTCTGTTCTTCTCTACGTTTGGAATTGCTGGTCAATGGCAACCTAACTTGGGAAGAAGGTGCAAGTCTCCCAGCTGGTTAACCCTGGTTTTTGGAAAGCAGTCCCTGGACAGAGGAGACAGATGGATTAGAGCCCTTACGGGGGGCACTGACAGGCGAATTTCATCTCTTCACCAACCTGTTGGGTAGGAGCCTGCGTGGGTGGTCGTTGCGTTGGTACATCTTGGAGCCCCACAGCCTGGGCGAGAGCGTAACCAGGTCAATTTGCCACTTGTGAGCTTTTGCTCCCCCAAAAAACTTTCCCTTGGGAAAAGAAACCACTGGAAGAGTTGGAAGCCTCCCAAATTTGCATGGTTTAGAAAAAGCCCATTTGCTCCAGAAAAACAACTGGGCTGAGGCAGCTTTCGGAAGGCGGCGTGCAGGACTCAACAGAGCCAGCGTGGGTTAGGATGGGATTGGATCCCTGCCTGGAGAGGGCTCGGCAGAAGCAGTTGTCTCCTCGTGAATCACAAACCACTGGGAGCAGCCCCGTGGATTGTCACCATCCCAGGAATCCACCTTTGGGTGTTAACAGCACCCAATGACAGGGTGGGTTTTGCCACTTAGGTCAGCCCTGGCTGTGCCTTACAGCTCACGAATGGGAGAAAATGGAAGGGGAAGACTACACAAAGGAAGGAAAAGTGCTTTGAGGAGCGGTGTCATTTCTGAGGGCTGTTTTCCCGTGGTCCTACGAAGCGGGAACTCTTTTCAAGACTGATAGTTGGGCTGGTTGTGAGCTGGTGGCTTCTCTGCTGTCTAATACTGCACATGTGCACCTGCTGCATCCTCGTCTCTTGGGTGGGGGGTGAGTCCTGTTCCTCTAATCAGTCCGATTTTGTTTAGTTTGGGGGGGATGTGGCATCCCTATCGCGTCTATCCTGTTGTAACTGCCCGAGAACATTGAAATTTAGGGGGGAAACGGAAATCAGAAATCGGGCTGAAAACTCCTAGAATAGATTGGTAAAGCCCTCTAAGCTCATCCACTCCAACCGTCAGCCCAACACCACCATTCCTACTAAACCATGTTCCCAAGTGCCATGGCCACATGATTCGTGATCTCCTCCAGGGATGGGGACTCTACCACTGCCCTGGGCAGCCTCTTCCAAGGCTTGACAACCCTTTCCATGAAGCCTTTCCGCCAGCACAATCCTTCTCCTATCTTGGTTTTCCGGACTGTCAAGAAATGAGCCAAGAAGAGTCTTTTATAACTGCAGAGCCACAGAGCAGATGTTTCCTCAGGGAAGCGCAAGGAAGACTACGTGCTCTGGAGAAGGATGACAAGTCTCAGCCTTTTTAGGATAAGGAGTAGGTGGCACAATCCATATTGTGGCTCTGATCCAGGATCAGGGTCGCTACAGCAAAGCAGGCATCAAAGAGACCAAAACTTGTAGTGAAACCAACATCCAAATAAAGAGCAGAAAGGCCTTCACCATGAGGAATTTAGGGATTTCGAATCATAGAATAGTTAGAGTTGGAAGGGACCTCAAAGATCATCCAGTTCTGCCCTCTGCCGTGGGCAGGGACATCCCGCTGGATCAGGCTGTCCAAGGTCCCATCCAACCTGGCCTTGAACTCCTCCAGCTATGGGGCAGCCACAACTTCCCTGGGCAACCTCAGCCAGGGCCTCCCCACTCTCGTGGGGAATAATTTCTTCCTAATGTCCAGCCTAAATCTGCCCCTCTCCAGTTTATCCCCGTTCCCCCTCGTCCCATCCCCACAAGCCTTTGTGCACAGCCCTTCTCCAACTTTCTTGGAGCCCCTTCAGGTACTGGAAGGTCGCTATAAGGTCTCCTCAGACCCTTCTCTTCTCCAGAATGAACAACCCCAACTCTCTCAGCCTGTCCTCCTACGGGAGGTTCTCCAGCCTTCCAATCACCTTTGCCGCCTCCTCTGGACCTGTTCCAACACCTCCATCTCCTTCTTACGTTGAGGATTCCAGAACTGGACCCAATCCTCCAGATGAGGTCTCCCAAGAGATGAACAGAAAGGTGTGTGGGTATCAGTGCAGCACTCCTTGAAGGATGCTGAGCGTAATAACTTCAGCATAAGGTCAGGAACCAAACTCCTATCTCCTCTTCCTTCTCTGCCACCAGCTTGCTCTGTGAGCTCGAGTGAGGCATTTGCCTGCCGTGTCTCCGTTAACGTGTCTATAAAGTGGAAGTATCGATCCTTCCTCTACTTTGCAGACACGTTGAGGAATTGGTTTAATCTAAGCCTGCTGAGAGCTTTGAGATCCTTGGGCTATCTGCTCTGTGGAGGGCACTGTTATTATTTGTGCATCACTTGGGACATCCAGAACAGGTCTGGTCCATTCCCGCGGTGACGCCTGCCCGTGCCAGTGGAGGGGCTGCCCCTCAGCGTCCCTGTTCTGCTCTGACAGTGCCCAATACGTGGCTTTTTGCAGGGCAGACTCCAGAGATCTCGTGTAGGCAGATGGGTGTAACTGTAAATGGAAAGTATTTAATTGTGGCTTCACCTGTGGTATGCAAATGACACCGATAATAAGAAAAGCATTGTCTTCTTGAATGAGCCCTGGCACATCTCACATGCTCCTATCTGAGGATCTCAAAGCTCGTGGCAAAGGCAGCGATAAGATAAGCACGCGGCAGCGGGTCCTCCCTTAAACAACTGCCTCACGATATTCTCTCAAGAGATTTACTGCGTAAAACTCTGACTTTTTGGTCGAAGCAGAATTTTACGCTAAATGTTGGAGGGTGAAAAGGGGAAAGGAAGAGGGGTTTGTTAATACAGAGCAGCTGAGATCCATAAACCGGTTTGGGGAGAATGTTCTGCCTTGTGATAATAGCGTGGACAATAAATATTTCTCTGTTTCAGTGGCTGTTGTTCCTGATAACGCTGCTCCCCAGAGACATTCGCCGGCTGGAGACATCCCTTGGATGCCCTGCACTCCCTGGTATTTTGCTTTTTATGGGTTTCCTTTCATCTCAAGTTAACCAGGACAAGGCTGAGATGTTGACTGCTCAAACACACATTTCTGTGCACGCCAGGCGAGGAATGTGTTCCTGGGAATAACAAACTGTGTGAAATCAATCCCACGCTACGCTGTAAACACAGCTGAAACCTTTGAAACATGTTCCTCCTTGTAATATCCAGCTAAGATAGACACTTACTTGCTTCGGAAGTTATCCATGGTGCCCAGGACCTTTGTCAGCTCCGACTCGAGATCTTCCTGCTCGTAGTTGAGTGACTTCATCTCTTGATTCATTTTGCTCATGTACTGATCATAGATGGTCTTGATGTCCGACTCGGAGTGGGAATTGTCTTGATCTTTCAGGAAGTTCCACCTTGTCGTCAGGATCTTGTTCTGTTGCTCCAAGCACTGGACCTGCAGAAGAGATATCAGAGACATCAGTAACGCCGACAGCCAAAAGACAAAGCTGACTTCTCCAAGCAGGGCAGGAGACGTAGACCTGAAGACCTTCCGAGTGGTGAGAAGCTTCTTGGATCAGCAGAGGCCTCCAGGTAAGAATGAGGAACAACCTGAAGCTCAGGCCGGAGGATGGAGGGTTATAGGGGCTTTTAGAGCTGTTACACTTTGCCTGCGTATGGATTTGGTAGAACGTGTTCACGTCAAAATGAGTGACGTCTCACATTAAGTCACTGGAAAATAAGACCTGTTCAGTACTGGTCCCCTTTGCCTCTGACCACAGAATCATGGACTCATAAAAGCTGGAAAAGCCCTCTAAGCTCATCCAGTCCAACTGTCAGCCCAACCCCCCTGTGCTGACTGAACCCTGTCCTGAATTGCCACGGCCACATGGTGTTTGAACCCCTCCGGGGATGGAGAGTCCCCCACTGCCCTGGGCAACCCCTGCCAGGGTTTGACAACCCTTTCTGTGAAGGAGTTTTTCCCGCTATCCAATCTAAACCTCCTCTGGTGCAACTTGAGGCCATTTCCTCTCATCCCATCCCTTGTTCCTTGGGAGAAGAGCCCAACACCCACCTCCCCACAACCTCCTTTCCAGGCGCTGCGAAGAGCGATGAGGTCTCCCCTCAGCCTCCTCTTCTCCAGACTAAACAGCCCCAGGTCCCTCAGCTGCTCCCAGCACTCCTGGGGCTCCAGACCTTTCCCCAGCTCCGTTCCCCTTCTCCGAACACGCTCCAGCCCCTCAAGGTCTTTCTTGAAGTGAGAGGCCCAAATCTGAACCCAATCTGATATTGGGAAAAATTCCTTCATGGAAGAGGGTTGTCAAGCCCTGGTAGAGGCTGCCCAGGGCAGTGGGGGTCTCCATTCCTGGTGGGGTTCCAAAACTACGTAGCCGTGGCATTTGGGGACGTGGCTTAGTTGGCACAGTGAGGTTGGGCTGATGGTTGGACTGGATGAGCTGAGAGGGTTTTTCCAGCCTTAATGGTTCAATGATTCCATTCTACGAAGACGATGCAGTGGTGATGCGGTGCTTGTGTGGTGCTCTCAGGCCTTGACCTTTTGCTGGGCCTTCAGCTTTGACTTTTTCTTTGCCTCTCAGTGCCTCAGTGCGTTGAGGAGGCAGAATTCCCACTGCTGAACATGGCACAGATGCACGTGGTGAGAAAATCTTTTTGGGAAAGATCTCTGTCTGAATAGAGAGGAGCGAGAGAGCAGCCGAGCAAACCGAAAGCGCTCAGATGCCCACAGTCAGTTTTCAACAGATGGGGTGCAAGTCTTGGGATCTTCCAGCTCTCGCCGTTTGAGACCTAATCCTTCCTTTTCAAGATCTTAACTCATGGCTGTGGACGTCCCATCAGTAGTCCGGTCTTCTGACTGGCTGCTTTGTGCTGGCGCAAAACCAGAGTGGTCCACTTGGTGTATCTGCGTGCGTGAGGGTGGAAACCAGAGGAGGATGATGGAAAAATAAAATGGTTTGGGTTGGAAGGGACCTCAAAGCCCATCCAGTCCCACCCCCTGCCACGGGCAGGGACATCTCCTGCTGGCTCAGGGGCTCCAAGCCCCATCCAACCTGGCCTTGAACCCCTCCAGGGATGGGACAGCCACCTCTGCTCTGGGCAACCTGGGCCAGGACCTCACCATCATCACACAAAACAATTTCTCCCCAAGATCTCATCTCAATCTCCCCTCTTTCAGCTCAAAACTGTCCCCCCTTGTCCTCTCCCTGCACTCCCTGATGGAGAGCCCCTCCCCAGCTTTCCTGGAGCCCCTTTCTGGACTGGAAGCTGCTCTAAGGTCTCCCTGGAGCCTTCTCCGGGCTGAACAACCCCAACTCTCCCAGACTTGGATGGGTGGCGCAGCAGTTGATGCTGCAGCAAAGCCAGAAGGGGACATTGCAAGTGGCACAAGGAAGTGTCCTCTGAGGCGACCAGAAGCCAATTGGGCCATTTGTTCTCTCCATCTGAGGTATCTCAGGGACTGTGATAAAGCATCGCTCAGCAGGATTGCAGTCAAACTTTGGGACTGACTGTAAGGAACAGCCTTTCCTTTGAAGGCAGCTTCCCTGTTTGCTGCTGAGATGGGAAGTGGTCAAATGTGTTGGCTGTTGTTTCAAGGCCATTTTTAACCTTCAAATCACGTCTCAGTTCCTGACCTTGGTCCTATTCCTTAGTCGCTGCTCTTTTCCCTTCAGTAATTTCAGTTTCTCTCCTGTTCCCAGACCATCCCCATCCGCTGGGCTGAGCTGCTTACTTCTTGGCTTCTTATCCAGCGTCCCTCTTAGCAGAAATTCTTCCTTTCAAAGTCTCTTAACATGAGTTTTGCAGCAGAAGGATCCCCCAGTTTTGGCCATGTTCCCTGGAAAATCATGCTTCAACCCAAAGCTTGGTCTTCTGAGAGCTCTCCCGCTTTGCTGCTCAGGCTAAAGGTAGGGCTTCAAACAGGGGCTTCATTACTTGGCTGTTCCCTGTCTTCAACTTGGACGTATCTGGGTGGAAAATAAATACCAGCAGATCTGGAACAGCCTGCTGGAAAACCATCAGCAGCGAACTCCTAAAGTTACTGTGGTCATTATGTGAGGAATGAGCCGCTCCGGCTTGAGACCATCTGAATTCCTGATTAAAAAGTTGAGTTCTCTTTGACAGGGAAGTATCATTACTTTCCTCTGGAATGAGAGCCTGAGGCCGATGGCTGAAGTTGGACACTTGAAGCTTCAGCCTTCAAAGCTGAACGCAGGAGCTGCAAGCGCTAAGGTCAGAGCCACCTCACTAAGGTGCGGTGTTTGTCCCTGCTGTCCATCAGGCCCTGGGACGCACGCTCATCAGGAGGCCACTAGACTGGGTTTATCGGGAAACCTGGAGGCTCTCCTGCTTCTTAGATCCCTATTTGGGAAGAGCAGGTGAGCGCAAATGGTCTGTCTCGCGTACGTCTTGGCACTGTGTGGCCTTCTCCCGGCTCCCCTTTCCCTGTCCTGGTTTCTGAGCAGAGTTAACATCCGTACAAACCCCAACCTCTCCAGATGGAGAGTCAAAGAACCAGACCTACAGCACGTGCAACCCAACCCACCTGGGTGACTTCATAGAATCATGGAATGGGTTGAGTTGGAAGGGACCTCAAAGCCCATCCAATTCCAACCCCCTGCCGTGGGCAGAGGCACCTCCCACGCGATCAGGATGCTCAAAGCCTCATCCAGCTGTGCCTGAACCCCTCCAGGTCTGGGGCATCCACAGCTTCTGTGGGCAACCTGGACCACCCTTAGAGAAAAACAGTTCTACCCAAGATCTCATCTCAATCTCCCCTCTTTCAGCTCAAAACCGTTTCCCCTCGTCCTCTCCCTGCGCTTCCTGATCAAGAGCCCCTCCCCAGCTTTCCTGGAGCCCCTTTCAGTACTGGATGACCACTATAAGATCTCCCTCAAGTTTTCCCTTCTCCAGGATGAACATCCCCACCTCTCTCAGCCTGTTCTCAGATGGGAGATGCTCCAGTCCTCAGATCATCTCCAAGGCCTCCTCAAGGCTCAGAATCATAGAATCACTCTAAAAGCTCCGTGTCCTCCCTCTGCTGAGGACTCCAGAACTGAACTCCAGGTGAGGTCTCACCAGAGTGGTGGAATGCCCTCCCTCTACCTGCTGTTCCCACAGCTTTGGATGCAGTGAAGGATATGATTGGCTTTCAGGGCTGCGAGTGCACATCACCAGCTCGTGTTAAGCTTCTCATCCACCAACAAGGTGGATTTCCAAACCCAGGGGTCTCCAAATTCACATTACCAAGATCTATGTTTGGAAAAGCACAGAGGTCGAGGCTCCATCCGTGCCCTCCATCCGAGGTCACCCCCCAACCTTGCTACCGCCACACCCCTGTTTGCACATGTCCTGGGGTTGGTCCACAACTATGCCGTTTAGATAGATGGTGTGGGAGATGCTTCCCCCACCCTTCTCCTTTTCGATGTGAATTCAGGTCCTCGGAGAGGCACAGTTAAAACAAAAAACCGCCTCCTAAGCCATAGTAGTTGGCATTGGGCGCCTGTGTTGTAGACTGCAGTGAAGCAATCCTCCTAAGAGATTACCATCTATTTACAGAGCGCCAGGGCTTTGCAGAAACCTGCCTCGGCTGAATGAGTTGTTTTCCTTTGAGAAAACCTTCTGCCTTCTCATGGATCTCCAGAGATGAAAGCGACACTTTCTTGGCTGAGCGTGCAACCTCTCGCAACGCAAGGCGCGGAGGAGGGAGGTGGGCGGGGGGTCTCCCTTGCCCACCGCGTTGCTGCGGAGGTGAATTTCCAGCTCTTTTTAGAAGCTGGAGGAGAATTTGAGCTGCCGCCTTAAGCAGCGTCACCGCCCATGGCTGTTTGTCCTCTGGGAAGCCAAGGCCTGCTCCGTCCAGGTCTGTGCCTCGCTGGTCCTGCCTCTGCTGCTTGGGCAGGGTGACCACGGTGACAAGCACAGCAGAGGAGATGCCCAGCCTGCCTGATGCTACCGACCACGGCTGCGGCCCGGCTTCACCTCGAGATGATGCTGACTTTTGTTAGATAGCACTGAAGGAAGAACTAATTGGGTAATTAGCCTGATATTCCGAGCCGAGTTAGCATCTCTTTCCCCACCACCATCCTTGTGCTGCACCGTGGTCTCACCTTACCTTCTCAATTAGGGTCACGAACTGGTTGTTGAGCGACTTGATGTCTTCTTTCTCCTGCTCCCGCATGGCTTGGAAGTCGGGGTCGATATCAAGGTGCACGGGGGTCACGAGTCTCCCATCAATGGAGAAGGAGTAAGAGGAGCATTGGTATCCACCGTCTCCGTGGAGGCCGGGTGCACCGTAGCCGTTGCTGGCCGCCCCGTTGGGACTGCAGTGGCCCAGGCGATCCGGGGATGTGCTGGCTGCTTTTCCTCTGCTCATCTTCCCTTCCACCTCCCAGGGGGAGAGGGGAACCACTGCAAGGCTTGGTCACGCTCAGCTGGTGGCTCTGCCGCTGGAGGAGAAGGGCAAGAGGAGGGGGAAAGAAAAGAGGTGAAGCTTTCTCGCTGGTGCTGCTGCCTCAAAGGGAAGGAGAGCAGTGGCACGCCAAGGAATTTGGTCGGCTTAATTCCTGTCTCCTCGGCTCGTGGATTGGCTAATGAATTACAAGCACCTGTTCTCCTATGTTCATTAAACGGCGGAGGGTGGAACCGTTGATGTAATCCAGATCAACCTGTTGGCTTTTTTTTTTTTTCCCTCCCTTCCCTTCCCTCCTCACTCTCCGTACCCTCCTTTCTTCGGGAGCCTGTTTGTGTGGTGAGGGCATAGGCACCCGCAGCAAAAACAAATCACTCCCAGGTAATTCGCTGGGCCCCAAGCGGCTGCTTTCCTCATCCTTAAATGGTGAAGAAAGCACTCGGAGGCGCTGGGCTCGCGGAGGACGGCTCTGAGCGCGGCTCCTGCCCCAATCCCTGGCTGCTTTCCAGCCAAAACCTGCGAGAAAGGGATTGTGATTTATTTCTTGTGTGGGGGCGTGTTTAAAATCATCCAGAAAGAGTCGGAACCGGCTAAGGGTGGGAGTTTGGGAACGCATCTCAAGCTCAGCGGGATTAGCCGTGCTCGTGGTCTTCCTTTGGCACATGGTGCTCTAAGTGGTTTAGGGGTGATAGGTCTGGTTTTGAGACCCCTTCCTGGATGTGGGGACTGAGAGTCCTGAGGTTCAGTCATCTAGGATGGCAACGGCGTAGAACTTTGCCACCTCTGGACCCCGGGCTGAGTCGCAGAAGTGCTCAAGTCCATCTTTGACCACTGCACTCGTGCTTCTTGAAAGCCCTTTAAAAGCCGACACCGGAGACACCGAAAAACACTGTGTTTTAATGAATTCTGGGCTGCTAAGGAGACACACCCTTAAATACCTGTTTGGACCTGGGTATAAGTCAATGTTGGACATGGCTTTCTTGAACGTGTTTTCGTACTTGAACTCGGTTTCTTGTGTGAAAACTCAGGGCGGAAGAGCACCTCTTTCTGCCTCTTTTTTGCCTGCTGCCTTTGCGGTGTTCTTAGGAAAGGGAATGGTCTTCTTTGGCCCAAGCTGCTGTTTTGTTGTCAGGTTCTGCCCTGTGTTTGGAAGACGAGCTGGGAATTTCCCCGCCGAGTGAAGTGAAAGAAAGCTTGGCTCTATCGCAGACCTGCTTCAACAAGAAGCCTATCTGATGATGTGGTAGTTTCAGTTGTGGGAAGGGTTTCAGCAGGAAGGTGACCCCTTCCAGTCTGGAGGTGTTGGTGGATGAGAAGCTCAACGTGATCCAGCAAAGTGTGCTTGAACCCAGAAAGCCATCCAGATCCTGTGCTGCGTCCAAAGCTGTGGGACCAGCAGGCGAAGGAGGGGATTCTGACCCTCTGCTCCGCTCTGGTGAGACCCCACCTGGAGCCCTGCGTCCAGTTCTGGAGTCCTCAGCACAGGGAGGACGTGGAACTGTTGGAGCGAGGCCAGAAGAGACCATGAAGATGATCTGAGGGCTGGAGCACTTCCTATATGAGGACAGGCTGAGAGAGTTGGGATTGTTCAGCCTGGAGAAGAGAAGGCTCTGGGGAGACCTTAGAGCAGCTTCCAGGACTGAAAGGGGCTCCAGGAAAGCTGGGAAGGGGCTCTGGATCGGGGAGTGCAGGAAGAGGACGAGGGGGAACAGTTTTAAGCTGAAAGAGAGGAGATTGAGAGGAGACCTTAGGAAGAAATGTTCTCCTGTGAGAGTGGGGAGGCCCTGGAACAGGTTGCCCAGCACGGTGGTGGCTGCCTCATCCCTGGAAGTCTTCAAGGCCAGGTTGGATGGGGCTTGGAGCAACCTGAACCAATGGAAGGTGAGTTGAGACTGGATGGGCTTTGAGGTCCCTTCAACCCAAACCAATCCGATTCCATGATTCCATGATTCAAGCATAGTTTCAATATTCTGCCAAGCTCAGTGGGCTTTCACATGGCACATCCATCCCACCACAAGACTCTTTCCAGGGAAAATGGTTCCCCTGATGATTTATTTGAATACCGAAACCCTCACTCAATGGGTCCTCGTCTGAACTTCAGTTTTAAGATTAAACTTAAAGAAGATTAATCGTAAACTGAAGTTTAATCTTAAGGATTCAACCAAAATGTAATGCTGGGACATGACCGAGCTCGTGGCTCTTGCGAGGTGAGCCGAGGTTATCTCTCGCATCGTGAGCTGCTCGCTTGTGGCTTTGTGGTTGCAGGCACATCGATGTTCCCGATTGGCATCAGGTCATGGGGTCACCTGGCAGATTTTGGGCTTCGTCTGGTAGTGAGGGCAGTTGTGATGGCTCCCTAGGAATGAGGGAAGGAGGCAGAGGTGTAATCCGGCCGGTTCCATTCAGTAGCAGCTGGGAGCAGTGTTCTGCACTGAACTAGGCAGGATATTCCATGATGATGTTTTATAAGATCCCAGGAAGCATTGCTGGTCATCGCATCAGCAACCACATCTCCCTGAGCATCAGTTCCTACTCCATTCTCCTCTCGGTACCAGTTCTTTCTCTCCATCTCTTTTCTTCCTAACTGAAGTTCCGGACCGTGGATCCATCCCATGAGGATATCCAGTCTGGCTGAAATGGCCTTTCCCAGTGCAGAGTGGAACTAAAAGCCCTGTTGGTGATCAGATCTCATTGTAACGCGTTGCTCGGTGCCTTTTGAGTCCCAGCTCCTACAGAACATCCGGTACTGTCTCCCACGTCCTCTCCGTTAGTTGCTGGAGGGAGCGACAGAATCAGTCTGCCAAGGAACGATGAGGAAGGGCGAGGGCTGAGGATTAAAGCTGCCTTTAACGCTTGAGAAAGAGAGGACCAAAAGCCATTTTTCAGTGGGAGCGTTGAGGCAGCTCTGAGATGAACAAAGCTTTTCGAAGTCCTGCGTCCTTATACAGACGGATGGGGAGAACTTGCAATAGCCCTTTAAGGAAAGTGTTTGGAAGTGGTCATCTCTGCTGGCAGGGGATGGTGAGGATGTGTGGGAAGACCTCACGGAGAGAGGATTAACCTGCGTTCTCGCCTCCTCTTTCTAAGTGATAAGGCTGGAGCTTCCATTGTCCCACCTGGTGGGCAGAACAGCAAGGTGGGGATCTGAGCTTTCCTTGTTTAGGTTGGATTCCTGCTGCTCGTGGTGCTGGGTCCTAGGGGAGACTCTAATTTCGGTGTGGCTGAGGCGTAGCAATGGCCCAATGCTGAACTGATAGAATCATAGAATCCTGGAATGGTTTGGGTTGGAAGGGAGCTCAAAGCCCATCCAGTTCCACCTCTTGCCATGGGTAGAGACACTTCCTACTGGATCGGGGGCTCCAAGCCCCTTCCAGTCTTGACCTCCAAGGATAGGGCAGGCATCTGAAGCCTTGTTTCTCTCCCTTGCTGCCTTCCCTGCCCTATGGGAGAGGCAGTGCTGAATCAGAGTGTTTCTTCCCTTCCTGCTGATGTTCTCGATGCTCCTCCTCGGTCAGGTATTTGGTTCAATTTGGAATGGGCTGGTTGCCAAAACTGGCCTTTAAGATTTGATGCCAACCTTCTTGGTTACACAGCAAAGCAAACTGAAAGAGGATGGGGACGAGAGGAAGGTGGAGAAGGCTCTGGAGTGAAGGGTCCAATCACCTCCATCTAATCTGCTTTGTCTTCCTACTCCCATAGTGTTGCCACCCGTGTCCTTGGAGCCTGGGCTGGCTTCTCTCCTGATCCGTATGGATGAAGCAATCACCATCCAAAGATGCTGAGCAGTCCCGGGATCTGGATACGCCTGGAGCAAGATAATGCCTTGCTTGGAGTTTGTTTGGTAGGTTGAGATTTGGGGATGGGCACGGGATGGCTTAAACCATCACGGGGTGGCTTGGGAGTGCTTAAACCTTAGCAGCCAAACCTAGAGAATCTTGTCACCCTTCCCTTAATAGATGGAAATTTAGCCCAGCCATCTGGAAAATCACCTTTTAGAGTTATTGGCTCGATATTTATACGCATAGTAGGCTAATTTATTTGTCAAGGTTCCATAAGTAATTGCTGTTTATTAAAGATGGGTAATGTATGAAGCATAAACAACGCATCAGCGTTTGCCCCAAGGAAGCCGAATGATTAAGGTTAAGCAAGACAGAGACAGGGCTGAGGGATGCAGAGAGCGGCGGCGGTGATGAGTGGGTCAGCAGGACTTATTTAAGCCTCATCAGGCACGCGAGGAGCGTCTGGAGCGGGAACGGTGCGCATTAAAACCAAGTGACGCATCGAAGGGGAATGGCTGATACTGCGGCCACAGGTAGGACAGGGCAGAGCAGCTGCTGGTTCCTGCTCCCAGAGCCGGGTCAGTCCACCGAGTGCACATCAGGTATACAAATAAAACAAGAAGAGGGCCTATTTTGTTAAAGGTTTGCTTTGCTTTTGTTAAATTTGTGCCCTTATGGTGTGACAGGAGGATCCGTGGCTTCTGCTGGAGAGAGGTTGCTTATACAGGGTCACAGACCAGCAGTGCTGCTCCGAGCTGAGCGTATGGTGCAGAATCACACAGAATCACAGAATCACCAGGTTGGAAAGGACCCATTGGATCATCGAGTCCAACCATTCCTAACACTCCCTAAACCATGTCCCTCAGCACTTCATCCACCCGTTCCTTAAACACCTCCAGGGAAGGCGACTCGACCACCTCCCTGGGCAGCTGTTCCAGTGCCCAATGACTCTTTCTGTGAAGAATTTTTTTCTGATATCCAACCTGACCCTCCCCTGGTGGAGCTTGAGGCCATTCCCCCTTGTCCTGTCCCCTGTCACTTGGGAGAAGAGCCCAGCTCCCTCCTCTCCACACCCTCCTTTCAGGCAGTTGTAGAGAGCAATAAGGTCTCCCCTCAGCCTCCTCTTCTCCAGGCTAAACACCCCCAGCTCTCTCAGCCGCTCCTCGTCAGACGTTCTCCAGCCCCCTCAGCAGCTTTGTTGCTCTTCTCTGGACACACTCCAGAGCCTCAACATCCTTCTCGTGGTGAGGGGCCCAGAACTGAACACAGTATTCGAGGTGCGGTCTCACCAGTGCTGAGTACAGAGGGAGAATCCCCTCCCTGGCCCTGCTGGTCACACCATTTCTGATCCAAGCCAAGATGCCATTGGCCTTCTTGGCCCCCTGGGCACACTGCTGGCTCATATTCAGTCGGCTGTCAACCAGCACCCCCAGGTCCTTCTCCTCCGTGCAGCTCTCCAGCCATTCCTCTGCGGAACCGCTTGGTTCCTGGGCTCCAGCTCCATCCCTCAGCCCTGCACGGCGGTGCCTGGTGCTGAGGATGCGTGCCCGGACCAGCCAAGGACACACCAGTGGCCACAGGGCTACATGCTCATCTGGACACGCATGTGATTTGCCATTGCTCTCCTCACCTGACCCTTCCTAGCCCTGAGGGACAGTGGATGGACGCTGAGGGAGGTGCTGTAGCCTCCCTTCCCGTGCTGGGATCAGGGCACGGGGGCTGGGAACTGGACAATTCCACCCCAGCCTGTAGGTCTGTGTGGACCTTGATTTGGGAGGTGGTTGGGATGGCTCTTCAACCTTCCCTCGCTCCACTCCACCCCTGCTCTTCCCTTTCCTCTTCCTTATTCCTTCTTTCTATGCTCATCAACCCTTCTAGCGTCACGTTTCCATTCTCACCTCCTCCTTTCATTCCTTCTGTGCCTGCCCAGAGCCGTCCACGTCCCTTTCCTCCTGCCACCCCCCATCCCTCCTTCCTCCTTTGTCATTTTTCCAAGGAAGATTGTAGCTGCCCCATCCCTGGAGGTGTTCAAGGCCAGGTTGGATGGGCCTTGGGCAGCCTGAGCCAGTGGGATGTCCCTGCCCACAGCAGAGGGATTGGAACTGGATGATCTTTAAGGTCCCTTCCGACCCAAACTCTTCTATGATTTCTGCGTGAAGCAGCGAGGAGCTAAAACTCTGCCGTTGAAATCGCTTCCCCCAAACCAGACGTCACTTGCAAAGAATTTATAGGAGGGTTTGGAAGGCAGGATGGGACGTGCCCTCATCTGCTTCGTGCTCAGGAAGGTTTCCAACCCATCTGCTGCGCTTTTGCTCATCGTAGTTTCCAGGAAATGTCAGGTATTGAAAAAAAAAAGATACCAAAGTAGGACTCATGAAGTGGTGGTGACATCACTCGTTTCTGCGGAGCGCTGCAGGCTCTTCCCTTCCCGCTGGGTGATTCCATCCATGCCCAGGGCTGGGGAAGCAGCTGCCAGGAGCTACATCTTCCCCAGGCAGCCACATCCCATCATCTCCCAAATACAGGAACTCTGCTGCATCTTGGATACCTGCTGCTTTGTTTTCTTAATCAAAGATGCCCCAAAGTTCCTGCATCTCTGTGTGTTCCCAACTGTCATCCCAGCGAGTCCAGAAGAGGCCACGGGGGTGATCCAAGGGCTGGAGCACTGCCCATACAAGAACAGGCGGAGAGAGTTGGGGTTGTTCAGCCTGGAGAAGAGAAGGCTCCAGGGAGACCTTAGAGCAGCTTCCCACATGGAAATGGGCTCCAGGAAAGCTGCGGAGGGGCTCTGGATCAGGGAGTGCAGGGACAGGATGAAGGGGAACGGTTTTGAGCTGAAAGAGGGGAAATTGAGATGAGATCTTAGGAAGAAATGTTTTCCTGTGATTGTTGGGGAGGTCCTGGCCCAGGTTGCCCAGAGAAGTGGTGGCTGCCCCATCCCTGGAGGTGTCCAAGGCCAGGTTGGATGGGGCTTGGAGCCCCTGATCCAGTGGGAGGTGTCCCTTCCATTGGAACTGTCCCTGCCAGTGGAAGGTGTCCACCCATGGAGCTGAAACTGGATGGACTTTGCGGTCCCTTCCAATCCAACCCGTTCTCTGGTTCTTCTTGCGCCCACCACTAT
The DNA here is from genome assembly GCF_017976375.1 of Cuculus canorus. Taxonomy (NCBI): domain Eukaryota; kingdom Metazoa; phylum Chordata; class Aves; order Cuculiformes; family Cuculidae; genus Cuculus; species Cuculus canorus. The sequence continues at coordinate 803,313 of NC_071429.1, forward strand.
CTGAGCTCTGCTGGGAGCTTGAAGGTTGCCGGTTCCCTTCCCAACAACCTGTCCTGTTACTTTGGCAAAACATCTTCTCCTTTCTCAATATCGCTGCTTATAAAAAGAGCACAAACGAGACCTTCAACGTGGTTGCTGTTTCCCAATCCACACCTGACGGAATGACTTCATTCCTTTTAGACAGCACCCAGTATCCACCACCGATTACAATCTCGCTCTGCGCTCTTGTGTCATTTTTAATTAGGCATTTTGTTTCTGCCTTGCGTGTCATTCTCGCATAGTTTACGGCGTAAATAATGATGTATTGTCTTTCAGTGGGCGCTGCGAACCTTTAGCTCCGAATGCGGTTGTACGGATATTCGTGAAGCCGTCTCCCTCTTTTGCAACCTGCACGTTCTGAGGCTGAAATGCAGTGGGATGTTTCGAGGGAGGAAAGGATCTAAAACATCAGAGTCATCATTAGAAAGTGGATGTTTGCATTGGGAATAGCACAAACAGATCGTTTTGCTCGGAGAAGTGGTGGCTGCCCCATCCCTGGAGGGGTTCCAGGGTTGGATGGGGCTTGGAGCACCTCCAGTGAGAGGTGTCCCTGCCCATGGCAGGGGGTGGGACTGGATGGGCTTTGAGGTCCCTTCCAACCCAAACCATTCCATGATTCTATAAGGTGGGAGGTGGTGGCTGATTAGAGCAATCCCGGCGTACAGCAGGTTCTCTCCTAAAATTACTGTGGTGGTGGTAAGTCCAGAAATTCAAGGGATGGCACAGGAGGTGAGATGTCTCTCCATCTGATTTTTTTCTGTGAGGACAAGGAACCGGGACACCTGCTGGGTTTGTCATCATGTGGGTCTCCCCGAGCTGGGAGCAGGGATGTGGTGAAAGTGGGAATGGGAGAAGGGGTTGGTGACACCATGCGATGCAGCAGCTTTGTTAGGACAAAGTGACGACCAATTCGCTGTGGGATCCGACAAAGAGCAGGATGAGAGCTCTTGGTGCTGGAGAACCAGTGCCTCTGTGCCCTCTTGCCTTGTGCCTGCGCTTTTCAGAAGCCCGAATCACGAGTTTATTTGTTTTCCTGGACACCTGTGGGAATTGGATCTCAGTCTTTCACGCTTTGCCTTGTGCCACCAACACCTTTCTGGAATAAATGATACCAAGAGTGATGCAGTTAACACGTCAGAAGGCCAAGAGGTCATCCTGAGAGACTTGGACAGGCCGGAGAAGTGAGTCCATGTGAACCTCATGAGGTTCAATATGGCCAAGTCCAAGGACCTGCACGTGGGTTGGAGCAATCCCAAGCACAAACACCCCAAGCTGGGGGATGAAGGGATTGAGAGCAGCCCTAAGGAGAAGGATTTGAGGGTACTGATGGATGAGAAGCTCAACATGAGCCAACAAAGTGTGCTTGTAGCCCACAAAGCCAACCGTGTCCTGGGTGGCACCCAAAGCCGTGGGACCAGCAGCGCAAGGGGGAGGGGATTCTGCCCCTTTACTCCTCTCTGGAGCCCTGTGTCCAGTTCTGGAGTCTTCAGCACAGGAGGGACATGGATCTGTGGGAGCGAGTCCAGAGGAGGCCATGGAGATGATCTGAGGGCCGGAGAACCTCCTGTATGAGGACAGGCTGAGAGAGTTGGGGTTCATCCTGGAGAAGAGGAGGCTGTGGGGACACCTTAGAGCAGCTTCCAGTGCTGAAAGGGGCTCCAGGAAAGCTGGGGAGGGGCTCTGGATCAGGGAGGGCAGGAAGAGGACAAGGTTTTGAGCTGAAAAAAGGGAGATTGAGATGAGATCTTGGGGAAAAAATGTTTTCCTGGGAGGAGAGTGGAGAGGCCCTGGCCCAGGTTGCCCTGAGCAGTGGTGGCTGCCCCATCCCTGGAGGGGTTCCAGGCCAGGTTGGATGGGGCTTGGAGCCCCTGATCCAGTGGATGTTGTCCCTGCTCCTGCAATGTGACCCGAGTGGGTGACCTCTAAAGGTTCCTTCCAACCCAAAGCATTCTATGACTCTACGATAAATGCAGAACGGGCGTTGGGCGCCGCCTCCCCCTCACCACAGCTTTCCTGGGGTGGTTTGTCATGCCGCATTCTTCCCAAATGATGCAACCCAACCCCTCCGCGGCGCGGGCAGGGCACGGCCAACTCTTCTCCTGGCCAGCACTTGCCTTACCGCGAAGGGGCAGTTGTTGGGTGTGTGGTTGTGGGGTTGGGTTCCCCCTGAGGGCTGCTTAACTCCCGGATCCTCCTCTTCGTGGTTGGGAGCCGCTCACCATCCCAACGTGTCTGCAAGGGGAGGGTTGGCACCAAACATTGTGCCCTGTAGCGGCGCTCAGCGGGTTTGTAGCGTTCGCGGAGCGCAGGCACGGCCCCAAGTCAGCACCTTGAGGCGGAGGGAGGAATCGCTCGCTTGCTTCGCTTGGCGAAGACGGTCGTGACGTGGCACAGCCGCGTTGCGTGCGCCCTCGCGGTGGCCCTGCGCGATCCCACGTGTGTGTGTGTGTGTGTGTGTCGGGGCCACACCGGCATTAAGCCTTAGGAGCGAGTCTGTTATCCTTGAATCTGGTACCAGACCTGATTCATCCTGATTTGTAACTCCTGGGGTCAAATTCTGTGCCACTGATTCACGCCTGGCGCGCGCCTGGTGAACGCCGTGAACTGCAAACTCAGTCCTTCAGCCTTGTTTCATCCCGGGTGAAGCTCTTGCCCTGCGTTGAGGAGCTGTGCAGCCCACGGAACGTGGGAAGAAGGCACCCACAGCATCGTGGAGAGCTGTTCGCGCTCTTGGCACTGTTTTTCCTCTCCTCCTTTTCTTGCCAAGCCCCTTTCCTCCCACGCTGTCCTCGTGTAACGTGGAAACCTTCTGCAAGCAGAGCTGGTGGCTGGAGGTGGCTTTGGGGAGCTGGAGAGCGTAGGGAAGAGGGTTCTTGGAGGAGCAGACGTGGTCCTGAGTAGCCTCAGCTCCACCCAGTGCTGGACCTGATCTTCCTTCCCCTCCCACAGCGCTGGAAGGAGTCATTCATGTCACAGGCAGTGTGGGCAGGTGCAAGATAATTGTAATTATTATTGTCATTGCTGAATGTTTTGATGATGGTGGTGGCGGACGCAGACCTACCACACCCTCTGCTGCCATCAGCACCCAGGGCTGGGCTCCTCGTCAAGGCCAAGGCTGCAATCGTGCCCTTTGCTCGAACCGTAAATCCTGATACCAAGTCCCAAGCCTGGAGAAGAGCAGAGGAAAGGGAGGGTTGCGCCTTCCTTTCGGCTTTCATTTGGAAGGTCCCAACTCGTGCATTCAGCTAAAAGCTGGGGCTGGAGCAGCGTGTCCTGCTGGTTGAGATATAAGGGATGAGATAAAATACCTGACTGGTGCACCTCTGAAGCTCAGATCTTGGGAGGGCAATTCTCCGCATTCCTGTATTTCCCTTGTTTACAACTGTAGGAACAACCCCTGGTCTCACTCTGTGCTGAATTGGCCCTTCTGTAAAGCAGAAATAACCGTCTCAGCTTAGCGATTACAGCCCTAATCAAATACTTGTAATAAATGAATCACTTGAATTTTCGTTTCCTATTTCTCCAGACAGTGACTCATCCACAAGGACATTCCCGTCTCACTTGGATTGAATCCCTTGGTCTTTGCTTTTCAGCTTCTCTGCCTTGCACAAAATTATTTGTGTGTTCACAGGTTGAGATGTTCTGAGCACATCCTACAAGTGCCTATTTTTTTCAAGCTGAACACGTTAAATTCCTGCGGTCGCACGTGGAAAACATCCCCACTGTGACCATATTGGAGTGGGTCCAGAGGAGGGCTGCGAGGATGATCTGGAGCACCTCGTGTGTGATTACAAGGCTGAGAGAGTTGGGGGTTGTTCAGCTTGGAGAAGAGAAGGCTCCGAGGAGACCTTAGAGCAGCTTCCAGAACCTGAAGAGGCTCCAGGAAAGCTGGAGAGGGGCTGTTCGTAAAGGCTTGTGGGGATGGGATGAGGGGGAACGGGGATAAACTGGAGAGGGACAGATTTAGACCAGACGTAAGGAAGAATTTCTTCACCGTGAGAGTGGAACAGGTTGCCCAGGGAAGTTGTGGCTGCCCCATCCCTGCAGATGTTGACGGCCAGGTTGGATGGGCCTTGGGCAGCCTGATCCAGTGGGATGTCCCTGCTTATCGCAGCGGGTTGGAACTGGATGATCTTTAAGGTCCCTTCCAACCCAAACTCTTCCATGACTCTATATCCAGTGTTTGTCCAGGAGAGTCATAAAACCATAGAATGCTTTTGGTTGGAAGGGACCTTCACAGGTCATCTAGTCCAACGCTCCTGCAGGGTTGGAAGCCCTGGCTGGTTCAGACCACCTTCTGCAGCAGGAGGACAATTCACATGGAATTTGATGAAGTTTTTGCAATCCGGTGGCCTGAAGATTCAAATGAATTTGCAGGCACGTATTCGGTAACGTGTGTAGGGAGGGGAGGGAGGTGGCACGGGTTCCACTCCTGCCTCTCCCACGTACTTCCTGCCTGCAGGACAGTTTCTCTCTGCATCACCACATACAGTTCGGTGTTTTCCATTGTTTCTTCTTTAGGAGCATTTCTTGGGCAACAGATCTGTTTGGACAGCTTTGATTTTGCAAAAAGATCTTGGAATTCCTAATTGGGGCTGGAGGTTGTGGAGCAGCTTTGTTGCTGGGGAGTCACCAGGGTGAAGATGGTTATGGGCGTTGTGGTACCTATTAAGACAGGGAGTTGTCATCCGCAATTCCGCTGCGCCAAAGGCTGTATGAATTGGTGAATTAGGATGGCTTCCAGGTTGGGTTCTTGGTATTTTGGGGAAAGTAAGACCTTAATCCTTCCTGGATTTGGATAATTGGATGTGGAATGGTATCGTGTCCTTGGCTCTGCCCAAACTGTGTCAGAGGAAACAATATCTTGACGAGAGCATTTCTCGTTGACAACTGTGCTGTTGTTTCCTCGTTTTTCTCTGTAGAAGGACAGAGATCTGTTAGAGTGAGTTCCAGAGGAGACCACGAAGATGATCCACAGCCTGGAGCACCTCTTGTACAACAACAGGCTGAGAGAGTTGGGGTTGTTCAGCCTGGAGAAGAGAAGGCTCCGGGGAGACCTTAGTATGGAAAGGGGCTCCAGGAAAGCTGGGGAGGGGCTGTTGATCGGGGAGTGCAGGGAGAGGGTGAGGGAGAAGAGTTTTGACCTGAAAGAGGGGAGAATGCTTTGAGATCTTGGGAAGAAATGTTTTCCTGTGAGGCCCTGGAAGAGGTTGCCCAGAGAAGCTGTGGCTGCCCCATCCCTGGAGGGGTTCCAGGCCAGGTTGGATGGGGCTTGGAGCCCCTGATCCAGCGGGAGGTGTCCCTGCCCATGGCAGGGGGTTGGAGTTGTATGGGGTTTAACGTCCCTTTCAACCCAAACCATTCATGATTCCTTTCTCCGTTGCGGTGTTATCCTTTCCCCCAGGCATGACTCAGGCCCACAAACGCCGTAATAACTCCGCATACTCTTACACGAGTTCTAGTTCAGCTCCTGCAAACTGCTCGTGTTCCCTTGATTGCAGGGAAATGACCTCATGGTTTCCATCTGCTCTGAATGGAACCCATTAGTTTGCAATTGAGTTAATTAAAACCCGGGAAGATCTTCTTACACCACTTGCAATCTCGTTGCTGCAGGCTGAAGCGAGCGCGGATGGGTTTCACCAAGGAACGAAGCACTCGTAGGAAGAGAGGACCATCGGTAGTGGTTGAACGTGCTGATCAAGGGCAACCTCCACCTTGGGAAGGGTTAAACAGATGACAGCTGGAGAAGTATGACCAGGAAGGATGGCTTGATAATTGCCTTGTGTTTTGGGGTTGGCCGGCGTAGATGGACTCTGATTTGTCCCATCTCACCTGCTCTGTCCACTGTGCGTACCTGCGGATGTTTGATCAGGTAAAAACCTCAACCGCTGTCTCGTGTGATTGTTGTGGGGACAGAACATGGATTTTCTGCTCTTCTGAGATGTGCTGTTGGCAGAAAAACTCAGCTTGGCGTTCCCAGGGCTGGCAGTTTCACCTCAGCTCTGAGAACTGAAGCCTTTGAGTTTGTTTGTTTGTTTGTTTTTCCTCAGGCTTCGGCTGTGGGAGCGACTCTCAACTTTCATGTCCAAATTATCCATGTAATTATGATTATACGTAATTATAACTGTATTTATAGTTATTCCTTCATGATTTCTTGTAATCATAAGATCTTACAGTTTGGGGGAGAGGGGAATAAAACCACCTTAGGTGCGTGGAAAGTCGGCTGCGGGGGGTGGGATATCCATGGCTGGAACGGCTGTATCGGGCAGAGGGGACGTGGGGTGGTTTATCCTTGAGGAGAGGAGGCTGAGGGGAGACCTTATTGCTCTCTACAACTGCCTGAAAGGAGATTGTAGATGGTTGAGCGCTGGGCTCTTCTCCCAAGTGACAGCGGACAGGACAAGGAGGAATGGCCTCAAGCTGTGCCGGGGAGGGTCAGAGTGGTCATCAGGAAAAAACTTTTCACAGAAAGGGTCATGGGGCACTGGCAGAGGCTGCCCAGGGAGGTGGTGGAGTGCCCATCCCTGGAGGGATTAAAAAGACGGGGAGATAAAGTGCTGAGGGACACGGTTTCGTGGTTGCTAGGAATGATTGGACTCTGTCAATTAGTGGTCATTTCCAACCTGGTGATTCTATGATGCTACGGCAATGCTCAGAGGTTCCCGTTGCTGCAGCGTGGCGTGGAAACGCTCCTCCTGCCAACGGCACAAGAGGCACGTGGGGCTCAGTCCATGGGGCAGGGGAGCTACGGCGCTGTGCTGAGCAACGGGAGAGGGTTGGAAGTGGGGAGATTCCAGTGGCAGCATCTCCTTTTGGGGGTCCCAGTTGCTCCTGGAGGCTCTGGTGAGTGGTTTGGGGCTGTTATCTAGCTTAGACTGATGCTCTTTGTGGTTTTCAGATAACAGGACTAAGCGTGGCAAATCCTGAGCTGGTGTTTGTCAGCGGTGGATTACTTGGCCAGCAGCTTCCCAGGAGTGGCCAGGCAGCAAGAAGCCGAGCTTCCCGGCCTCAACGCAGCAGGCAGAAGGAGGAGGAAAGGTGAGATGCAGCTCCTGGAGGGACAAGGAGCTTGCTGGAAGCTTTGTTGTATCAGAGCTGTCTCTGCTCTTCAGCATCTGGTTGTTTCATCCCAGGCGAGATGCTTCCAGCTATTCCTGCTGGTTCCATAATGCCCCCTTTAAGAGAATCATGGAATCATTAAGTTTGGAAAAGCCCTCTAAGCTCCTCCAGTCCAACCGTCAGCCCAACCCCACCCTGCTGACCGAATCATGTCCCAAAGTGCTACATCTACACCATTTTTGAACCTCTCCAGGGATGGAGACCCCGCACCTGCCCTGGGCAGCCTGTTACGGTGCTTCACCACTGTTTCACTAAAGATATTTTTCCCAGTGTCCAATCTAAGCCTCCCCTGGTCATTTCTTCTCATTCTATTGTTTATTGGGAGAAGAGACCAGCACCCTCCTGGCTCCAATCTCCTTTCCAGGAGCTGCAGAGAGTGATAAGGTCTCCTCTTCTCCGGAATAAAGAGCTCTGGGTCCCGTAACCCCTGGGCTCCAGACCGTTCCTCAGTTTAATCCTAAGGCTGCTCCATTTCTTTGCGAAAGGGAGCGGTGTAGCTGGAAGGACGGTGTAAGTTAGGTGAGACCCATCACACCACCCTCTAGCACTGAGACCTGAAGCTGTTACAGCTGCGGGTGGCAAGGGACAACGCTCCACGGTGACAACTGTTTGTGCGCAGCACGTTAGGGTTAAGCTTCTGATCAGGCTTAGGGTTAGGAGAAGAGTTGGCCATGGAGAGTTGTCCTAGAGCTGTGGAGCTGTGAGATTGGAGAGCAAGATGTGGTTTCCACGTGTAAAACTACCTGAAACTGGAGTGTGAACAATGGTGACGCCCACGCCAAGGGCACTGGCGCAGAGAGAGGCCACAGAAGTGACTCCAAGTCCTCAGAAAAGCCACTTGGTTTTGAAAGAGATGAAGATTTCAGCCCAATTTGCCCAATGTCAGACTAAGAGTGGTGACTTGACAGGGGAATCGTACCAGGTTCAAGGGAACCATTGAAGTGCATTGGTTGGGGAGGGGCTCTGGATCAGGGAGTACAGGGGTGGGACAAGGGGGGATGGTTTTCAGATGAAAGAAATGAGATCTTAGGAAGAAATCTTTTCCTGTGAGGGTGGGGAGGCCCTGGAACAGGTTGCCAAGAGCAGTGGTGGCTGCTGCATCCCTGGAGGGGTTCCAGGCCAGGTTGGGTGGAGCTTGGAGCCCCTGATCCAGTGGGAGGTGTCCCTGCCCATGGCAGGAGGTGGAACTGGTTGGGCTTTGAGGTCTCTTCCAACCCAACCCATCCCATGATTCTAAGCAGGTAGTGGCAGAAAAGCAAAGACAAGAATTAAACAATATCAAGGTAGACATAAGGCTCCGGCGCGGAGCAGGAGGGGTCAGTTGCTGGGCAATGAACTGTACCGAGGTCCCAACCTTTGGAACAAATGAATCCTTCTAATCAGCGAGCCGTCGCTGTTGAGGAAAGGCCACGTTCCCGTCGTTGAGATACAAGGCTGAAGAGCTGCGTCATTATATTGAGTTTTATGGCCTGACTGACACAGAAAGCCAGGACTAAATAAATCAATAAAACATCCTGATAGATAAAACCGCCCTCATCCACACATGGCTCGTTGGTGATAGATGCTGCCAGCTTCTGGGGCAGTAAGAGAACAGGTTCTGTCTGGAGCAATCCTGTGTTCGCCGGAGTTATCGATGAGCTGGCGATGTTTATTCCTGAGGCTGGTTGGGTCCTGAGAGGGGGAGCTGCGATCGCAGCGTGGGGGGATCTTCAGTGTGGCACTTTTATGGCTGCAGGTGTTGGTGCAAGTGGTGTTTTGGGTGTTATTAGCAAGAAGAACAGCTTGACAGCGTCGTTCTCGCAGCCCTTTGGGTGCCCCATTGTGCTCTTGCAATACCCCAATCATGAGACCACTAAAACACTGCTTGTCGTTAGGACACTAATTAATGTATGACTCACAGCTGAAGCACTTTGGAGCAGTGATCATAAACCGGGACTGCACTGTGCAAACACAAAACCAAAGGACACTCCCTGCTCCAGAAAGCTTTCATTCCAAACATTGCCATCTTGACACACAGCAGGAGAGGAAAACCCGCAGGGTATCGGTAGAAGGTGTGGAAAGAGCAGGCTGGCCTTGATTGGCGTAATAACGTGTTCTTAACACACAATTTTGCTCACCTGCGAAGATTTAGAATCATAGAAGGGTTTGGGTTGGAAGGGACCTCAAAGCCCATCCAGTTCCAGCTCCCCTGCCATGGGCAGAGAGACCTCCTGCTGGATCAGGGGCTCCAAAGCCCCATCCAAGCTGGGCTGGAACCCCTCCAGGGATGGGGCAGCCACCTTTATGATGAGGTTTATTATTTGGGAGTGTTGCGTTGGCTTTGTGAGTGCCGGGGCACAGCGGCGGCGCTGCTTCGGCGTGACACAATGGTCATTCGCTCCTCTGAGAGGATGTTCAACCGGTCACTGCAGCGTCCTCTGTTACCAAACCTGAATCTCTTGGGGTTATTCGCATGGGCTTGGAAGTATTTACCAGTCCGTGCGGTTGTGAAACTATGCGGTGTAACCATAGCATCCCAACAACACAAGCAAACTCTGCCCCCGACATCTCTGGATCGCCGGATCCTGCTCTAACTTAACTTGGCTTCAAACTGGATTTCAATGGGGAATGTTTGCTTTGCAGGATGGGGTGGAATAAGTGCAGGGGATCTGGAGTGGTGGCTGGGACCGGGCGAGTCGAGAGCAGGGAGACAAGGGAGGCTTTGCTGAGCCTCGGACCTGGGGGTGATGGTTGACAGCCGACTGAACATGAGCCAGCAGTGTGCCCAGGGGGCCAAGAAGGCCAATGGCATCTTGGCTTGGATCAGAAATGGGGTCACCAGCAGGGCCAGGGAGGGGATTCTCCCTCTGTACTCGGCACTGGTGAGACCGCACCTCGAATACTGTGTTCAGTTCTGGACCCCTCACCACGAGAAGGATGTTGAGGCTCTGGAGTGTGTCCAGAGAAGAGCAACAAAGCTGGTGAGGGGCTGGAGAACGTCTGACGAGGAGCGGCTGAGGGACCTGGGGGTGTTCAGCCTGGAGAAGAGGAGGCTGAGGGGAGACCTTATTGCTCTCTACAACTACCTGAAAGGAGGTTGTGGAGAGGAGGGAGCTGGGCTCTTCTCCCAAGTGACAGAGGACAGGACAAGAGGGAATGGCCTGAAGCTCCGTCAGGGGAGGGTCAGAATGGATATCAGGAAAAAATTCTTCACAGAAAGAGTCATCGGCACTGGAACAGCTGCCCAGGGAGGGGGTCGAGTCGCCTTCCCTGGAGGTGTTTAAGGAATGGGTGGATGAAGTGCTGAGGGACATGGTTTAGGGAGTGTTAGGAATGGTTGGACTCGATGATCCAATGGGTCCTTTCCAACCTGGTGATTCTGTGATTCTGTGATTCTCCTGCGTTGGCGGCGGTGCTACTGGCATGGAAAAGAGAGTTTGGACTTTGAATGGAAGATGGGCTCATCCTTACCTAAAATCAGTGATGCAGCTTGGCGGTAATTCAGATTAGAAAATGGCTTTTCATTGATCTGACCAGTGATATTGCAAAGCGGGCTGAAGTTCAGCTCTCTTCCTGCTGAACTGGTGTTTCTGCCAAGGCTGCCGAGAACAGCTCGGCCTTTCCGATAGTTTATCTGACAGCAGGTTGGCGTTTTACCTGCCTGGATTGCTTTCTGCTTTACGTCTTGTGCTCTGCAAGAAAAAAAACCAAACCCCTCTGTGCTGTTTCACAGGAGTTGAGGCTGGAATGCAACCTGATAAAATCCAGCAGCCGGGGCTTACGTTGAGGGGGGGGAATCATTCTTTCCTGACCGCAGGACATTAAATCACCCTTTCAGATTCAATTCCCGTCTTCTCGAAACAACTCAGGGTGTTGGAAGAGAGCAGTTTGTCTCTCTCTGGGAACCCAGAAGAAGGACCTGGAGCTCTGCAAAGCAGCTGGAGGCTCCTGCTGGATGTGTGGGGGTGAAGCGAACCCTGCGTTGGGTTGGGTAGAGCTGGGTGTGTGTAACACGCGAGTTTGCTTTACGCTTGATGGATTGTTATTTTATGGTGGTGGAAGCCGAGGCAGCTGGCAGGGCAGGGAGGAACTGTGCCTCGTATGTCTCTGCAGGGCTCAATCTTCCCCTTTGCTTCCTTCAAAAAAGACAATTTCTTTTTAGTGTCTGGGCTCACCAGCCAAATGGCATCCATCTCTTCCTCTTCCTTGCGGAGGAGGAAGTGCACACTTTGAATAGGCTGTGGCCGGAATATGCTGCCAGCGCGATTTTCTGTTCCAGTGAAGGGTGACGTGTTCAGGACAGGCTTTGAAATGATAGAATCACTGAATGGGTTGCGTTGGAAGGGACCTCAAAGCCCATCCAGTCCCACCCCCTGCCATGGGCAGGGACACTTCCCGCTGGATCAGGGGCTCCAAGCCCCATCCAACCTGGCCTGGAACCCCTTCAGGGATGGAGCAGCCACCACTGCTCTGGGCAATCTGTTCCAGGGCCTACCTACCCTCCCAAGAAAACATTTCTCCCCAAGATCTCATCTCAATCTCCCCTCTTTCAGCTCAAAACTGTTACCCCTCATCCTCTCCCTGCACTCACTGATCCAGAGCCCCTCCCCAGTTTTCCTGGAGCCCCATTCAGTCCTGGAAGCTGCTTTAAGGTCTCCCTGCAGCTTTCTCTTCTTCAGGATGAACAATCCCATCTCTCTCCGCCTGCCTTTGAACGGAAGGGGCTCCAGATCAAACCGCATGGAGGACAGCAAAAAATCCCTTTAAATCTCTGTGAAATTGCAGAAAATCTATAAAGCTGATTTTCATTTCTGCCTCTTCTGCATAGGAACCAACAAATTGAAGCGCAAACCTGTCCCGTCTCCCTTTGAGTGTGTACTTTGGGTGTTTCCACGCGCAGGGTGCAATCCGCCGGACCCCCCCTTGATTTTAGCACTGATGGGAGAGAGGATGCAAATCCACGGTGTCCGGGGAGAGCTGCGGCGTCTCTCAGCTGCTGCCCTCGATTCCTCGCGTGCCTCAGGCTCTGGTGCTGCTGGCAGAGCCCAGCGTCCGTGCCCGAGGCTGCGATCGGCTTTGGTTTATATTAAACCAGGCTGGACCTGGCACTGAGCTGCAGCTCTTCATCTCCTGTTGCACCCAGGAGCTCCCTGCTCTGCAGAAGAGTTAAAACCCAGTGTATATTCCCCTTCTTCTTGTTTTAACATCCGTTTAGGCAAGCGGGGAGGACTGGGGAAGCCTTAAGGAAATGGGGATTGGACCTGTGCTGCTATAACTCACTGCAAAGGGAGCTCAGAAGAGCCTCTGCTTCATGGCTCTGGGCTGCAGATGTGGCAGAGGCGCGGAACAGCGCCAGGTCTGAGCGCGGGGACACGGCGCCAGGTGTGTCCTGTCCCTTTCCTGGCCCTTCCCTTCTCTCCTGCTCAAATTCAGCAGGTTTACAGAGGGTGGGAAGGCAGCCAGGCACACCCAGCTCTTGGAGGCAGTAAAATGATCCCTCTTTTGCCCTTGGGCCAAGCCCAGCGTTTCTAACGGATAAAAGGGGAAGCGGTGAGGAGAACTCGCTCACTTCCCTGGCCTCCAGCACCGCTTCCCAGAGCTTTCGAAGGGTGGGGGATACCGAGAACAGCATTGGTGCAACCATGTCCCAGTCTGTGAGTTTCAGCTCTCGCTCTGCGGCCGTCCCAGGGATCAGCAAAGTGCGGGTCAGCACCGTCTCCTCGACCCGTGGACTCGGAGGGGGTGCTGCCTTAGGCAGGGCACGAAGCTTCGGCAGCTCCAGCCTCTACAACCTTGGCTCTAACAAGCGGATCTCCCTTGGAGGTAGCAGCTCCTACAGCATTCGCTCTGGATACGGCATCGGAGGGATGGGATTTGGTGGAGCGGTCAGCCCCGCGGGCATTCAGGAGGTCACCATCAACCAGAACCTCCTGACGCCCCTGAATCTGGAGATTGACCCCAACATCCAGCGGGTGCGCAAGGAAGAGAAGGAGCAAATCAAGACACTCAACAACAGATTCGCCTCCTTCATCGACAAGGTGAGGTGTTGGAAAGACTGATAGCTCTGTGGGCAGTGCTTAAAAGCAGGTCTGACCCAATCCTGCGGGGGATTCACAAATGGGTTCAGGGACCGTATCCTCAGGAGCGTGGTGCGATATTTGTCCAATAACTCCTATTAAAGCCCTGCTGGCGTTGCCATCAGTAAAGGGTTTTGCCCCACTTAGGTCAGCTTTTTCCCCGCTTTATTGAGCTGGTATTGCCCATAACGTAGGTACAGGCTTTAAAGATCAAATCTGCCCCCGACCTCACCACCACCACCGAATTCAGGGAGGAGGGGACCTCAAGGAGTGGCATTGTCCCTGTAGAACAGATCTTGATCTAAGTCAGAGCTTACAGGGTTTGTTTGTGCTGCCCTGGGCCCCTGTGGCTTTACTGCCTTGCTCCGATTGATCCTGTGTCAACTTCAGCTCCGGCATCCTGAACATGCAAGGAATTCAGACCTGGAGTTTGAGTAGCTGCCTGACTTTGAGGTCTGTGGGTGGCTTCTGCCAAGCGTCAGGCAAGCAGAATCTCCTTATCTCTAGTTCATACAAAGCCTTAAGGTCACAAGTCAAGCTCCAGCGCAGCTCTGCTCATGGTCTTTATCACCTTTGCTGTTCAGGGGCTTCCTATGAGCTATCTAAATTCTTGGGATACCATCCTCAGCCCATCCTTTCCTCAGGATCCAAACTCTGCGGTGTTAGCTCCCCCTTCCTAGCAAATAACCCTATGGTTCTTTTCCAGGTCCGGTTCTTGGAGCAGCAAAACAAAATGCTGGAGACCAAATGGACCCTCCTCCAGGACCAGAAGACCGCCCGGAGTAACGTTGCTCCCATGTTTGAGGCGTACATCAGCAACCTGCGGCATCAGCTGGATGTGTTGGTGAATGACAAAGGGCGCTTGGAGGGCGAACTGAAGAACATGCAGGACCTTGTTGAGGATTTCAAGACCAAGTAACGTATAATCTTCCCATCTAACGGTGTAGTTGAGCTGATGGGTTGGTCAATAGCTTGGCAGAGATGTCCTCAGCCTTCCTACTAGGGAGGGAGATCTATTTCCAGCCATGAGTTAGGTGTCGAGCCCAGGGATGCTGCCTGGATTCTTCATGCCTGGATCGCTTGTTGGGCCTGGCATCTTCTTCCCACATGGTCTTCAGTGGCTCCATCCTGTTGGCTTTACTCTGGGGCCTCCTCAGAGATAGCTTTGCCCTTTGGGTGTAGCAGTTGGGGTCTGTGGGAAGGCCGTGGAGCTCTGCAGGGCGGCAGGCGGTGGGTGAGCCACTGCTCTTTGGATGGGGAGGCAACAGAGCAGGCGACCTGCAATTTTAAAGCAACTTTTCAATCCAAATCGTGTCACTTGGGAGGAGCCCCATGAAGAAAGTGGCCTTTGTTCCAGCCCACGCCCAACCCCGCTGTACAGGGGAATGCCTTTCATTAAAAAAAAAAAAAGGAAGAAAAGAGGGAGCTGGTAAACTGGATCGAGCAGGAACTGAAAACAAATAGATCTGATAATCCCCAGGGTGTGTTTAGGGAAAGGCAATAGTCGGGGGTTCCCAAGGAAGTGCTTGGGAATGATGTTTCCCTCAACCCTGCTTGGTTATTTCTGCTCTCCGCTCACTCATGGTTGGACTTTGCGTCTCTGCAAGGTGGCAGCGAGGGGCTGATTTGCCCCTAGAGGAATTGCAGCCCTAATTTGAGTCGCACGTCACGTGAATGCCAGGTGCCCAGGTGGATAGTTATGCCTCCAGGGTGCAGGTCCATGTGAAAATAAACCCTAGCGTGAAGAGAATCATGGAATCATGGAATCATGGAATGGTTTGGGTTGGAAGGAACCTCAAAGCCCATCCAGTTCCACCCCTGCCATGAGCAGGGACATCTTGCAGTGAATTAGATTGCTCCAAGCCCCATCCAACCTGGCCTTGAGCACCTCCAGGGATGGGGCAGCCACCACTGCTCTGGGCAACCTGGGCCAGGGCCTCCCCACCCTCACAGGAGAACATTTCTTCCTAAGATCTCATCTCCATCTCCCCTTAAAATCCTTCCCCCTCACCCTGTCCCCGCACTCCCTGATAGTGAGAAAGGAAGAGGAATTAAGATGTAGTAACCAGAGTTCAGAACCCGCTCCTCCCCATTTATATGTAGAAAACCTCCTCTTCTAAACGGAATACCTAAAACATGACCGGCTCTTCTGCCTCTTTTTCTTATGTCCAATTGACACAGTAATTCTCCGTTTACATCTCAAGTAGGGGAGGAGAATTATGAGCATGAGGCTCCAGGGGATGAGATTCAGGCCCTTATTCAGCAACGCCATTGACTGAGGGTGTGGTTCAGAGTGAGCGAGAGTGGAAGCAGCCTGTGCCCGCGCTGCCCACGTGGCTCGGTTCAGGGCTTGCCAAGGTGTGATAGGGCACTGAGCTTCCCGAGGTGCCTCTGGAGCGAATGGAGAACATGGAATGATCTATCGGTTCATTGCACAGCTTGGTGGAGCTTCCCTCAGGCAATGAGGGGTTTGACAGGCCAGTCTGGGATAGTTCAGACTCTGTACCTAGAGCCATCGAATCCTGGAATGGGTTGGGTTGGAAGGGACCTCAAAGCCCATCTGGTTCCAACCTCCTGCCATGGGCAGGAATGCCTTCCACTGGATCAGGTTGCTCCAAGCCCCATCCAACCTGGGCTTGAACACCTCCAACACACATAACACCTTAATGTGATGGCTTAAATAATCTTTACGGCATAGAAACGCCACCGTTGGTCGAGCGGTCACCCTTTGTTTTGTCACTGGAGTCTCATTTTAAGGCAAACAGCCACAGTCTAGCCAAAATATTAATGGTTTGAGAAACAGGGTGACCAGTTAAAGTGAAATTTGATTCATAGAATTATAGAATCGGGGAATGGTTTGGGTTGGAAGGGACCTTAAAGCCCATCCAGTTCCAACCCCCTGCCATGGGTAGGTACACCTTCCACTGGATCAAGGGGCTCAAAGCCTCATCCGACTTGTCTCCGATTATCTGTTCAGCGCCGTGGGCTGTGTAGACGCAGCATGGCCACGTCATTTCTAGGTGCTACATCAGCCTGGAATAGCAATGGATGTGATTCATTGACCTCAAAAGGGACACCGTCCATGTATGCCGGTGTGGTTGGGCAAGCTTCCAGTTTGGAGGAGAAAGGGAAATAGATGAGGGCTGTTGAATGTGAAGTAGATCGCGCTTGGAAACCCAAATTACAGCTCTCACCGCGCAGGGACTGTGTAAATAAACAGAGCAGGCTTGTCACTTTGGCAACAGCAATTCCAAAACAGCCCGAGAAGGTGGTTCCTGCTCTGTTCCTTGGATGACTTTCGGGATTCCTATAGCAGATTCTTGCTGTTCGCTTCAGCAGGTTGGCTTGTGTAGAGCGGTCCAAGTGGTAGAGGTCAGTGAACTCCCGTGAAGTCCATGGAGCGTGGTCTTTATCTGCCCAAGATCTCGCTCTGTGCATCTAAAGGTGAACACCTCGGGAAGGGAAATAGCCAATATTAGAAGTCTCTGTGACTTTGAAGCTTGGCCACGTGGTGCAGAACGAGCACAAATCAGCACAGGAAGGAGGTAGATCTGTTGGAGTGAGTGCAGAGGGCAACGTGGAGACCGTCTGTGGGCTGGAGCACCTCCCAGATGAGGCCAGGCTGAGAGAGTTGGGGTTGTTGAACCTGGAGAAGAAAAGGCTGCGAGGAGACCTTAGAGCAGCATCCGGTATGGAAATGGGCTCCAGGAAAGCTGGAGAGAGCTCTTGATCAGGGAGTGCTCGGAGAGGATGAGGGGAAATGGTTTTCAGCTGAAAGAGGGAAAATTGAGGTGGGATCTTATTTTTGAGGGTGGGGAGGCCCTGGCGCAGGTTGCCCAGAGCAGTGGTGGCTGCCCCATCCCTGGAGGGGTTCCAGGCCAGGTTGGATGGGGCTTGGAGCCCCTGATCCAGTGGGAGGTGTCCTTGCCCATGGCAGGGGTGGCACTGGATGGGCTTTGGGGTCCCTTCCAACCCAAAACCATTCCATCATTCTATGAATTCTATGATTCTATGAGAACAGTTACCCTCAGCTCTTATCAGGGTGGTGGGATGTGGTTCACACCTGCAAAACATCCTCAAAAGTCCCTAACAAGGAAGCGTGCGGCGGGAGCTGCAGCAGCAGGGGTTGGGTCAGCAGAGAGGAACTTGTCGAATCTGCATCTCTTCTGCATTTGTATTTGCCCTCTCAAGACGGAGCTGAAACGACTGAACACCTGAGGACACGGGCTGACATCCTGGAGTGAGGAGAAGGAGCAGAAATCCTCTTTAGTGCAGTGAATTTTGATGAACGGGGGAAAGCATGAGTGAGAAATGCTTTCCAGGTTAGTGGTCATGGGGACCAGTAGATCTCCCCGGCATCAGCTGGTAGTTCTTGTGCAAATCACCATGGGACGGCAAACCCTGCTTGTGGTTTGGGCAAGCCATGAGCTTTGCTGAGATGGTTCACAGATAGAGAAATGGAGGCAGAGAGATGGAAATTGGGGTATCTCTCCACTGTGACACCCTTTTCTTCTACTCAGGCTCTAACTTCACACCAATCCTTTTTTCTTTCCTGGCAGATACGAGGATGAAATCAACAAGCGCACGACGGCAGAGAATGAGTTTGTGGTGCTCAAGAAGGTGCGTGACGGGGATGTTAGCTGGGACTGATCGTAGGTTTGCAGCCCTTCTCCCCCTTTTGCCCCTGCGCTCTTTGCTACAGCCGTGCCTTGAGACCTGCAGGTGAAGAACTACAACTCTCCTTCCTGGCTGAAGGCCTTCGTGTAGGCACTGAAGTCTCTGTAGAAAGCTGGGAAGGACTGTGCCAGATCCCGGGGATATAGAATCATAGAATCTTAGAATGATATGAGTTGGAAGGGACCTTAAATCCCATCCAGTCCCACCCCCTGCCATGGGCAGGGACACCTCCCACTGGATCAGGGGCTCCAAGCCCCATCCAACCTGGCCTGGAACCCCTCCAGGGATGGGGCAGCCACCACTGCTCTGGGCAACCTGGGCCAGGGCCTCCCCACCCTCACAGCAAAACATTTCTCCCTAAAATCTCATCTCAATCTCCCCTCTTTCAGCTCAAAGCCCTCCCCCTCATCCTCTCCCTGTACTCCCTGACTGAGAGCCCCTCCCGAGCTTTCCCGTAGGTGAAATAGATCCATAGATCGTGGCTGTATCTTTCTGTGGGACATTTCTGAAGGCCTTCCCTGACTCTCCAACCTGACGGTGGGCTGGAAATGCAGGTCCAGGGGACCCTACGGACCGTGTGGGATCCCACACGTCAGCCGATGTTTTCTTAGGACATAGTGGGGTGGGTCACTGGGTGGATGGAGATGGGGAGCAGACAGTGTGGGGAACCTGATGGGCTCATCGCTGACTTTTGAAGCCATCAAAGCTGTGGCAATCTCCATGGGTTATCGCTATTTTAGGATGTGGATGCTGCCTACATGAACAAAGTGGAGCTGGAGGCCAAGGTGGATGCTCTGACGGATGAGATCAACTTCCTGAGATCTCTCTATGAAGCGGTGAGGTCCTTTCTGCTGCTTGGGGCTGCTGCAGGGTAGCACCGGCAGTGGGTGAAGAACAATGAACGGTGCCTGAGAAAATGAATGTGCTGATTCCAGAGATTCCAGAGACAAAAAAGGCGATGGTTACCTGGAGTCTTCCCTTGCATAAGCAGAAATAAACCTGCACGTCCTGTGCACTGAGACAGTGATTTCTCCCCATCTGGGATGTGAGAGATTGCCAACGTGCCGGGACGTGCGTCATTTTTTTGATGCTGTTAGCGGGAAAACAATGAAAAACTGAGTTTTTAAGCCAGCGCTGGTGTGTGCTTGTGAGTTTGCGTGTTGTGTGGGAGAAAGAAAGGAAAGCTCCCTGTGCCAGACACCTTTATCTTACCCATTATTTGCAAGATAAGAGTTTATATTGAACTGGACACATTGGGTCCGTGAGTGAAATTTGGCCCTCGCTTTGTTGTGAAGCTGATGCTCTTTGGACCAACATTTCACGCTGGGTTCTTATCTCAGGGGTGGGATAAAGGAATCTTGCTGTCAAATTGTGGGCGATAAGAAGTAGCCTCGTTTCTGCTGCTGTTTGTTACTTTGTCCTTTACAAGGTTGATGCGATTCGGTTGGTTTCCTTCTAATTAATGAATGCTTTGATTGATTTTTCTCACCTACCTCCCTTTCCCTTTTCTTCCCAGATTCTCTCTTTAATTGGCTTCCAAAAGAGAGGCCCTTGAAAGGCACCGATTAATGGTATTGTTTTTCATGCAACTGGCAGGAACTTCAGGAGTTGCAGGCCCAGATCTCCGACACCTCTGTGGTGCTCTCCATGGACAACAGCCGGAACCTGGACCTGGACAGCATCATCGCAGAGGTCAAAGCGCAGTACGAGGAGATTGCCAACAGGAGCCGAGCGGAGGCCGAGTCCTGGTACCAAAGCAAGGTGTGTTCTGGGAGGGATAAAGACAGTTACGGGTTCCGTTAGTCCATATATCCTGTGTGTCAGGAGTGGGAAGGATTTTAGCCGGCTGATGGACTTCCTCCCTGACTCCATCCTTTCCTCTTGCCCTGTTTTATCTCCTAGTATGAGGCGCTGCAGGTCACTGCTGGGAAACACGGGGATGACCTGCGCAACACGAAGAATGAGATCTCGGAGATCAACCGCGTGATCCAGAGGCTGCAGGTGGAAATTGAAAATGCCAAGGCCCAGGTGAGGAGCTGCCGTTGTTCTCCTGCTGCGGAGCGGTGGATTTAGCAGCAACAAGCGTGCCAGGGGTCCGGGTGGAACGCAGTTTGGGGGGAGCTGCAACGCTCCTCTCGAAAGGTGTTAGTTGTGTTGGAGGGAGAAAGTGTGTTGTGAGCAATGAAATTATAGAATCATAGAATAGTTTGGGTTGGAGGAGACCTCAAAGCTCATCCACTTCCATCCCCTGCCATGGGCAGGGATATCCCACTGGATCAGGGGCTCCAAGGCCCATCCAACCTAGCCTGGAACACCTCCAGGGATGGGGCAGCCACAACTCCCCTGGACAACCTGTTCCAGTGTCTCACCACTCTCATGGGGAAGAAATTCTTCCTAAAGTCCAGTCTAAATCTGCCCCTCCCCGGTTTATCCCCATTCCCCCTCATCCCATCCCCACAGCCTTTATGAACAGCCCCTCCCCAGCTTTCTTGGAGCCCCTTCTTGTAGGTACTGGAAGGTCTATGTAAGATCTTCTGAGCTTTCTCTTCTCCAGAATGAACAACCCCAACTCTCTCAGCCTGTCCTCGTACGGGAGGTTCTTCGACCCTCTCATCATCCTTGTGGCCTCCTCTGTACCCATTCCAACAGCTCCATCTCCTCCTTATGTTGAGGATTCCAGAACTGGACACAGTATTCCAGATGAGGTCTCCCAAGAGAGGAACAGAGGGGCAGAATCCCCTCCCTCAACCTGCTGGCCACACTTTCTTTGATGCAACCCAGGACACAGTTGGTTTCTGGGCTGCGAGCGCACATTCCCGGCTCAGGTTGAGGTTCTTATCGACCAGCACCCCAAGTCCCTCTCTGCAGGGCAGCTCTCAATCCCATCATCCCCCACCGTGTATTGAAACCGGGGTTTGCCCCAACCAAATGCTGAGAGGCAGCTGAATTATAGGTGAGAACAAGTCCACCAGGAACTGAGGAACGCAGAAGGGGAGTGAAGCAGAGCGGATTCCAAAGGGCAAGGCTGCAGGTGGCCTCTCTCCCAGCCCCACACGTTCCTCATGCCCTCTTTCTTCTGAGGTCTTTGTCCACTCCCTTCCTGCAGAAGGAAACACAGTATTTGGGCACAGAAAACATTTTTTTCAGCTGTATGGGAGCTCTGTTTGCTTTCTCCGGGGGCTGTTATCACTTTATCAAATGGAAAGCCAGACCAGGACCACGCTGGGAGCTGAAAACTGGCTGTGAATAAGCAAAGCAGCTGGAGATAAGCCCAGCGTGACTCATCCCTTTGTATCTGTTTGGTTTTAGGGCAGGGAGGCTTCGACACACACACTTATAAGCAAAGAGTTGACCATGTGGCAGCTCCTTCGAATAAAGAAAGAGAGTACAAAGCACGTATATAATCTAAAGTGTTCATTGTGAGCCCTTCCTGCCAATCCTGGGGCTTTTTCGGAGGTGCAGAGGGCAGAGTTGTGGGTGCGTTAAGTTGACAGCTTGATGTGGCCCCACAGGGATGCTTTTGGGGTAGGTCTGTGTGGTTTGTTAACTGCTTGAGTCCACGCTTGCCTCACATCAGAGCTTGCTGGAGACCTGCTGGCTCTGAACAAGCTCAGAGGCCGAACAGGAACAAACCCGAGGCTGCGTTAACCATAAACGTTGAGCTGTTGTGCGCGGTGTGGGTGGGTTGAGAAGCTGAGGGTAACCTGAAGAAAGTCTTCTGAAAACATAGCCAGTGGTGAGAATTAGGGTCTGCTTTTTGGAAGAACGTATCTTGGGATGAGATGAGCTTCCTTCACAGGCTGATCTCCATCCAGTGCCCCCCAAAATGTGTAGGTGTGAACGTCTAGAGATCTAAATAGAAGAGGTGGCTGCAGGTCTCTGCAGGTGTAGAGATGGTCTGACTAGTAGATGTCAGGAGTGCATGGGCTGTAGTGTCCTCCAGCAAGGAGGTGAGATACCCACTGACGTGTCCTGCTCCATCCTCACAGCGTGTCAAGATGGAAGCAGCCATTGCCGAGGCCGAGGAACGCGGAGAGATGGCTGTCAAAGATGCCAAGGTAAAGCTAGAGGAGCTGGAGGCCGCCCTGCAGAAGGCGAAGCAGGACATGGCTCGGCAGCTCCGTGAGTACCAGGAGCTCATGAACGTCAAGCTGGCCCTGGACATCGAGATCGCGACCTACAGGAAGCTGCTGGAGGGCGAGGAGAGCAGGTGGGTGCAACCGTGTGTGTTCTACATGAGGAAGGGTCCAGCTCTGTTGTTGACTTCACTTGGAGACATCACGAGGGCCTGATTCCAGCTTCTGCAGGGAAATACGGAAGAGACAACCTTGCACTTGAAACTGATAGTTGATCCTCAAAATACTTTGGCTGAAGAGCCAAACTGGGGGAAAGCTTGTTGCTTTGGGTCAAAATATGCAAAGAAGTTGTTTTCAATCGGTTGTTCTCTGCTGGGGCAGAACATTTCCAAGGGGCTCAAATCCCCATGGAATTAGGACAGCGTCTGTGTTCTTTCGGCCTCCCCCAAAGCTGATAACAGCTGTAAATGTAGGGCCAGAACAAAGCGTTGATCTGGACTGAATTATTTACGACAGCAGCAGTAACTCAGTGCCATTGTCTTCATCCTCAACGCTCGCCCTGGGGGGAGACCAAGTAATGCGGAATCTAACCCAGCCTCTTCTTTTCTCTTCTCCAACAGGTTGGCTGGTGATGGAGTTGGCAATGTCAACATCTGTGAGTTGGTTTTGTAGAATCATAGAATCCTGGAGGGGGTTGGGTTGGAAGGGACCTCAAAGCCCATTGAATTCCACCCTCTGCCATGGGCAGGGACTCCTCCCGATGGATCCGGTTGCTCCAAGCCCCATCCAACTTGGCCTTGAGCACCTCCAGGGAAGGGGCAGCCACCACTTCTCAGGGCAACCTGGGCCAGAGCTACACCACATGCCCACGGCCTCTTTGGTGGGCCGGGAGATGAGCCGAATGCGTTTATGATTCACGGTTCTCCATGGCGCAAGGGGTCCTGAGCCAGAGTGAGCGATGGAGAAGGAGACTGCTAAATCCTTGCATACATCTGGCTGGAAGAGGGAATAAATGCTCTGGGCCAAAAAGTAACAAGAGTTTGGTATCCCGGGCCCTGTGTCTTGCAGGAGATCATAAAGAGTTGTCACCTGGTTGCTGCAAGTCCAAAATGCCCTTGTTGTGATGATGCCAAACTGGGTTCAAGGTTTCCCGGTGCTCACATTTGGTTTCCTTCTCTTCGTGTCACAGCTGTGGTCAGCACCAGCGGTGGAGGAAGCAGCTTTTCCGGTTCCAGCGGATTTCTGGGAGGAGGAGTCGGAGGAAGCCTTAGCCTGGGAGGAGGAGTCGGAGGAGGCCTTAGCCTGGGAGGAGGCATGGGCAGCGGGGCGCTCGGCTTCTCTGGCGGTAGCTCCAAATCCTACTCTGTCACCACAACCTCATCCAGCAGGAGAAGCTTCAGGAAGTAACTACAGGAATGGAGATCGGCCATGCCCATTCCACCAGAGAAAATCCATAGAAAGGGAGGGAAAAATCCATAGAAAGAAAAATTTTATTGCCTTTTATAGGACAAATTGGCTTCAAAAGTGCTGCAGTGCTGAGTTGGAATAAGACCGACCAGAGTACCTGACCCTGTCCCGTCACGCCCAAGGCTGGAGCTTACGCTGATGAACTTAGCGGGAACCGTTCCGCTGAGAGCAGGTTCCAGCCTGCAGGGTGAAATCCATCCCGGGAAGCAGGAGGTATAAACACTTCTGTTACCGGGTGCTTCCTGCTCGGGGCTGGATTTCACCCTTGGAAGGGCAAAGCCATCATTTCCGTGGCAAACTGTTCCACGTTCTGCTGTGGTTTTGCAAAGAGACCAAAGATTATCTCCCTCTTAATATGGTTTGGAAGTCTTTATTCCCTTAGGCTCCTCGGAAAATGTCAACCCTTGTTAAGATTTCAGCCTGGGATTGTTTTCTTAAAGCATACCAGGAGGAAAACAGTGAAACTCTTCGGGATTTCATCTTATTTCTTTGGAAATGGGCTCAGAAATGGAATTCGACACGTCTTGGAATGAATGGCGCTGGTTTCTTACTGAGGGCAGTGCAGACAGATTTACTTTCAGGTTCTTTATAGCAAAATAACTCATAAAGAAGCTCCCCCACCCATTCCCTCGCCTTAAAAGAAGCCCAAAGCTCAAAGGCTAGGAAGCTGCTTAAAATTAGGAGTAAAAAGGGAGATACCGGTCCCCATCTTTGGGTGTCTCTCTTTCCCACCCTCTTAATTCCAAGCGTGTCCGGTGATACCTGATGTCTTTACCACAGCTAAGGAGAAGGTGTGGTTTATTGGGGCATCATTGCAATAACCATTTATTCCTGCCCAAATGTGTCTCCGGCTTAACCACGTCAGGGAGGAGAGTTGGGTCGTTGCTGCAGTAGGAAGAATTCTTGGCTAAATAACTCAAGGCAACTGCAAAATTGTTGTGTTACGTGCTCAGCCAGGTCCTAGCGGTGCATCCTTTGTTAACGTTTTATGCCTTTGTGGTCTGAGACCTTCTCGTGAGGTCAGTAATAAAGTTTCCCTGTTGCGTACAGCTTCAGTCCCAGCCGCGTTCTTCCTTTGTGCCGTCCTGGATGCTCCAAAGCTCTGGAAACCATCTCACGTTATCTCCTTCCTCCCATCTCCGGCGCCTTCTCCTGGCTGCGTCCCCAAGGAGGACGACTGAGGGTTTATATCTGCACGGTCGCGTTCCCACGTGGATTTTTACCATGGAATCTGGGCAGTGGGGTGGTGGAGTTGAGAACACGTGAAAGGGCTGGAGGACGTGTCTTGTGAGGACCTGGGGTTGTTTAGCCTGGAGAAGAGGAGGCTGAGACCTTCTCACTGTCTACAACCGCCTGAAAGGAGGTTGTAGCGAGGTGGGTGCTGGGATGGTGGTCTCTTCTCCCAAGTGATAGGAGAAGAGAGAGAATGGCCTCAAGTTGCCCCACGGAAGGTTCAGATTGGACATTATGAAATATTTCTTCACCGAAAGGGTTATCAGGGACTGGAACAGCTGCTCAGGGGGGTGGTTGAGTCACCATCCCTGGAGGTATTTAAAAGACGGGTAGATTAAATGCTTGGGGATATGATTTGGTATTATATATGTGACAGGTACAGTTGGGCTTGACGATCGCAGATGTCTTCTGTGGAGCTGAGAGAAGTTGAATCCTGGAGGAGAACCCTCTCTTACAAGCGGCCGCATCTCAGCAAGATGAATCCTGGCCAACTTGAGGACAACTCATTGATGGAGCAGGGAGGGGAGGAATCCCGGGTGCCCAGCAGAGCCGTGTTGTCACGTCCCGGCACACCCAGCTCCCGACTTTTGTGTCGCAGCCAGAAAAATCAAAGTGAAAAAAGATCCCCTGAGGTTTAATTGAAACATTGAGCTGTGCCGATTTTTCACTGTGCATTTTTAGTGCCTCGACTGAAGGTTGTGTTCCTACTGGAGCATTCCTGGTGTTTCCCCCCTGGGCTGTGTCACAGCTGCAATCCCTGGGATGCCGGATTGATCACCGGTTATTGCAATAACAGGACTGAGACCATTGCCGAGGTGGTTCTGCCCACTTGGCGTCACAGTGGTTGACAAAGGAGTTGCGTTCTGTTCTTTGTAGGGAAACTGAGGCAGGGAAAGGGTGAGGACTTGGATGCAACCAAACCTGAGGAGAAGGCGGTTGGGAGCTGACTTTGCTTCCCTGGCGTTTAAGCTGCATTTGCTTCAGTTTCCATCAGGTTTGTGGTAATTATCGAGGCCAAAACCTGAGTTCGACCGAGATTGTCATCTTATGTTTAAAAGGAATTAAATGGCACGAAAACCAGTATGGGCTGGGCTGAGTCCTCGGCTCCCACTGGGCAGGGAGGAGCGAGGGGTGGGGGGAAAACAACTCCTGTCCTGGGAAGGCTTCCACCTGGGAAGGCTAATTAGCTTGATGGGGAGCCTAATTGGCTTGATGAGGTTATAAAGGGCAGCACCCTATCCAGTAGAGATGAAAAAGAGGTCATAGAATCCTGGAATGGTTTGGAAGGGATCTCAAAGCCCATCCAGTCCCACCTCCTGCCATGGGCAGGGACACCTCCCACTGGCTCAGGGGCTCCAAGCCCCATCCAACCTGGCCTGGAACCCCTCCAGGGATGGGGCAGCCACCACTGCTCTGGGCAACCTGGGCCAGGGCCTCCCCACCCTCACAGGAAAACATTTCTTCCTAAGATCCCACCTCAATTTCCCCTTTTTCAGCTCAAAATCCTTCCTTCTCCTCCTCTCCCTGCACTCCCTGATCCAGAGCCCCTCTCCAGCTTTCCTGGAGCCCCTTTCAGTCCTGGAAGCTGCTCTAAGGTCTCCCTGGAGCCTTCTCTTCTCCAGGCTGACCAACCCCAACTCTTTCAGCCTGTCCTCGTGCAGGAGGTTCTCCGGCCTTTGGATCATCTCCGTGGCCTCCTCAGGTCTTGCTCCAACATCTCCATGTCCTTCCTGCGCTGAGGACTCCAGAACTGAACTCAGAACTCCAGGTGAGGTCTCACCAGAGCGGAGCAGAGGGGCAGAATCCCTTCTCTTGTCCTGCTGGTCCCACGGCTTTGGATCCAGCCCAGGACACGGTTGGTCTCTGGGCTTCAAGCATGCTTTCCTGGCTCGCGTGGAGCTTCTCCTCCCCCAGCACCCCAAATCCTTCTCCTCAGGGCTGCTCCCAATCCATTCTTTACCCATCCTGTGTTTGTGCTTGGGGTTGCCCCAACCCAAGGGCAGGATCTTACGCTCGGCGTTGTCGAATCTCATGAGGTTTGCACAGGTCCTCCAGCCTCCTGCTGGAGACCAGGACGCTTCGTGCTCCCGCGCAGGAGCAGCCACAGCTTTGGAAGAGATATGGATGTGGGAATTGGGTCTGCTTTGCTTGGGGAGGTCACTACGATGAAGCCGTCCGTGTCCTGCGGGGCAGAACCTGGTCTGGTGCTACGATGAGAGGAGTGGCGAGGAGGTCTCAAACCACCCAGCGGCTCCTGGTGTGTGGCTTCGAGGAGTTCCCAAGTGACTCGAGGCAATCGGCGGTGGCTTTCAGGGGATTTAGCAATCGGTGCTGGTAATAAAATGTTCGTTAGCTGTATGCAAATTGTTAGAGCATCTTTGCTTAGTCAGCGCCCTCAAAAATGTTTGTGTTTGCTTGTTTTTCCCGGGGGGAAAAATCATTAGGACAGGGTGGAGCTCCAAATGAAAACATCGGACCTGGGAAGCTGTGCCATAAACACTCAGCACTGAGTGGCACAGATCCTGCTCCTCGTGTGCAGGCGTAAGGATGGAGGGAGCTGCGCTTCCACCTCAGTGGGGCTTTGGGGAGAGTTTTTTGACTCTTCTCCGTGCGAGGCTGCTCGTGAGCGTGGAGAATGTGTGGGTTGGGGCTTATGGGAGGTGAAATATCCGTCTTAGGAAGGAAAAGCAGATGCAGGATTTGTCCTGTGCCTCTCTTGAAGCCCGAGAGCTTCGGCATCGAGATCTTGAGCAGAGACAAGAAAGACCCCTCCTTTTCCCCAAATGAAGTGTTGAATGAAGGTAACTGAGCTGTTGTGTGAATTTATTGGAGATGCAAAACGAAAGCTGCTGACAAATTATAAAGCCATTAGAAATAAATCCCTGTTTCCTCATTTATTTTCACTGAATAGGGTTAATGTACCTACATAACAGTGCAGGGTGTTGGGTACCGGAAAGCTGCGAAGGGAATCAGTGCAGGTCCCATGCATTTAGGGTTGGGTTTGGATCCCTCGGATAATCCCATAGAATCATGGAATGGTTTGGGTTGGAAGAAACCGCAAAGTCCATGCAGTTCCTAACCCCCTGCCATGGGCAGGAATGCTTTCCACTGGATCCGGTTGCTCCAAAACCCCATCCAACCTGGCCTTGAACCCCCCCAGGGATGGGGCAGCCCCCTCTGCTCTGGGCACCCTGGGTCGGTGCATTAAAGATCCTTCCAGCCCAAACCATTCCGTGTTTCTATGACTATGGATGAGGAGCCTGGAGGAACTGGGTGCACTCAATCTGTCTCTGGCCTGGCTGGTGCTGTTTCTTTGAAGAAAAACCTATGCGTTGCTTTATTTCCAGCCTTGGCATTTATCTACATCTCTTTACATCTTGTTTCTGGCTGATTTGGTCATGGACATCACCTCTCCACGGGAGCACCTCGTGCTCCTGCTGCTCACACCATCACTGCATCTCACCGCTGAGCTGCAGAACGCCGCGCTGCTGGTCCGGCATGCGTTTCTGGTGGCTGAGTCTCCAAAGCCAAGGTCTGGACCATAGGTGGGACATCTCCGTGAGCAGCAGGCAGCTGTAAAAGGTAGAACAAAGCTGAGTTCTGGCTTAGGGAATTCCTCAGAGAAACAGCAGAAGATGCTTGAGTTTGGTGGGAGGGGAATACTCCAACTTACAGATGTTGTCAGGGAAGCCACCTTCTGCCTGGAGCCTGTAGAGAGTGGTAAAAGGTTATCAATCCATCTTCAAATGCAAAGCTGTGTAGCCTCAAACAATGCTTAAACTGAAAGACGGGAGATTGAGATGAGATCTGAGGAAGAAATGTTTTGCTTTGAGAGTGGGGAGACCCTGGCGCTGGTTTCCCAGCAAAGTCATGGCTGCCCCATCCCTGGAGGCGTTCAAGGCCAGGTTGGATGGGGCTTAAAGCCCCCTGATCCAGTGGGAGGTGCTCCTGGTTTGCAACTGGATGGGTTTTAAGGTCTTTTCCAAACCAAACCATTCCACGATTCTATGAAACGTGAGCCCACCCCTCTCTAGCCTCGCTCTTGCTCTTTGGAGGCAGTAGGATCGGCTCTCTTCGTGGGTTTGCACTGCTGGAGGTCTGTTAGGACTGATAGAACTGACCTGCGTCACTGTTGTGTGGATGACCTGCAGCACGGCAGCTCCAAAAGAGCACTGGCCAATTGTTTCTCCTTTCTACACATGCAACGGTTGGACTTGATGATTATAGAGGTCTTTTCCAGCCTTAACGATCCTACGCATCTGGAGCAGCTTATGCAGCCCTGCTAAGGTCTGTCACTCACCTGCTCTCCTCTCCTTCCAGCAACTGCCTATAGGTGACGATCTCCATGCCCAGGGCCAGCTTGATGTTCATGAGCTCCTGGTACTTGTGGAGCTGTTGGGTAAGGTCTGCCTTTGTCTGCTGCAGGGCTGTGTCCAGCTCAGAGAGTTTGTGCTTTGCATCCTCCATGGCTGTTTTCCCACGCTGCTCAGCGTCGGCCACCGCAGCTTCCAGCTTGCAGCGCTGCAAGGAGTGAGGCACAATCAGTCTTGGCCATTCATTCCTCCCTTCAAAGGTCGCTTGTTATCAAGAGATGGTTCAACATCTGGATGTGCCTTCAGCCCAGCAGTGAGATGGACATGCAGTCCCTCTGCAGGGGTTTGAAGGAGCTGGACATGTGGTTTCAGCGCTCCTTTGTGTTGCTCGCAAGGGATGGGACGCTGTAACCACACCTGCCTTTGGTACTGCGTGAATTGAGCTTCAGTGCAGCCCTGGTTGGAGCAGCAGAGTCCCAGCTCATGAACACCCTCTGCAAGGTGGGTATTTTAGTCGTGGGAGCTCACAGGAACAGCAATTCACTCTCTGTCCTGCTGAAATAACCAGACCTGGCTGTGCTCACCTGCTCCTGGGCACTCCTGACTTCTCCGTTCCGTCTCTGGACCATCCGTGTCAGCTCAGCTATCTTGGTTTTTGCCTCTCGCAGGCTGTCAGCATTCCTGCCTGCAGCGACTCGCAGCTCCTCAAACTGGAAAAGGGCAAAAGTCACCATGGTATATCCCCAAACCACGTGCTTTGAGTTAAATCAGAGCAAATCCGGAGGGGGAACAACTTATTTGATTCCCGAACCCTCTCTCTGCCAGGTTTTCTCACCTTGCTTTCATACCAGGCCTGCGCTTCTGCCCAGCTCCTGCGGGCGATGTCCTCGTATTGAGCCTTGACATCTGCAACGATGCCATTGAAGTTGACATCTTGGCTATTGTCCATCTGCACGACCACTGAAGTATCTGAGATCTGGGCTTGCAGCTGGTGGGTTTCCTGGTGGCGACATGGGGTTGAGGTGGTCAGAGGTGCTGGTCCTGCTTTGTTCCATGCCCAACCTCAAGCTGGTGTCACCCTCCTTGTGCAACTCTTTCCCCCTTCACAGTGGCCAAGCAGAGATGGATTGCTAAGCCTCACCACTCACCCCAAGCAACGATCTCTGCCCTGCGCTATCTCCTGTCCTTTGAGAAAACCAGCTTCAAAACCCACCTGGGAAGTGCCGATGACGACTGGAGCCACAGGGAGAGCCTCCTTACCTCTTTGTAGAACGTTCTCAGGAATTCAACCTCTTCTTTCAGGCTTTCCACTTTGGTCTTCAGCTTTGCATTGCTTAAGAAAAAACAGTCCATGTCCTGGAAATGCATTGAGAAAAGAAGAAGGAAGTTTGTTAGTGAGAGCAGACTCAGGACAACCCTTGGGGTGAGAGACTTTCAGTGCTGGTACTGCGCCCGAGCTCCCGGTTAAATGGTCGCTGCCAATTGGAGTTCAAGCAAAACCAAGACCCATCTCCTCGCTTCTACTTGGTTTGTGTCCTCCTTTGGGGAAATAAGCCACCACTCACACCCCAAAGACCTGAACCTGGCGAGGAGACTCCAAACAGCCCTTTGCTCACCTTCTTCAGGGCACTATACTCACTCCTGGAGCGCATCTGTTGGCTGCGTTCGTTCTTGTACCTGTGTGGGGAAAATGGGGAATTTTGTTCAAGTTCAACACAATCGTATCCTTGTTTGGGTTCCTACAGACCTTCCTTCGAGAAGTGAGACTCCTAATGTTTCTTTCCTTCTTCTCAAAGAGTGTTTTGGGGATGCTTCTTCTTTCATAGCCCATGGGAAAGCAAATGCTGTTTTCTATTGAGCTCCATAACAGCAAACGGCCTCTGAACATTTCTAAATGTTAATTCCTTGAATTAGGAAGGAGAGAAAGAGAACCTGGAAGAGAGACATCCTCAGTTTCCTCAGTCTCTGTGAACTGGGACCTTATTTTCCATACTGAGTTCCTCGTAGATCTCTCCACCTGCCTACTAGTTCTCTGGGAACCTTCTACTACCACAAAAAGTTCACATCTCCGGCTTTTTACAAACCTTAAACAACATGGAATAATAGAATGATTTGGGTTGGAAGGGACCATGAAGGTTATCACCATTTTGAGCCCTGCGCTCATGTTTCTCTATTTTTTTACTTACATTTTCTTGTTGGTCTCCAAAAGCTGCTGTGCTGCTTTCAGGTCTGTTTCTAACCGGGCTCTGTTGCACCTCAGTGCTTCCAGCTGCTTCTTCAAGTTGTTGATGTGAGCCTCTAACACAGGCTTGGTGGTCTTCTTGCAGTGGTCTTGACCCTGCAGGAAGCTCCACTTGGTCTCCAGTACCTTGTTCTGCTGTTCCAGGAGTCGAACCTGAAATCCAGAAAGCAAAATAGGGAATGAGATGAGGATTGAGAGAGTCGGTGTCCACTCAACAGCGGTGAAATGTCTGTTCCTGTTCTTGGTTTGTGTCATTACAGCGTTTCCTACTCCAATGTGCTGTGTGTGGGCTCTTTCTGGGACACCCATACGGAAATGCCCAAAGCACTTCCAAATAGTAGAGATTTGCAAGAAATTGGGGATGAGCAGGAAGGAATGGGAAGGAATCGGAAGACTGAAGCTTCCCCAGTGGCTCATAAACACCTTGGTGCTCGGCTGAGACCCTCATGCGAGTTGCTCTCGGTGTCTACAATGAGTAGTCTTACAAGGATTTCATGCCCTTTCCATGACACCTCGCTTGGACTTGAGCGCTTCAAGCTTGAGGAGAGTTTCTTGGCTCACCTTCTCAATGAAAGAAGCAAACTTGTTGTTGAGGGTCTTGATCTGCTCTTTCTCTTGGTACTTCACCTTTTGCATGTTGGGATCAAGTTCCAGTTTGAGCGGTTGGAGCAATTGCTCGTTGATGGTGATGGGTGTGATGTTGCACAGCTTGGAGGCTCCACCAACCCTGTAGCCAAAGCCCACACCTCTACAGCAGAACCTCATGCCAAGTGCACCAAAGCCATATCCACGTCTCACTGGAGGATGTCTTCCAACAGCTTTTCTGGGCTTGGAACATACCATGCCATCAAGACTTCTACTGCCGAAGTAGCCCAAACCACGGTAGCCCATGCCACCACGCCAGCGACACGAGGTAGTGCTGAAGTTATCTCGATTTCTGGGAAGAACCACAGAGGAAGAGCTGAAACTTCTGACAGCACGGACGGAGCTGTTGCTGTAGGAGCAGCAGGACATGGTTGCCGGTGGGAGAGCGATGTGCTGGGAACAGATTCCAGGGTGCAGTTCCCTCTGAGCACCTTGGAGCACCTTCTTCCTTTTATTTGCGTAGAAAACGGGGCGAGGCTGCATGAAACTTCCACAAAATGTTTATGATGCAAAGAATGTGAACTGCTCAGCATCTGCTGTGCTCACCGACAGGGAGCGCGGCAGCGTGTTTGCCGGGTAAAGGTTTGAAAGATGGGGTCATATTTAGGTCTTGTGTAAGAGCAGCAGAAATTAGGGGAGTTGTGCTGAGCAGATCCATTTTGGGGCGCGTGGTAGAAATTGCACGTTCCTCTTTTTATGGGTTGGATGAAGAAGAACTAAGACTTGGAAAACATAAAATGATTTTCTGTCAAAGGAGATCTTTATGGTTGACCTCACTTGGAGTTCTGCTTCCAGTTCTTCAGTGCAGGAAGGACACGGAGCTGTTGGAGTGAGTCCAGAGGAGGCCACAGAGATGATCCAAGGGCTGGAGCATCTCCAACATGAGCACAGGCTTTGAGAGTTGGGGTTGTTCAGCCTGGAGAAAAGAAGGCTCCAGGGAGACCTTAGAGCAGCTTCCAGGGGGGCTCCAGGGAAGCTGGGGAGGGGCTCTTGATCAGAGAGGGCGGGGAGAGGAAGAGAAGGAACAGTTTTGAGCTGAAAGGGGACATTGAGATGAGATCTTAGGGAGAAAGATCTCATTTTGCTGTGAGGGTGGGGAGGCCCTGGCCCAGGTTGCCCAGAGAAGTGGTTGTTGCCCCATCCCTGGAGGGGTTCAAGGCCAGGTTGGATGGGGTTGGAGCCCCTGATCCAGCGGGAGGTGTCCCTCCTCCTGCAGGGGGGTTGGACTGGATGACCTCTAAATGTCCCTTCCAACCCAAAGATTCTATGTTTTGCTCGTACCTCATCTTGCAAGCAAGAGCTTGGAAGGACAATCTGAGTCAACCCACTCTTTAACAAAACCTCTCACTAATAAAGGTGAATTTACTGAGAATGAATGAACAAAGCCTCGCAGGTGGGTTAGTGGTGAAAGACTGTGTTTTGTTGGTTCTGCCTGTAAAAAGGCGACTTGTTTCAAAGCCAGGGAAACATCTGTGGGGCCCCATCTGTTTCTCAGGGTGATTTTTTCTGCAGGTTGCTGATACGAGTGTTTTCCGACATGCTAATTTATTTGGAGTGAATTGCTGATTAGTTGAAACCGAAACCGATGCTTGGAGCACAGTAGCTTTTGCAGACACTCAAATCCTCAGAAAAGCAATGTCTCCTCCTCCCCTCATCCTTCTGCTTGAGGGTTGTGTTCCCACCTGGGCTGGGGCAGGGCCAGGCTTGGTCCTTCACCTCCTACGTTGGGAAGTGCCCTCGTTGCGGCATCAAGGCTCAAATTCTTCCAGGCTTTGCTGTTCACACACCTTTGTGTCCGTCTCTTTGGAAGGACAGGGATAGCTTTGGCGCTTGCGTTGCTGTGTGGGAGGGCGGCGAGTTTTGTAGGGACGGGGTGGAAGTTTCAAACCGATGATTTTGCTTTGTTTACTGCGTTTCTTTCCCCTTTCCTGTTCAGTGGTTGCTTACAACTGCAAGCGAAAATTAGCACCTTTGCTGTAGGGATTGGAGCTCTTGGACGCTTTGGCTCCAGAGCTCACAGTCATCCTTTGGGAAGGGCGCAAAAAGATCTAGAGTTAAACTTGTGATTGTCCTCCTAGAATCATAGAATAGAATCATGGAATGGGTTGGGTTGGAAGGGACCTCAAAGCCCACCCAGTTCCACCCCCTGCCATGGGCAGGGACGTCTCCCAGTGGATCAGGGGCTCCAAGCCCCATCCAACATGGCCTTGGACCTGTCATGTTGGGTACTCACAGCAGCAGTTACGCCCCACTTCTGCTAAGATTCTCAAGTCCTCAGATTCCCCACTTTGAGTTGAAAAGACTTTTTAAAGCTCTGCTTCCTTGGCCACCTGCTGTGTTTTCCAAAGGTGTGACCCATCCTCTGTTAATACTTTCACACGTAGAGCCGATACTGTGTAAATGAGTCATCCGTGCCCCCCAGTGGCAAAGACTTTTGCCTGAAAGCCCAAGATCTGGGACTGTGGCCCCAGAATCACACAGCAGGTTTAATTACTGACTCACCATCTCACTTTGGTATTTATTTTCATCTTATTTTCTCTCTCCTCAGGGTGAGGAACCGAGGAAAACCATGGGCAAACGCAATGACGGTTGGCGTTAACTCCAAGGATGGAATTGTGGGGCTGAATCGGGTGATTCAGAGACCATCTGGGGAATGTGAAAACACCGAATCCCAGGCAAGGATGATTCGGGCAATAATGCATCGATTCAATTCCCAGGTTGTGGCTTTCCAAAGCTCCTCCACTAGAGCTAGGGAGAAATGATGAAGAATCTTGATGAAATACATGTCAGCTGCTCAACTCTAGGACTTGCCTGTTAGAGTAAAGAATAAAATGGTCTGTTATGACCAATAACTGAACCACCATCAGCAGAGACCTACAGCGAGAAGACAAGACGTACAAAAACCTCTCAGTTAGGCAGAGAACATCATCCTCGAGTGAGAAGTTTACCTACAGAGTAAAGGTGAATAACAGAGAGGCAGATCCAAGAGCTCTGAGCTCTTCAAAGCGCACGCGAAGAAGTGGCAGTAATGGAAGTCTTCTACCCGCAGAGATGCAAACTGGAAAGAGCCATTGCTTGAAGTTGAGGAGCACAGGGAAGTGGTGGTCAAGGATACAAAATGCAAACCCTCCGAGCCAGAGATAGACCTGCAGAAGGTGAAGGAGGACACAGCCAATGAGTATCTGGAGCTCATGAATGTCAAGCTGGTCCTGGACATTAATTAGGATCATGACCTATAGAAAGCTGCTGGAAGGAGAGAAGAACAGGTGGGTGTTGGTAAAGCCCTGCAGGGGGTTTGCAAGGAAGAAATAGGAGTAGAGAATCTTTAAGGTTGGAAAAGACGCCTAAGATCATTCAGTCCAACCATCACTCCAACCCCACTGTGCTGATGGAACCGTGGCCCCAAGTGCCACAACCACATGTTTTTTGAACCCCGTGGTAGGGAGCTGGAACTGGATGGGCTTTGAGGTCCCTTCCAACCCAAACCATTCTATGACTCTATGACTCGCCTTGTTGTAACACCAGGACTCTGCGTCAGCCCAGTTTCTTTTGTAAATGTCATCAGCTTTGGCATCAGCGCGGATGTCGCCCGTGTCCAGGCTTCACCTGTTGTTCACAGTAACAGAGATGTCCAAAATGGATGCTTGGAGCCGAGTGGTTTCCTAAGGGCAGCAGCAAAATTCTCTGTTATCTACACTGGAGGTGTTTTCCCTGCAGATCTCCAAAGCATGGAGATGAGGAGCTGTGCTGTGCTCCACGTATCATGATTCCAGGCTCCCCGCAGAAAAGCCAGAGAGGGATTCTACCTTCACCATAGCTTCTACCTTCACCATCAAGCTGGAATAGATTCCTTAGGATCTTGCCTGTGCAGTGCAAGAGTCACACCTCTGAAATCCATGGCAATTGATTGATGCACTCATGAAACACCAAAAATCTCTGTGATCTTCGGTGATGGGTTGTGGGAACACAGCCCCACAGATCCCCTAAAGAAGGCTGAGGTGGAGGAAAAGGGAGCAGAGAAGAAGCCGTTATCGCTTTATACGGACTCCTAGGGCGGTTGGTCTCTTGGATAAGGGGCTCCCCCTTGGCTTCCAGCTCAGCTTTGTTCACGTAGGCGCGATCCTCATCCTGAAGCACGACGAGCTTCTAGGAAATGAAGGAGCGACCTCCAAGTGATGAAATTACAAACTCTTGAGGCCGATCTTTTTGAGGACACACATTGTACCATGCTATGGACTTGTTTTGCTCTCTCGTCCTCTTAGGTAAAAGACAAATAATGAGAAGAAGGGAAGAGAAAAAGCATTTTAGACCTGCTGAGGGATGCAAACATCCCAAATGAACATGCTTACCTAGAACCGACTCATTTAAGGTGGGATTCAACTATTTTAATTAAATCTTCCCAAAAGTTGGCCTTTAGGTCCCTCTAGAGTTTCTGGAGAGTGAGAGACAGTTTCACCCTCTCCTTCTGGCAATATTGGCTGCTGTTCATACTAATAGCCTGGGATAAGTGTTTGAGTTGGTTCGAAGGGTTTTTACCCTTTTTGAGCTTAACAAACTCATCCTCTGCACGTTTGTCAGTGAGTTTTCTCTTCATACCTACAAGGAGAAGAAAAAAGCTCACTTTGCTCCTCGTTATTCAGCTTAAGGAAGAACATGAATCTTCTCTTCCTCCACCGCCTCCAAAGGCTCAGCCTCAGCACGGAACCCAGCTGCTGATGCAGATCACACACACGTACGTCTGGAGGAGATCTTGTACCTCGTGCAGCGTTTGCCATCCAAAAACCGGATGAGATCAGTTCCAGCCCTCGTTTTGGAGCTTTTATCATTTTTTAAACTAACTTTTTCTCGTAATCTTCCATGACACCCTACACGGTGCTCAGTTCCATT
Source organism: Cuculus canorus (assembly GCF_017976375.1). Taxonomy (NCBI): domain Eukaryota; kingdom Metazoa; phylum Chordata; class Aves; order Cuculiformes; family Cuculidae; genus Cuculus; species Cuculus canorus. The sequence goes on from NC_071429.1 coordinate 840,067, forward strand.
TCCAACTCGGCTCTGGCGCTTCCCGGAACACACAGCTGCCTCTTCAAGTTGCCAATACATGTTTTAAACATCGGGTTGATGTTGGTCCTGTAGCACGTTTGGTCCTGTAGAGATCCCCGTTTGGTCTCCACACCTTCTTCTGTTGCTCCAGAGCTTGGATTTGGAAAGTAAACCTTTCCAAATGTGGCGATTTGTTAAATCAGTGACACAAATGAACAATCGCAGTCCCACAATTGGCAAATCGAGAGAGAAAAATCTACGAGTTATTTGGGGTGGTGTCAGGGGAGCGGAGGAGACACTTATTTGAAATACTAAACAGTGTCTTCTTGTAAGAAGATTATTCAGAAAAACATTTTGGTTGTTATTGGGCAGAAAGCACCAATTTAGACTCGGAGCCGGGTAAGTCAGAGGGAATTGTAGTGAAATTAGGATTCAATTGATATGAAAATGAGGTATTATAGAGTCAGCTTCTCTGCAAGTAGTAGCAAAGCTTGATTGTAATTTTGTTTTATACCACTCTTGGAGCATGGAAATACCTTCTGGCCCCCACTGAGGGTCCCTTCCTACTCCAAGGTGGTGCAAAATGTCCTCCCCATGAAACTCAAACAGGACATAGAGGCATAGAATTGTTTGGGTTGGAGGCGACCTTAAAGCCCATCCAGTTCCAATCCCCTGCCATGGGCAGGGACGCCTCCCACTGGATCAGGGGCTCCAAGCCCCATCCAACCTGTCCTGGAACACCTTCAGGGATGGGGTATCCATCACATCTCTGGATTTTTCTTCACAATTCTCAGGATCGCTGCAGAGCAAGAGCTGAAACTCCTCACAACACCAACTCTAGAGCAGATGTGATAGGGTTGGCAAGATGTCCAGACCGGCTCGAAAGGGGATGAAGGCAGAAGGAGAAGCTGAACGCAGGAGTGGGAGGCAATAGGCATGAGTTAACCTGACCAGAAACCCTCTGCAACGAGAAGCAGAGCTTTCTCTTTCTTATGTCCCAGGCAAACAGGCTTGGGCTGCACAACCAGCTCCAAAAGACCACTTTTAAAGTTGGTTATGAACTTAAGTTGTTTGGTAATATCCCACTCACCTGCGCCGCTTCTGAGCACACACCTATTGTTTAGTTATAGGCTGCGTTTCTCATTTGAATGGGAGGGAATCCCTGACCCCATAAAAACTGCATTTGCAAACCTCCCCTTTTTTTTTTATAGCAGGCATGAAAGGGAGACTCAGAACCCATCTTTTGATGTTTGCAGGGCACTGGGAGCAAAGGAAGGAGAGTTGCTTTGTTTTACACATGGGAAAAGTAGAATCTGAGTAAACTCTTGGGAATATTCTAGGAGTCCAAACAGTGGGGCTGATTTGGTTTGGTATTACGTTAGCCTTTAGCCAGAGTTGCTCCTTTTGTAAGCCTAACGCTATAATTTACCTCTTTCTTTCATTTGACCTCTGTAATTTTGTTGGCCTTAAGAATAATCTTTTAATTCCCTTGGGACTGGAGACGGACCGGTGCAAGCGTATTTCCTGGGGTTGGGGCTCCACTGTATCTGCGAGCAGAAAAGTGGGTGCAACAAAGTGGGTGTGAGAGCTGGAGAAAGCTGTGAAGGGTTCTCAAGCTCAGACCTTTGCACCAGCTGCGAGTAAAACCGAAGGCAAAGGTTGAATAGATGGAGGTGATCTTTCAAGCTTTCTGTGTGCTTCTCTCTTCTGCTGCGTGCTCTGAAGAGGGTCTGTTGTTGTCCCTAGTTTTGGGGCATTGTGACTAGCACTGGTCAGGTAGAATCTTGGAATGGTTTGGTTGGAAGGGACCTTAAAACCTATCCAGCTCCAAACCTCTGCTATGGGCAGGGACACCTTCCACTGAATCCAGTTCCTCAAAGCCCCATCCAACCTGGTCTTGAACATCTCAAGGGATGGGGCATCTGTGACTTCTTGGGGCAACCTGGGCCAGGTCCTCATCGCCCACACAGGAAAACATTTCTTCCTAGGATTTCCTCTTATTGCTAGCAGGAGCGTCTTCCGTGAGGAATGGCTTACAGGAGATCTGAGCTTGGTCACTCCTTCTGGAGAAATTGTTTGACAAATCCTTGTCAACGTAAATTTGGACTGTGTATATATATTTATTTTTCGGCATATACGGTGGGTTCAAAGTGACAAAGATGCAGGAAAGGCAGATAAGTAATTCCTAGAAAAAGAAATAGATGGTAGTCGGGGAAATCCTTGGTTTCAATAGAAAGTGGGAGGTGATGTGATAGACAGCAGTCCTGCAGAGAGGGTCTTGGAGGTACTGATGGATGAGAAGCTCAACATGAGCCAACAATGTACTCTCACAGCCCAGAAAGCCAATCGTATCCTGGGCTGCATCCAAAGCATTTCGACCAGCAGGGTGAAGGAGAGGATTCCACCCCTCTGTTCCACTCATGTGAGACCTCGCCTGGAGTCCTGCATCCAGTTCTGGAGTCCTCAGCACAGGAAGGACATGGAGCTGTTGGAATGAGTCCAAAGGAGGCCACGGAGATGATCCAGGCTGAGAGAGTTTGGGTTGTTCATCCTGGAGAAAAGAAGGCTTCAGAGAGACCTTAGAGCAGCTTCCAGGGGGGCTCCAGGAAAGCAGGGAAGGGGCTCTTGATCAGGGATTGTAGGGGCAGGATGAGGGGGAACTGTTTTCAGGTGAAAGAGGGGAGATTGAGCGTTGAGGCACTGGCCCAGGTTGCCCAAAGAGGCTGTGGAGGCCTCATCCCTGGAAACATTCAAGGCCAGATCATATGGGGCTTTGAGCAAACTGATCTGGTTAAAGATGTCCCTGGTCCTGCAGGGGATTGGACTGTATCGCCTGTAGAGTTGCCTTCCAACCTATGATTCTATCCTACAACTTTCAGTCCCATCTTTGCTGAAATATCAAAAAGGTTGTGCACTACAGCTGGGAACCCTCTTAATTCTTTTGCCTCCATTGGGATAGCAGTGAGGGCTTCAGCCTTTCTGAAGGTACGTTCCCTTCTATGTTATTTCTCTTGGTGTACGCTGTGGCCTGAGAACATGTTCTACTCCAAAAAGGATCAGAGAGGAGTTCATGTGTGCAAGCTTAAAAGCCTCGTTTAACCACGCAATGTATTAGGGGAAAACTGTGTGGGAGTTGCGTGTGCTCAGCGCTTCGGTGGACTCAGCCTAAAAGGATTTGATAGCTGAGCATCCTTCATGATGGGGCCCTGGATGCTGGAGAACATCTGCTACCATCTTGCAGCGCTACAGACTGGGGGAAATGTGGCTGGAGAGCTGCACGGAAGAGAAGGACCTGGGGGTGCTGGTTGACAGCTGACTGACCATGAGCCAGCAGTGTGCCCAGGGGGCCAAGAAGGCCAACGGCATCTTGGCTTGGATCAGAAATGGGGTCACGAGCAGGAACAGGGAGGGGATTCTCCCTCTGTACTCGGCACTGGTGAGACCGCACCTCGAGTACTGTGTTCAGTTCTGGGCCCCTCACCACGAGAAGGATGTTGAGGCTCTGGAGTGTGTCCAGAGAAGAGCAACGAAGCTGCTGAGGGGCTGGAGAACGTCTGATGAGGAGCGGCTGAGAGAGCTGGGGGTGTTTAGCCTGGAGAAGAGGAGGCTGAGGGGAGACCTTATTGCTCTCTACAACTGCCTGAAAGGAGGTTGTGGAGAGGAGGGCGCTGGGCTCTTCTCCCAAGTGACAGAGGACAGGACAAGGGGGAATGGCCTGAAGCTCCGCCAGGGGAGGGTCAGGTTGGATATCAGAAAAAAATTCTTCACGGAAAGAGTCATCGGGCACTGGAACAGCTGCCCAGGGAGGGGGTCGAGTCACCTTCCCTGGAGGTGTTTAAGGAACGGGTGGATGAAGTGCTGAGGGACGTGGTTTAGGGAGTGTTAGGAACGGTTGGACTTTGATCCAATGGGTCCTTTCCAACCTTGTGATTCTGTGATACCTGGGAGAGTCGGCAGCTTCGTATAATAGAAGAAGCCATGTTGGCTGCTTTTCTTGCTTTCCCTTTCTTGGGTTTTTAATTACAGACCTGAGGAGCGCTCAGTACCGTCAGCTTGTCTGAGCCAGCCTGGCTTCGATCTGCTGATCCAACAAAAACCATCGTGCTGCTCAGGGATCGCATCCTTGCTTAGCACTTGGCCTCACGTCTTTGTTGGCTGTTCCAGAGAGGGGATGGAATCTGCTCAAGCACAGGTCTGGAACCAACCTTTATAGAAATTTAGCTCTGGATCCATCTTTCCTGACTTTAAAGCACCTTTTTGGACTGCTCCTGCAAGGCAGATATCTTCGGCCAACCACGCAGAGCGCTTTCGGTCCCATGGAGGGAAGGAGGCGTTACTGGGGAACCTTTTTTTTGACCCAAAAGTGGCTGTTCCTGTCCTTTGACTGGCTGGGTTGTAGGTGTTCATGACACGTTCAGGTGAAACCAGCCCCACCTCCTGGTCTTGCTCTGCTTGGCCGTGCAAGCTGGAAACCCTCCCAAAGTGCTTGGATGTTGCTGCTTTCCAACCCCCATCTCCAATGCACTTAACATTCCCCCTCCTCTCTGGGAATGAAACGGGGAGGAGGAGATCGGAAGGCTTCGAGTGATAACGAGTGCCTACGGCAAATCTAAACCTTATTCTAAAATCACACTTCTGGGTGAATATCACAACGACGCAGAAGCCCCACGGTGCTCGTGGTAAGTTTGACCGCTGTTTATTGAAGGAAAGTCATAAAACTCACGCAGAAGATGAGTGGAAAGGAGATAGTTTTACATTTTGGCACATCGTTCTCCAATCCTCCTCTTTGCCCCCACCACCCCTTCCATAAAAGAGAAGAGAAAAAAACCCCCAACAAACGAAGAACAAAGGTGCTGAACCAGAGATGTTTTTCCGTAATGCAAAATTTATGGTCCCCAAGCCTGCTGGTTCTCCTCTTTGTTTTTCCTCTATTTTTAACCCCCGGCTCCGCTTTAAGCTCACTGTGTCTGGTGGAAAGGAAACAGTTTGCAGCTGGGACGAGCTCTAGCAACCTGAAGGTTACGTGGTCTTTTGACTTAGAATCATAGACTGACTAGGTTGGAAGGGACCCACTGGGTCATCGAGTCCAAACCAGACTTAAATTCTCCATACCGAGTGGTTGAGGAATGAGACGTCATTGAGTTCCAACCCTTTTCACTGCTGGAAAATGAGGTCTGTGTTTTGGGATGTAGGTAGAGCTCGAGAGCCCTGGATTGGAATGACATCAAGAGGGATTGGGAAACACAGCAACTGCCTCTGTATTGAAAGGCAATTCGTTTCCAATGCTTTAAGCATTTGGGGAGAGCAAGACCAGCAGCACGGAGCAGGGCTGACGAGGAGGGAACGCAACAGACCGTGGTCTCAAAGCATCTCCTTCTTTCTATAAGCAGATGAACGGATGCATTCTGCTTTCACGTTCACTCATGTAAATCCAAGTCCTGCATACACTCTGGGTTTGCACCAGGACACTGGAGCAAAAGGGAACTCCGGGAAGCTGCAAGTTGGGTTCTAAAAATGATATCCATTAATGGAAAGGCTGATTATTCGTTGAGAAGCGTTGCTGGGCTTCTGGTCAGCTGGGTGGGGCTTTATGCAGAGGAATTAATTGGACTTGAAGAGGCGTCTCTTCCAAGCCAGTGAGTAGCATTGAGAATGTATTTTCCCCTAATGGGAAAAATGGTAAGCGTGGATTTTTGGATGGTGTTAGTAGGCTTTGCGCTGGCAGCAGGATGCGGTGCTCGACTACTTCTGCTCCCGGTGAGCTGAGTGCTGCTGTGATTTAGCTCCGATAGTTGCTCCTGGTGGTGTTTTTCGACACAAACCTCACGCTCGAGCTGCTTCCTGCACCAGAGCTGAATCCCCCAGCCAGGCAGCTCCCGCTGCCGGAGCTGACGCCGCTTCCCCCCGTGCTGAACCTGTTGCTGAAGCCTGACCCCAGCCCCAGCGTGTTCCCACCTCCGTAGGTACTCCCAGATGAGACCACAGCTGTGATGGGAAACCAAGGGGAGAGTGTTAGTTTGTTGGGAATAGCACAAAGGAATTCCAGCCTTTCGTTTTTCTTGGACTACCGATATTTCACACGTTCTCTAAGCTTTTCTTCCAGCAGCAAACCTTGCCTGAGGCATCCAAACCTCCTAGGGATGGTCTCAACAGAACTGTTCAGAGCTGGGCAGAAGGAAGATGTATTTGGAAGGAAGGTCTTTGACTTCCTCAGCCCTACAGAGTTCTGCAAAACCCTACGAATGCTCCATCTTTGTGCTGGTGATTACTAAATGCAGAACTAATTTTCATTGTCTTGTCCCCAGCTGCAGATACGGTCAAGGAATAACTCAATGAATACCCAATCTATTGCTTAAGAGCCAGAGTACTTACAAATATTCACTGCACCAACGCCTTCCCCAGCCAGCCTGGAGGAAAGAGAGGACAGAGAAGGAAGGACTTGTTATTTAAGACAGTTTCAAGTAGCAATTTGGCACCAGAGATACGGGATAACAGAATGTTCTGAGGTGTTAAAGTCTGGAAGTGAAATGATGAGTATCTGATGGGAGTTGAAATAACTGATGCGACTGCCTGGGATTGGAGGCGTTTTCTCTGCGCGGTAGGTTTTTGTGGCCCTGCCCTCTCTCGTTGCAAGGCAGATGTGAAAACATCTGTGGGTTTGGACACTATTTGATTTGAGAGAAAAAACACTCACCTGCTCTCCTCGCCCTCCAGGAGCTTCCTGTAGGTCGCAATCTCGATGTCCAGGGCCAACTTGACGTTCATGAGCTCCTGGTACTCACGGATCTGCCGAGCCAGGTCTGTCTTGGCTTTCTGTAGAGCATCCTCCAGGCCAGCCAGTTTTGCCCTGGCATCCTTGAGGGCCATCTCCCCGCGCTGCTCAACATCTGCAATAGCTGTCTGCAAACTGGTGCACTGTAAGACGTAGAAATGTCTGGTGAACCCTCCGTGGGTTTGGACCCTGATTTCCAGGCGCTCTTGCCAAGGGTAGAGCAGGGTAGTGGAGATGAAGGTACCTCCCTGTTCGGAGGGGTCCTGTGTGCTGTACCTGTTTCTTTACACTGTCAATTTCTGAGTGGAGCCTCTGGACCATGCGGTTCATCTCGGAGATCTCCATCTTGGTGTTCTGCAGGTCATCCCCATGTCGGCCAGCCGTGAGCTGCAGCTCCTCGTACTGAGATGGGTGGGGAGATGATGGGACACCAGAGCACAGTCAGATCTGGGCAGGAGCTTGAACTCATTGGTGAGATTGACCCTACTCTGATCCTCTCTTGCCCAGGTCTCAATCACTTTCTGGCCTTGATCCAAACTCTTCCTCATGAGTTTAGCTTTTCCTTGCTCCCTTTATCTCCTTACGCTCCTCTGCCACTCGTTGCCAAAATGACATTTTTACGTGTGATAGAATCATGGTACGATTTTGATTAGAAGAGACCTTAAAGCCCATCCATTTTCAAGCCCTTGCCATGGGTAGAGACACCTCCCACTGGATTGGGGGCTCCAAACCCCATCCAATCTGGCCTTGAACCCCTCCAGGGATGGGGCAGCCACCACTGCTCCGGGCAACCTGGGCCAGGGCCTCCCCACCCTCACAGGAAAACATTCCTTCCTAAGATCTCATCTTAATCTCCCCTCTATCAGCTGAAAACTGTTCCCCTAATCCTATCCCTGTACCCCTTGATCAAGAGCCCAAAAACCTCTAAATGAAAACTTATCCAAATCGATTGGATTTTGCACCCTACTCCCCTGTCCTCTCCTCTCACACTTTCTGGTATAAAATAGCCTTTGAGAAATCCTAAACGAAAGGTTTCCTAGCTCACTTGGTTAATTTTCCCATTCTTACCTTGCTCTGGTACCAGGACTCGGCCTCTGCCCGGCTCCGGTTGGCGATGTCCTCATACTGCGTTTTGACCTCTGCGATGATGCTGTCCAGGTCCAGGTTTCGGTTGTTGTCCATGGAGAGAACCACGGAGGTGTCGGAGATCTGCGACTGCATCTGAGACAGCTCCTGTAAGTCAAACAAATAAGTTCTCTGTCCCTAGCGTTCACTCTTGTTCTCGTCTCGGAGAGGATGCGTGGTTAGAGGGGTGGGAATGGAAGGGTTCTGCGTCTCCAAGCGTCTCTCTCAGGCTGGTTCCATCCTATTGGTACGAGAAAAATGGGGAAATAGAAGAACAGGGAGATTTGGGAGATACTTACGGCTTCATAGAGGGCTCTCAGGAAGTTAATCTCATCTGCCAGTGCATCCACCTTGGTCCCCAGTTCCACTTTGTTCAGATAAGCGACATCGGCATCCTGGAAGCACAACAACAGAGGTAGAGAACCCAACCTTGCCCCTCCGCTTCCTTGTACAAAGGCCAGTTGTCATTTAATACAAACTTCTGGAGACAAACCAGAACTGAAGACTTTCTTGACCTCTGTGCCTTTAAATACATCAAAGAGGGAACTTGTTTCTTCCCTCCACCCTTTTTTGGGGAAGAGGGAGAGGTGACGTCTATAGATTTAAGCAAGTTTTGATATGTCAGAAGCCACTGAACTTCCATTTTTTCTTTTGCCAGTGCACAGACAGATGTTTTTGGACAATGCTGGAAGTGGTGAAAGTTTCTCATTGTCTCCTGTGGGTGGTGCCAGGGGTGGGAATAAATACAGCAAAGCTGCTGAAGCAGAACAGCATCCATAGAGTGAATCCAAGGTATGGATGACCCAGATCTGATTTGATACCTGCGGAGGACCAGGACTCACCCGAATTTTAGATGAGGGGTCTGAAACAAGAACGAGCTATTGCCAAGGACTGACACACTGGCACAATTGGGTGTTTCTGCTTCAAGGAGGGATGACTGCATGTTTGCTAAGTGCTTTGCCCAGCTTGGCACTGCTGGATAAAAAGGGTTATTTGCATTCAAATGTGTTTTGCCTCTAAAAAGTGTGTCCTTTCTTTGTTGGTGGTGCCTCACCTTCTTGAGTAAGACAAAGTCATTCTCTCCAGTGGTGCGCTTGTTGATCTCCTCTTCATACCTGTTGGGAAGGGAAGAAGTCTATGCCTTTACAGCTTCTACACTGCAACCCACCCTGTCCACCATGGGAAATCCCTCCTCCACGCATTCATTGCAGGGAGAGTCTAAAGAGTTCATTCCCAGGGGCGTTTACCACCGATGCATGGATCTTTGGAGGAAACAACAACAGGAGTGACCTAACAATGCACATCTGTCCTTGCTTTATCAGTGCAGATGCCATACATGGCATTATTAGATACAGAGATGTCACCGATTACGATAGAAAGGCAGCACCCTTGGGCTAGGTGGTGAGAGGAGGCCACCTAGAAAAGCTGCAGGCCTCCATCAAAGGCACGTTTCATCCTCTCAGAAGTTTGGGTTGTGAAGGGGAGCCTTGTACTCTCTAAACTTTCTCATGCCGGGAGGGATGGGTGGAGCCGTAGCTGAGCTCATCGCCGCCACACCTGGGTTAGTCAGAAGAGCTGGAATCTCTGACGCCAGCCCCTGCGGTGGCTTTTGGAGAGCTGAGGGTGGCCAAGAATGAGGGGAAAAATGATGTCCTGGGCAAGGAAAGCCAAGGTCTAGATCAGCAGCAGCGTGCAGTCCCGCTCTTGGGAAGGGATAAAACCCAGTAATAGGCATGGACTGATGCCCAACTCCAATTAAATGATTAAATGGGGGAGATGAAAGGCAGGAGTTCAAAGGAAGGAGTCCATGCAGGTAATAAAATGTTAGCCCTTCATGACCCATTAATGAGGGAAGATTTCTTTGCATCAGGAATATTCAACTCTTAAAATAATTTCCATTAAGTCCAAGCCTGTGTATAGATTTGTGGGTCTCTTAGCTACGTAGAAAAGGAGAACTAATTTGGCATAGGTCTAATTTCTAATTACAATTGCCTTATGGATTAGTGTTCAACCCAGAAGAGCAAAGCACTAAGAGTAATACTTTGAGATCCACAAGGCTTTAAATAAATAAAGATAAGGACAGCAAATCCCTAGGAAATGGGGACGGAAGCCTAGGTGTTCTTGCCACAATGCAAGGTGATGGTCACTGCCCAGCAACGTGTATGAGGTAATTGAGCCCAAAGATTCCCTAATCTGGAGCCAGAAGGACTGTTTTCCGTTCTATGTCAGGTGCAGGCAGAGTATTAAAGTCTGAACATTTCCTATGAGGTGACTTTTGCTTGACAAAGGATTTCTTGTCTGAGGTCACGGCACACCCAAGGGTCTTTTCCCATCTAAGCCATCTTTCTTGCTGCTTTGCTGCTCCGGATTGTGCTAACGTAGCTATTACACCTCAAAATCTGAAATTCCCTTCACCACAGACCTGTGATGCGAAGGATGAGAATGAGAACCTGTAGATCAATAGCATTATTGCACTTAGGGGATTCATCTCAACCCAGCTACATGGATCCTGGCTATTTTGGCTAAGTTCTGTTCTTTAGGGCTTCTTCTGCAGATGATGGGAGAAAAAGATTTACCTCTGGAATGTCATCAGTCCCATTCTAGAACGGATGAAAGAAATATGGATCATAGAATCCTGGAGTGGTTTGAGTTGGAAGGGATCTCAAAGTCCATCCAGTTCCAAACCCCCTGCCACGGGCAGGGACACCTCCCACTGGATCAGGGGCTCTGAGCCCCATCCAACCTGGCCTGGAACCCCTCCAGGGATGGGGCAGCCCCCACTGCTCTGGGCAACCTGGGCCAGGGCCTCCCCACCCTCACTGAGGGAAAACATTTCTCCCTCAGTTCCCCTCTCAATCTCCACTCTTTCAGCTGAAAACTGTTTTTCCTCATCCTCTCCCTGCACTCCCTGATCCAGAGCCCCTTCCCAGCTTTTCTACCGCCCCCTTTAAGCTCTGGAAGGGTTGATTTGCAGCAGACCATGAGTTCTTACGTGACCGAACTGACGCAGGACAAGTTTTCCTCTGGTAAACATTTCTTTTCTGAAGGCACGGAGAACCATAAAAAAAAGAAGTCTCAAAGTAGAGTGTGGATGATGATTTCCCTTCCCCAAGGCAGTCGTTTCTATTCCGATGCTGCTTTGAGGCTAGAGGCACCGCTGGTAAGGGTGGCAGAGAGTCAGACACATGATCTCTCAAGAAAGGACGAGCAGAGGGGTTTGGGCAGGATGCACGCGTCCTTGTTTTGAATTGCAGCCTTCACCCAGCTCTCATCTCTTGTTTTTCTGGTTCCAGATTGACAATTTAAGCTCCTTACTTATTCATCTCCATTAAGCAGTGGATCCCTTGAGGGCATGGTAGCAGACACTACTGCTTGACGGATGCTTTTCCAAAGTGCAAAGTGGATAAGAGAACGGGACACCTTCTCCCAACAGCATAAAGAGTTAATGAGCTGAGCTGAAAACCTTGACCAAGATTTCAGTGACTTCACTGCCGTAAAAGCTATATCCTGGCTTTCAGGAGTGATAAAACTATCCAATCCATTGATATTAAAGAGACATTGTAATAGTGTAGAAAAGAAAAACGCTTAAACACACACTTAAAATTAATCTTTCTGTTTAGACAGCCTTTCTCTCCTGGAAAGGAACCGACATCAGTGAAATTTGAGTGTTCAGAGGGTTTGGGCTTCATCTTGGATTGTGTTAAAATCATAGAATCATGGAATGGTTTGGGTTGGAAGGGACGTTCCAGCCCACCCATGCCATGGGCAGGGACACCTCCCGCTGGATCAGGGCCATTTATACAGTGGCCAAAGTGAGGGGAACGGAGTAGCTCCCAGTCCCTTCTGAGGTCTCACAGTCTGGGTGTTTCCCTGGGTCTTTTAACTCATCCAAGAAGAAGACAGAGCGAAGAAGGACTGGGCAGGTCGCTTTCTGCGTGTGTGTTTCTTACCTGATCTTGAAGTCCTCAACATCATCCTGCATAGCTTTCAACTCGGAGCTGAGCCGCAGCCGATCCCCTTCCAGAGCCTCAAGCTCTTTCCTCATGTTGCTGATGTACGCATCAAACATGGGTTCAAGGTTATTTTTCACTATTTTTTGCTCTTTCAAAAGGGTCCATTTCATCTCCAGGACTTTATTTTGTTGCTCCAGGAACCGCACCTGAAACCCATCAGAACAATTTTCATGAGCGCTTTCATCTGAGGAGACTTTTGGTTTTATGCCATTTAGAATGGGGGTGAGATGGGTTTATCGTTGAAAGCTCATGAATAGGAAGACTTTGCTGATAGGAGCAATATTCAGCTGCAAAGAAACATGCAAAAATTATTTGCTCCACAGCCCAGACCGTCTATAGAGCTCTGATAGAACAAAGCTGTATTTATGGTGGTAACGAGCCGAATGAAATCTTTAGTCCTGTGCATTGATCTATACTATTGAGAGCAATCCTGACCCTGCTCTACAGGCAATGACAAATGTACCAGGCTGGGTGAAAGAGAAGGTGTCTTACCTTGTCGATGAAGGAGGCAAATTTGTTGTTGAGGGATTTGATCTGGTCCTTCTCCTCCCGCCGCACTCTCTGCATGTTGGGGTCAATTTCCAGGTTAAGAGGTACCAAGAGGTTTTTGCAGACTGTGACCTCTTGAATACCTCCAGGACCATATCCTCCTCCAAACCCAAACTCAGCTCCACCAACTCTATGTGCAAACGCACTATGACCTGACCCATAACTCTGGTCTGGTCTAGTAGAACAATACCCTCTGCTGATGGAAATCCTCTTGCTTGCCCCTAGATTGTGAAGACTTCTGCTGCCAAAACCACTGCTGATCCGTCCCACGTCTCCACCACTGTTGTGGGACATGGAGATGGAGCTGAAGCTGCTTCGGTTAACAGACATAGCGGCAGAAGTGACACTGGAACTCTTACTAAGTCTTCCTCACCTAACGCCGGCTGACTTCTGTGCAACCGTTCACCCGTGGCAAGAGCCAAGGACAGTGAGGTGTGATGGCAGATGAGTAGAAGTCTTTGGGAGTTTGGATCAGGAGTCCCCTCTGCCTTTTATCCTTTTGGAGAGCTGGGCTTGTCCACAGAGGACCGCAGCTCCGTTGGCTGAGCTAAAAGGTTTGGTATGCTGGCACGTGGCCACCTTTCCCAACCCGTTAATCACCAAATTCGCTAATGCAACGGGCTGGCAACCTTCTGCCTTGTAAAACTACCCAAATTTCCTAACCTGTATTTTTCAGAGAGGAGATTACTGGTGGAAAAAAAATAATATATATATACATTTCTGTCCAGAAGTTTCATCTGGACTTTTAACTTGGTTCATGGTGTTGATGTCCCTTTAGTTTGAAGTTGATGAGAGTGAAGTTGCCACAAGAGGGGATCTAGAGATATTGATAATGCTAGTTTGATGTGGTTTGCTGAAGAAAAAATTGACTTTCCTGTGATATGGCCAACCGCCGTGTGACAGGAGCAACCTGTCCTGATCTAGAGAAGAAATTGGTTGTCTTGGTCTGTGCTATTTGTCTTTGCAGGCAACGTTTCATCTTCATAGAGGTGGTTCAAAAACGATTATTTGGGAGGCACCTGTGCCTTTCTGGTGGCTACGAAGGGAGGTTGGGTGCTTTGCTTGGCTGAAATACTGAATGATGTGATAGCTAAAAGTCCTCCAGAGAGAAAACAGCCTGGCTTGTACAAGTCCAGGTCATCAAGTGGTTGTTGGGTGCTGGACAGTGTTTAAACAACAATCCAAATGCCAGTTCTGCTGGTGTCAGTGGAAAGAGATGCCAGAGGAAGATGGGCAGGTGTTGACGAGGACGTCCTGTTTCCTCCACTACTGTGTTACTGTGCTTTGATCAAGAGGATTATGAAGAGCTGGGGTTTATTATCTTGCCTCCTCCTTAGGCTAAGGAGACAGCGTGAGATTCATGTGCGTCACGTTTACCTCTAGTGGTTTAGTCACTCTTTAGTGTTGTATCAGAGCCTTAAACAGCACAATCTGCTCTGGTAATATCAGCGCATTTTCTGTTAATTAACGTGAGCTTTGGTGTTTCTGTAGTTTGTCTCTCATTACTGCTGTTGAGGAGATTGAAGAAGGGGAACTAAACTTTCCTTACCCTCGGGCTCTTTAACTATATCACAGCCTATGTCTGGGGATGTTATTCTTCCCAAAGAGAGTGAATTTGGGGGTGTAATGGGTCTTCTCCACTTCTAATTAAGGTAATGGCAGTGATGGCATTTCATTAGCCCCTGCAGCTACTGCATGTACGGAACAGCGTGAGCTGAAGTACTCACTTTCTTGGGAAGAACAAGTTTTATATCCCTACGTGACTCATTGCATAAAACCTGGAAAGATTACAGGGGTTTGGGCATGATTGAGGTGGCAGGAAAATGCTGAGATGCTGTAATTCCGAAACAAAAATAAAGGGACTTTTCCCCTAATGCCTGCTTTGAAGAGTTGATATTTTCCCATCCTGTGGAAGGCAGAGATTCTAGAAAATTTTGCTTGCACAAATGGGAACGGAACATCCAACCCTTCTATTCCTGCTGGAGGTAAGAGGTGTCTGTGGCTTTGCAGTGAGTGCAGAGGAGTGAAAGGTCTCAACCTTTGCATCTATGACATATGTTTACCTTCAGCTCCACTCTGTCTTTTCCCTGAAGTCTTATAAAGTAATTGGATTAAAGGGAGGATGCGATAGAATTAATTCCACGTGTCTTTTATTAGACAAACACTGGGAAATGAGGATTTCAGAGAGGCGAAGCACAAACAGGCGCATGGTGTGTTTCGTATAAATAAGGACAGACAGGTTTGACTTCCAAATCTTGTGGAAATAACAGGGGAGGGATCGCAGACGATACGAAAGGGAGCAGCACACGCGGGCTAACGGTGCTGACGCCTGGCTTTAATAGCATCTCTTGGTTGAAGAGGTGGTGGAGACGTACTTCGCGCTGGAACTGCTTCCACCAGACCCAGCTGCACCTTGTCCGCTTCCAGAGCTGAAACCCATTCCTCCAGCACAGATTCCACCTCCAACACCACTGCTGCCTCCGAAGCTGAGACAGTTTCCGCTTCCATATCCTGTTCCTACAGCGGTTCTGGTCACAGCTGTAAGAGGAAAACACTCTTGGTTGAGGCATCCACAAACAGTGGGCTCTAAGCGGCAGAGAGAGAAATGTGAGCATTGTTAAACTGCCTTTAAAAGTTACTTACAGATGTTCACTGCGCTGGCACCTTCTCCAGAGAGCCTGTTAGAGACCAGAATGAGACAGTGAGAATTCAAGAGGGATCCATGAACAGAGGCTGGTGGAAAAGGCAGGAGAACGTCCTTGGAGTATTTTTGGTGGCTGTTGGAATGTTTGCACAAAAGGCTATAATTTCCCCCCAAATCACATCTTTCTGGGCAATTGATTGCCTTCAAACAGGATTCAGATGAGGGCCATGAAGATAATCCAAGGGGTGGAGAACCTCCCTTGTGCGGACAGGCTGAGAGAAGAGAAGAGAAGAGAAGAGAAGAGAAGAGAAGAGAAGAGAAGAGAAGAGAAGAGAAGAGAAGAGAAGAGAAGAGAAGAGAAGAGAAGAGAAGGGAAGGCTCTGGGAAGACCTTCAAGCAGCCTTCCAGTACTGAAAGGGGCTCCAGGAAAGCTGGGGAGGGGCTCTGTATCAGGGAGTGCAGGGATAAGACGAGGGGAAAGAGTTTTGAGCTGAAAGAGGGGAGATTGAGGTGAGATCTTAGGAAGAAATATTCTGCTGTGAGGGTGGGGAGGCCCTGGCCCAGGTTGCCCAGAGCAGCGGTGGCTGCCCCATCCCTGGAGGGGTTGAGGTCCAGGTTGGATGGGGCTTGGAGCAATCTGATTGAGTGCAAGGTGTCCCTGCCCATGGCAGGAGGTTGAAACTGGATGGGCTTTGAGGTCCCTTCCAACCCAAACTGTTCTATGACTCAAGTTTTCTGAACATGGGAAGCTCAGGGATATCTTCTAAACCTAATAAAGGTCTGTGATTCCATTGCACCTTTGAAAACCGGGATATAAAATTGCACCCACCTGCATTCCTCTCCCTCCAGCAGCTTCCTGTAGGTTGCAATCTCAATGTCCAGAGCCATTTTGACATTCATGAGCTCCTGATACTCCCGGAGTTGCTGGGCCAGGTCTGCCTTGGCCTTCTGTAGGGCTGTCTCCAGCTCAGCCAGTTTTGTCCTGGCATCCTTGAGGGCCATTTCGCCGTGCTGCTCAGCATCCTCAATGGCTGCCTGCAAACTGGCACACTGCAGAGGGAAAACAGTGGTTGCATTCCTTATTTAGAGCATAAACCCATTCTTTTTACCCTCAGGTCGTGACGCTTGGTCTTGATGCAGAAAGGTTTGGGTTAACATCTATGTGTTTGGGTTAACATCTATGGGTTTGGGTTAACATCTATGGGTTTAGATTAACAGCTATAGGTTTGATCTTAGCAGTTATTGAGTTGATCCATGTTCTGAGCCAGGTCATAATCTGCATTAAATCTACTCTTAGCATCTCCTTACTTTTGTGTTTATTATATTAAGTCACTCTTGGTGATGTTACTGCACTGAAATAAATGATATTCATTCCTGATCCAACCAAACTGGATAGGAAGCCTTCATTTTTTATTCCTTGGAGCTAACTGAACAACCAGGAGGTTAGACCACAGTAAAAGCTAAGTCTTATGCATTTATGCCGCGCTTTACCTGTTTTTTCACGCTGTCGATTTCAGACCGCAGCCGCTGGACGTGGCGGTTGAGCTCAGAGATCTCCTGCTTGGTGTTACGGAGATCATCCCCGTGCCTGCCTGCCGTAGCCTGCAGCTCTTCATACTGTCACAGAGAGAGGAACAGTCAGACAAGGTAAAATATATTGGGTTTAGAGCCAAGAAGAATATGGGCATGTGGGTGTTTGCACTCAGAATTGTACTATGATGTCCTCAATTTTAAATTAGCATGTCCAAATTTTATAGGATTATTAAATCTGAAGACTTCTTGTGTTATAAAAATCACAGAGGGAACCACCTCACTGCAAGGATTTGGGAGAGGGAGTGTGGTGTTCCTTTCCTAAGCACTCACCCTGGTCTGATACCAAGACTCAGCCTCTGCCCGGCTGCGGTTGGCGATGTCCTCGTACTGTGCTTTGACTTCCGCAATGATGTTGTCCATGTCCAGGCTGCGATTGTTGTCCATGGTCAGAATGACAGAGGTGTCAGAGATCTGGGTCTGCATCTGAGACAGTTCCTGCAAAAAGAAGATAATCTGAAGGCTGGAGAACCTCCAACATGAGGACAGGCTGAGAGAGTTGGGATTGTCATCCTGGAGACGAGAAGGCTCCAGGGAGACCTTAGAGCAGCTTCCAGTATGGAAAGCTGGGGAGTGGGCTCTTGATCAAGGAGGTCAGGGAGAGGACAAGGGAAACTGTTTTGAGCTGCAAGAGGGGAGACTGAGATGAGATCTTAGGAAGAAATGTTTTCCTGTGAGGGTGAGGAGGCCCTGGCCCAGGTTGCCCTGAGAAGTGGTGGCTGCCCCATCCCTGGAGGTGTTCCAGGCCAGGTTGGATGGGGCTTGGAGCCCCTGATCCAGTGGGAGGTGTCCCTGCCCATGGCAGGGGGTTGTAACCAGATGGGCTTTGAGGTCCCTTCCAGCCCAAACCGTTCATGATTCTATGAAAAGCAACAGGTATTTCAGTGAGCCGCGGATGTGAGACACACGTGTTGCTCAGAGGGAGGAAACCCCCCAGGATGCATGGTAGGCACTTGATTTTTTCAACACACTTTCAGGCGAGGCTAAGGCAGAGGTGAACTGGAAAAAAAGAGTGAATTGTGTAGCTCAACAGAGTGGGAAATAATATGTCCTGAGCCTCTGAAATAGGAAAGAAATGCCGAGGACTTTGGAAACTGGGAGAAGGGTATATATTCTGGCACTTACAGCTTCATAGAGGGCTCTGAGGAAATCTATCTCCTCCATCAGGGAATCCAGCCTGGCTTGCAGCTCTGTCTTGTTCATGTAGGTAGCATCCACCTCCTAGAAGAGGAAAGGTGTTACAAAAATGAAGCCGGTTTTGGAGGAGAAGACGAAAAGGTAGAGATGTTCGTTGCAGTGGTCGTGCAGACTGTGCGCAGGGTGGGGAGGCTCAGCACCCACCTTCTTCAGGATGACAAATTCATTCTCAACAGCCGTGCGCTTGTTGATTTCCTCTTCGTATCTGTGGGATGGAAAATTGGGGTTGATCTAGGCTTGTGCAAAAGTTATTTCATGTCTTCAGGACCAGATTCTTCGTCTTTTTTTTCTTTTTTTTTTTTTTCTTTTTCTTCTTTTTTGTATGTACAGTTTTGTACCTTCACCTCCCAGGACTGTAATTTCCTGCCTGTGACTTTCAGCCATGGGGAACTGAGGCTGAATATGTCTAATATTAAACATAACTCAGACCTTACTCAGATGATTCTATCAGCAAAAAGGGTTTCTTTCCTTGTTTGATTGCACCAGAGGGTTGGCGTCTCTTCCAGCCCACCTTGCTCTCCAGCCAGACCACAAATGAATCAACTTACTTGTTCCTGAAGTCCTCAGCAAGGCTTTGCACTTTGCTCAGCTCCCCTGCCAGGTTCTCCTTGTCTGCCAGCAAGCTGCTCAGCTGC
The DNA here is from genome assembly GCF_017976375.1 of Cuculus canorus. NCBI lineage: Eukaryota > Metazoa > Chordata > Aves > Cuculiformes > Cuculidae > Cuculus > Cuculus canorus. Next base: position 858,592 of record NC_071429.1, read on the forward strand.
CTCCTGAGGTTGTTGATGTAGGTCTCGAAGAGGGGCTCGACGTCTTTTCTGACGGTTTTGTTCCCCTGTTCTTGCAGAAGAGCCCACTTGGTCTCCAAGACTTTGTTTTGTTGTTCAAGGAATCGGACCTGGGTAGAGAAAGAAGATGTATTGGAAACAGTGGGCTTTGGATGGATTTAGAGAGGCAAAGCAAGGATTGTTGGGAACTCTCAGGCCCTGAGGAACAGCTGACAAGTGAGCAATACACATTTGATGTTGACATTCCTGCTGTCTTTGCCAACTCTGCTTCCCTACATCCTATATCACCATTTTCCCCGGGTTGGTTGATCTCATCTCAGCGTTAATGCGAGGGATAAGTGGTGTCAGACCTGGAATCCACCTGTTTTTCTTCCCAGACTGCTGATGTTAGAAACGGCAGCACAAGAAGAGCAAACTTTCTGATGAAGATATAACTTGTCCACTTTTGTGCTTCCCCAAGGAAGGATTGATAGAGCTTAACTGAGACATTTTATGTCTTACCTTGTCAATGAAGGAGGCAAATTTGTTGTTGAGGGTTTGAATCTGATCCTTCTCATCCTTACGGATATTCTGGATGTTGGGGTCAATCTCCAGTTTGAGAGGTTTCAGAAGGCTCTGGTTGACTGAGACTTCGTGGATGCCCCTGGCTGGGACAGCAGGGAGTACAGGGCCACCCATTCCACCACCAATCCCAAAGGCACCACCAAATGCACCGTCAAAACCCCAGGAGATCTCAGTGCCGACACCAGAAGGTGCAGGTCCACAGAAGCCACCACCCCTTCCAGCCATGGCGATCCTCTTGCACCCAGCAAGACTGTAGAGGCTCCTGCTTCCAAAACCTCCACCAAATCTTCCGTACGCAGCGGCAGTACCGCAGCTTCCACCTTGGGCTGCAGGATATGAGCAGAAGCTGATGCTGCCGGCGTTTGGGATGAAGGCAGAAGCAGCGCTGAAGCCAGTTCTCCTTGCAGCACACTGGCGAGACATGATGGATGATGTGAAGAGGGTAAGAGTGGTATAAAGAATAAAGCAGCAAGCAGGTGGCTGAAGGCAGGAAGGTGAGGTTGTGCTCCCTCGAGCTGCGACTGGCTCTTTTATACCCTTCCGAGCTGGGGATGGGTCTGGCGTGGTGCTCATCTTGCTGATTAACCGGGCTCGGCACACCCCGCAGCAAAGCGGACAGTGAGTTCACCATCAGCACAAGCACCTCTGCGGTGCTCACAAAGTGCAGGAGCTGCATTTTTTTGTGACAGTCATGATCTGGCTGTCGAAATACCTGAGAAAACACTAAAATGCTGCCTGCTCAACTCTTGTTTGCAGCCACCCCTTTCCCACTCCCTCCTTTCACCTCGGCAGTAGATGGTTCCCCATGTTGGGCAAGTACTCACTCATCTCTATTTCATTGATGAATCAATCCCTCTGTTGCGTAAAGGTGCTTTATTTCACAGTGCAGTGGTCCAAGGCCTGAGAAATCTGTTATTCTGGACCTATGTTTTCCGTCTACTGTGGTTTTGAGTAAATCCCAGTGGGGCATCAGCACCTCAGGCCCTGACTTGTTGGCAATTCTGGACTCTTCCTTCTCACACCCAAACAAGAGTCATTTAAAGCAGAACTGATAGAGAAGGGAGAAAGAGGTGATGGAGGGAAAGCCAGGATGGTGGTGGGGCGTTAGTGGAAGCCTTATGGCCATCAGCTCTCAAAAGACAGCTGGGGAGAGGGAAGGATGTGCAAGGTTTGATGAATGGTCCTTTCAGAGCTTTTCTTTCTGCAAAAAGTGTCTTCATGTCTAGATTGGATGAGGCTTTGAGAACCCTGATCCAGTGGGAGGTGTCCCTGCCCACAGCGGGGGGTTAGACCTGGATGGGCTTTGAGGTCCCTTCCAACTCAAACCATTCCATGATCCTTATTCAGACTGACAACAAATGGTGAAATACCTGAGTATGCCCTGGGAAGGGAGTTACCACTGGCCGTGACAACACGAAACCTGAGTTGGCAATTTCTCAGGGCTTCACTTCCCAGATTTTTGGGCCGTTTCCTGACTCATGGGTAACTTTGTCTCTACATGGTGTGAGACCTTTTCCCACGCTGCCCTCCCCACAGCTGCTGTCTTTCCCCTACGATATCTCTTACTCACAAGGAAATTCAGTGCTTGGAATCCAGGCTTACAACATTGTTCACAGATCTCTTCCCCTCTTATCCTGCAGAGCGCTCAGGAAAAATCAAACAGTGCATTTTTGTGGCAAAAGACTCTGTCTTGACTCTCCCCGTGCACTCTGAGTGATGGCACTGTATGCATGGGCACTCCTCCCAGAGCAGGAATGATGCTTAAAAGTCATTCCCAGTGTCTTGTCTAGATGCCCTGTGGTGGATATACTTGTCCAGGAACCTGCAGACTTTAGAGTTTTCCAAAGCTCCACGTTGTGGCCAGTCTTGTTTGAGATCTTTATCTGGATGAGGGGATCAAGTACTCCCTGAGTCAGTTTGGAGGTGACACCAAATTGGGTGGGAGTGTTGATGTGCTTGATGATAGGAAGGCTCTTCAGAAGGACCTGGACAGGCTGGATCGATGGGCTGAAGTCAATTGTGTGAGATTTAACAAGGCCAAGTGCCGTGTCCTGCAGTTTGGTCACAACAACAACAAAGAGCACTCCAGGCTTGGGGAAGAGCAGCTGGAAAGCTGCCTGGTGGCAAAGGGCCTACGGATTTGGATCATCGGGGGCTGAACATCAGCTATCAGGGGCCTAAGTGACCAAGAAGACCAACAAGGATCAGCCTGGGTGTGGCCAGCAGGAGAAGGGAAGGGATCAACCCCCTCCTCAACCCCCTGGGATCTCACCCACTGGTGAGGCCACACCTTGAATCTTGGGTTCAGTTTTGGGCCCCTCATTCCAAGAAAGACCTTGAGGAGCTGGAGCGCATCCAGAGAAGGGAATGGAGCTGGGGAAGGGTCTGGAGCCCAGGGATGCTGGGAGCAGCTGAGGGGCCTGGGAAAGTTTAGTCTGGAGAAGAGGAAGCTGAGGGGAGACCTCCTCTCTTTCTGCAGCTCTTGGGAAGGAGGTTGTGGTGAGGGGGATGCTGGGCTCTTCTCCCAAGTAACAAGTGATAGGATGAGAATAAACAGCCTCAAGTTGCTCCAGGGGAGGTTTAGATTGGATATCGAGAAAAGAATATCTTTATTAAAAGAGCGGTGAAGCCCTGGCAAAGGCTGCCCAGGGCAGTGGTGGAGTCCCCGGTCCTGGTGGGGTTAAAAATCTGTGTGACCATGGCATTTGGTGACATGGTTTAGTTGGCATAGTGTTCTTGGGCTGACAGTTGGATTGGATGAGCTTGGGGGTCTTTCCCAACCTTAATGACTCTATGATTCTACAAGGTGTGTCTTTCTTGTGGATGCCCATGCCCAAGCTGAACACCTCCTCAGCCAAGGAGGTGGCAACCCACCTGCAGAGCGTTGCTGGGAAGTCACAGCATCCCATGCCATTAAAAAGACGTGTGTGGGCACTGGGTTATGGAGCAGGTATTCCCAGACAGATATTTCAGGTGTGTGCTTGTTCTTGCCATTTCACACGTGGAGGTTGCCCAGTGCAGTGAGTTTGACCAGAAGGCCCTTGAAAGGTGATGGTGCCCTTTTTTCCACTTCAGCAATACATTTTTTTCCCTATTTTCCTCTCTGTTCTTCTAATGTTCTGTTCTGGGAGTGTTTCAGGTACTGTGTATTACAAAACCCAGCAGTTTTAAGAGAGATCTTCTCTGACTAAGTTCCTGTCTGTCTGTCCTAAAGAACTCTCTCAAAATGTTATGGGTAGTAATTAGCAATCGGTTCTTGCCACGTATTGCAAATCCAAGCCCCCGAGTGCAAGCACCATTTATTTCATTACGACTTAGTTTTTAATCTGAGCTGTGCTAGAATTAACGAGGCTTGCCCTTTTTCACCGAAATAAAAGCCCCGGGTCATGCCTACATCTCTTTGAGTTGTCCAGCAAGAACGGATGAAGAAAGTCATGTATGTGGTGACCAGAGCAAGGGCAGCTCTACGTGTATCGAGGTGCGAACCTTCGCCAGGGAGGGTTTTTGTATCTTGCTTAAAAACGGATGCCCTGGGAGAACAAATATTCTGTCCCCAGCCCTTCCCACGTAGATGAAAGGCTTCATAGTCTCTGTGTTATGTCCGAGGTGTTGATGCAACGGGAGGCATCCGTCTGACGTGTCTTGTTGGCTACGTACATCAGATCCTTTTCTGTTGGAGAGGGCGTTTGGGCAGCAATGAGGAACACCATTACTTCACCTCACCCAGGCTGCTGTTCAGAGTGTGGCTAATGCTCCTTTCCGGGAAGACGCTGTGAATATTCAGTAGGGAGTGGTGGTGGAGCCAAGGGTGGAGAAGAACAGCAGGCCCAGAATCAAACCTGCAAGGCTTTGGGAAGGAGATTTCTGGAGGGATACAGAGAAGAACATGCAGAGTAAAGAGCATCCTAGAAAATGGTGGGAAACTACTGGTCTCGAAGGAAAATCTGAATACAGTCTGTCATCCAGGCACTGCCAGTTCCCCTCTATTTGCCCATCTTCTTGAGTATTTTCCTAAGAGTCCTTCTCTACCCATTCCTGGACCTTATTGAAATATGGGGGAGGAGGGTTAGGACTTTATTGTTTTTTGAATCCTGGAATGGTTAGATTGGAAGGGACCTCAAAGCCCATCCAGTTCCGGCCCCCTGCCATGGGCAGGGACACCTCCCACTGGAACGGAGGCTCCAAGACCCATCCAACCTGGCCTGGAACACCTCCAGGGATGGGGCAGCCACCACTTCTCTGGGTAACCTGGAGCAGGACCTCCCCATGCTCACAGGAGTATATTTCTCTCTCAGATCTCATCTCAATCTCCCCTCTTTCAAGTCAAAACCATTCCCCTTCATCCTATCCTTGCACTTCGTGATCCAGAGCCCCTCTTCAGATTTCCTGGAGCCCCTTTCAACACTGGAAGCTGCTCTAAGGTCTCCCTGGAGCCTTCACTTCTCCAGGCTGAACAACCCCAACTCTCTCAGCCTGTTCTTGTAAAGGAGGTTCAGCTGATCTTCCAGCAATGAGATCTGTCACTCCGTAGCTTTCAGCCCGGTGATGCTATGCTTTCACTTCTCAATTAATTTTGCCCCATTAGTCAGAACCACATCTAAAATTGCTACACCTACTCCGGGTTTTCCCCACCTTCTCAAAACAAGATCTTGTCTCTAGTGTATTCTAGGAACGTGAAGAAATACTTGGTCTTGAAGACTTTCACTTTCCAACAGGTATCCCATTCTGGGATATTTTTTATTGCTATTGGGTGAATGGCATAGAATCACAGAATCATTAAGGCTGGAAAAGACCTCTAATATCATCCCATCCAACTCTCATCTCAACACCATTCTGCCTAATAAACTGTGCCAAGTGCCACATCGACACACTCTTTGAACACCTTCAGGGGTGGAGACTCCACCATCTCCTTCAACATAGCATGTGAATACATATGAATTGGATTCTTCACCTGCCTATAGTCAAAGGAGAGGGAACATCAGCATCAAGACACAAGATAAACACCTAAAACTGTGTGGCCAGTGCTCTGGATGGAAAGGAAGTTCTTTCAACCCGCTCAGGCAGATGTTTGCACCACTGGCACCAACGCTGAGGTGAGACATCTCCCGGTAAATGGGGTTTTGAGATGGGCTGATATCTTTGAAAGGGTTGGGTGGTTGCTTCGACTCCCCTACTAATTAGTTCCCTATTGTTAGAAGTTTATGCAGGTACATCACACGCTTGGCACTGCCCTTTGTAACCCCTGGGAGCCAGGCTGTTGGATGTTATACGACTGAAAGCTGCGTAGTAAGTGAATTTTACCCATTTTCCCTCGTGCCCGACTCCTGCCTTGGCGTGCCCTGTGTTTAGCTCCCAGGTGTTTGACTCGCACAGTGGGGAGAATATTGAAACCAACAGCAAACCCTTTGGTGCCGCGCTCTGCTTGGGCGTTTTGGCTGCGAATGGAGACACTCAGGAAACGTGAACGAGGAGCAAATGTCTGCACCTTTAACTGGGCAGGGCCCCAGGGAAAGGCCTTGTTATCTGCATTTGCATTTGCTGCTCCCCGTCTTTAATTAAAAGGTCCACACAATAGAATAAATTACATATGCACTTTTATTAGACAAACACCAGAAAGTGAAGAGAGACAAACAGTCATGGGACACATTTTATATACAAAATACAGCCCAAAAATGCTGAGCCGTCACAAGCAAGTTACAAATCTAAAGCAATTGGACTCATGTTCAATAGCAGAGCCCTACATGACGCGTGGTGGACAACACAGCTGAGAAAGAGTTCCTAAAGTGAGGCTCCTCTGTGACAAGACATAGGGTTTAGGTGGCCCCCATTCTATTGACCCTAACTATGCTTTAGGAAAGGGCAAGTGTTAAGGTGTTTTCTGGCAAGTGAAGGTGTCTAAAAGGAAACTTTTAGCTTCTGTAACTTCTTCTGGTGGAGGAGGTCGAGACGAACTTCACGCTGGAGCTGCTGCCACCGAGGGTGGTGCTGCTGACCCCGGGACCACTTCCACAGTTGAAGCTGTTCCCCATGTTGCACATTCCCCCCGCCATGCTGAGGTTGCTTCCTCCGTATCCCGTTCCCACAGTTGTTCTCGTCACTGCTGCAAGAAGGAGAAGGAAAAGCTTTCAGTGTCTCTGAGCATTGGCTTCTTGGTGCAGAGATGCACTGACACTTAAATCGCTTAACCTCATATGCGTTAGAGACTTACAGATATTCACTGGGACTCCGTCTCCAGCCAGCCTGTTAGGGGACAGAACAAAGTGAGAGGATCAGAAATCTGTTGATAGTGGAGGGGGAAAATTAGGGTACATTTCCTAGAGAACTCTGGGAAGAACAATAAAAATTTGGTGTAATAGGGGAACACTTCCCACAATGCTATTTCCCTCAGCCAGGACGTTGTTCTCTCATGCCCTGTTTAGCATTTCCAAAATGCTGAGCATCTCCAGTGCTTGCATTGCTCTGCCTCTCCACCATCAGGATTAGACAGCTTGTGTTTCCCACCTACCTGCACTCCTCGCCCTCCAGGAGCTTCCTGTAGGTCGCAATCTCAATGTCCAGGGCCAGCTTGACGTTCATGAGCTCCTGGTACTCACGGAGCTGCCGAGCCAGGTCAGCCTTGGCTTGCTGTAGAGCATCTTCCAGCTCGGCCAGTTTGGCTTTGGCATCTTTGAGGGCCAGCTCCCCACGTTCCTCGGCATCTGCGATGGCCGCTTTCAGATTTGCGCACTACGCAAGAGGTGAATATGAGACTTAGACTTGTTCTTTTTCTACTCTGAAATTACAAGGTCTTATTCCGGCCCCATCAGCTCAACCAGTGACAGTTTTGGTTTTGAGATAGAAAGGGTGAAGCTGAGCAGAACTGGCCTAGGCTGCCCATTTTTCCTTCTTCTCCCTTGTAAGTCAGGGAGGGAAATTGTTTAAAAGTGTGGGGTTTGCTGCTTTTTACCTGTTTCTTCACACTGTCGATTTCAGACCGCAGCCGCTGGACGTGGCGGTTGAGCTCAGAGATCTCCTGCTTGGTGTTACGGAGGTCGTCCCCGTGCCTGCCTGCCGTAGCCTGCAGCTCTTCATACTATCACAGAGAGAGGAACAGTCAGCCAAGGTAAAATCCATCATTTCTGAAGCAACATCGATGCCTGAAAGCCTGACTGCCTCATCAAACCCAGAGTAGCAGCCGGAACGCTGCTCTGTGAGGTGAAATATTTGAGAAGGTTTTCTTGGAAGAGTCAATCTTTATCTGTTCAAGACAAGACATGAAGATAACAGCATGGAAACCCCCAGTTTCTTCACCTTGGTTTGGTACCAGGACTCTGCTTCAGCCCGGCTTCTGTTGGCGATGTCCTCATACTGTGCTTTGACCTCTGAGATGATGCTGTCCAGGTCCAGGTTTCGGTTGTTGTCCATGGTGAGAACGACAGAGGTGTCGGAGATCTGGGTTTGCATCTGAGACAGCTCCTGCAAAGTGCACAGGGGATGATTAGGTGAGTTAATTCACTTGGGAGATGCCTTTTCATCCTTGCAGATGAACGTGCAGAGCTGGGAGAGGCTCCAGATTGTTATCTAAAGAGCTAAGGCAGTTGGTACAACGCTAAAGAGGTAAAGGATTTAGCATCTCCTGGGGGAAGAAATTACAGGCTTTCTGAGGAAAGGAGGGAGGGGAGCTCTTAACCAAGAGCTGAGCTGTCTTGGGAGGTGGTTGTACTCACTGCTTCGTAGAGGGCTCTCAGAAAATTAATTTCTTCAGTCAACGCATCTACCTTGGCTTGGAGTTCCACCTTGCTCATGTAGGAAGCATCTACATCCTGGTGGATGAAAGAGTTAGGTAACGTGCCTTAAACTCCTATTAGCAAGTCAGGCACACTCATATTTCTGCAATAAAAGTTCAGGCAAAAGACTATAAAAAGAGCTTTTGGAATATGAATGGATGGATTTGTGAATGAGCACATGGGTAGAGCTCCACAAGGAACCATGAGGTACCATTCTATAATTTACTCTCACCTTCTTGAGTGTCACAAATTCATTCTCTGCAACAGTACGCCTGTTGATTTCATCTTCATACCTAATGGAGGGAGGCAGAAGGAGCATTTGTTTAGGCAAGTAACAGACGGAGGTGATTTTAGTTTGCTGGAATGAACTTCCTTAAGAGCATTTTGCATACAATGTTCTTTTCTCCTTCACAGCATCTGAACAAGAGGCCACGAGCATGTTCCTAGGCTAAACTAGTTAAAACAAGCACAGAAAAAAAAATAAATTAATGATTCTGTTCTTTATTTTCCTATTTCTAGTCATTAGTCATAATCCTTGTGCCTGTCGTCAGCAAATTAAACGTGCTGTCCTGAAACTCACAGACCTGCCATGTAATTGTTTTTCTCAGTAGGTAATTTAGTTAATAAGTCTTTGATCATATTCTAAATTATTCCCTCGATGTTTGTGTATTTGGATCTGTTACTCCGTTACCGTTTATCTTGAGACAGTGTCACAGCCTTCACCGTCAGGAATTCCTACATCCCGGACTCTCCTAGATCCCCCAGTTGGCTTAAGGACGTCCAATGGAGAGAACCTGCACCCACCTAGGTAAGCAGACCGCTAGCTCGATAGACTTACTTCTTCTTGAAGTCCTCAACCAGGTACTGAGTGTTGACGAGCTCTCCCTCCAGCCTTCCTTTGTCACTCAGCAAACTGTTCAGCTGCATCCTGAGGTTGTTGATGTAGGTCTCAAAAAGCGGCTCCAAGTTGTTCCTAACAGTTTTCATCCCCTGCTCCTGAAGCAGGCTCCACTTGGTTTCCAGCACTTTGTTTTGTTGCTCAAGGAATCGGACCTGCAAGCAGAAATATCCTGAAGATGCTTTGAAAGAGCAGAGATTACGGAGAGCTTTCGCTGCAGATGTGGAATCTCTGTGCTAGCTGGGGTGGTGAGGTACTCTTTCCAGCAGATTTTCATAGTCAAATTCTCATCTGGCAGAAGAAGGAATTTGCTATTTAAATGCAGGACCCTGCTCAGTATTGCAAACCAGCTCTGGAATGACCTCTTGCTTCCTTGTCATCGCCTCACTGAATCGAGACAAGGTACATGCATTCTGTGCGAACGATGCATGAAAAATCAGATACGGAGCAAACCAGGGTTTGCACCTTTATTAAGAAACCCATAGCAAAGTGCATTTCCCCTTCCCCTCAGGAGAGTTCCCCCACCCCACAAAAGTTCCAAAATAACAAGGATTTTCCTTGAAACCAAAGAGGATCTGCTCTACCAGAGCAGAAATCAAGCAGATGCTGTAGTGCATCTAATAGAGTTAATAAGGAAATGGAGAGGGCAGACAGTGTTGGATGAGATGTTATTTTGAACTAAGAGTCCAGATGTGCTGACACTGCTGCAGTGGCAGCTTTGAATGCCTTTAAGGGAATTCAAGCAATGAGACGTTTACTTCTCCCCAGTGCCAATTCATGTGACTCCTTTCTTGGTCAATGGGTTGCTTGCATCTCATTTTAGCCATCTAAAAACCTGTTAGTGGGGTTCCTATAACACCCAGCGGAGAGAGCCCAACATCTCTAGGACTGGGTTGTCTCTTCTAGAGCTTTCTTTCTCCACTGCTTATGAGATGTCAAGCAGCAAATGTGGAGGACCTCAAGTATTGGATGGTCAATTCATAGCAACCACTATGCAGCAGGTACCATTCCTTGGGGTTTTCAGGGGCTAAGCATCTTCCAGTTTCATTCCTTACTTCTATTCCTTCTCGATCAGCTTATGTGCTCAAAAAGCAGCTAAGAAAAGAGTCTTCATCAAAAAAATCAGGACAAAACAGTTAGAGAAGCTCATGTCTCACCTTGTCGATGAAGGAGGCAAATTTGTTGTTGAGGGTTTTGATTTGTTCCTTCTCCTCCTTTCGGATCCGTTGGATGCTGGGGTCAATTTCCAAGTTGAGAGGTTTCAGTAGGTTCTGGTTGATGGAGACTTCGTGGATGCCCCCAGCTGGGAATCCATAGCCAAGGTTAGCTGGCATGCCAAAGCTGCCACCATATATGCTACCAGCACCACCACCGAAACCTGCAGATCCATAGAAGCTGCCACCCCTTCCAGCCACAGAGATCCTCTTGCATCCTCCAACGTTGTAGAGACTTTTGCTTCCGAAGCCACCACCAACCCTAGCAAACCCACTGCCAGCATTGCAGCTTCCGACACGGGTGACGGAGCGTGAGCTGAAGCTGGTGCGGCAGGTGTTTGGGATGATGGCTGAAGCAGCGCTGAAGCCACTTCTTCCCCTCTGAATCCTCACGGTGGACTGGCGAGACATCACTGGCTTTTGTATCGGGATGGATGCTGCAGCAGAAATAAAGGAGCAAAGGTGCTGGCCTGGAGCAAGGAGTAGGAGGGAAAGGAGAAAGATGAACCTGTGCTCTCCACGGGCTCAGGAGAGCCCTTTTATGCATTTAAGAGACTGGGATGGGTTTGATGAGGTGGATCATCTCTCTGATTAATTAGGCTTGGCATGTCCAACAGCATTCTGGAGAATGAACTCACTCCACAAACACGCCCTCCTGAAATAATATGGCCAGGTTCTAAGCAACAGTGGTATTGTTTGGGAATAACTGTCGCCTTGTGCCGTCTTTGTAGACAGCCAGACTCTTGGCCATATCAAAGCGTTGGAAAGTTGCAATGAGTCACGCTGGGCACAGGGAGGAAAACACCGTTCAGAACGCCTGTCACTCAACACCTCTGTCATTTGAAAACTTCATCCCTTAGGATTGCTTTCACCTCTTTTCTGTTTCAGAGTAGGGTCTGGAAAAGTCACAGCCCTTTGTATTTTAGGAAAGGGATCTGTGTTGGGCAGAGTGGGGTTTTACAGCAACCCTGCAGGAAATTGCTCTGTCCTGAATGTTTGTGATATCTCCTGTATGGTCCCATCTATGCCACCACAACAGACCCACAGAAATGATTTTTCTTCCATCCCTAAAGAGGTTCAGCTGATCTCTTCTGAAAATCCCTCTTCTCCAGACTTCTTCTGTCACAGGAAAAAAATACAGGGATGAAAATGAAATGTTTTGACCAAATCTTTTGTTCATCTGTAGATTCTGACAGCAGCCACCGAGTTCTGTCACAAATAGTCACGCTGGTGCCCTGGCTTTGAAGAGCTGAACTTTGGTATTTGAGCAGGATGGAAACAAATAAACAAACCAGAAAAGAAAGAAGAAAAAAAAAAGGAGGAAAGTTCGTGGGAATGAGAATTGCTTTTGAATCCACTGGCTCTATGGAAATTGAGTGCTCCAGGGCTGTTCCCAAGTCACAGTTCATAAACACGACATTGTTTCCCAACGATTTAAGCCGCTTTTTTAACCCTGCACATCTAAAAACATGATTTTGCCTTCTGGAATCCACTAGGCAAGTGCTCTACAGGCTTCCTTCTGCCCAGATCCGCAGCAATCCGAACACAGTAGGACACCCTGGAGTTTCCCTTGCTCTGCCACGGGTACCAACGCAGCCCTCGGCTTTGTATTTAGTACACTTTGAGTACCGAGACGAACAGAAAAATAGGAACACTAATTCATTTTGAGGGCAGCAAAGGTTTCGGGGGCTCGTTGTGTTTTGTGTTGTTCAAAAAACATGATTCATCCGTAATTTATTTATATAAGAGCGTGAACTTATAAGTGCATCCCCCCCAGAGAGCTTCTTCTCGTGTTGTCTGCTGGCTGCGGTACAGGGATAACGTCATAGTGAGGAATCACCGTGGTGGAGGGCTGATGTGCTTGGATCTGCCCCTGCCCTGCAAGGTGAAGGAAGTCCCTGTTGTTTCTACAGCCACCTGCTTGCAGTTGGGTTTCTAAATGAACAACAATCGTTAGTTCATTTTAGTGTCTATTACAAGACTGAGCTTTTAGTGTAAGGAAGGGCTTAGTCCTGCAGTTTTTTGCCCAGCGAGGCTGTGTTATTGGCTCTGACCATCCTCACGTTCGTGCCCATGGGTACTGGAAGGAAATGGGTTGCAACCAACAGGTCTGCATCCAAAAGGCTGTGGATTGATCAGCTGATTATTGACCAGGCTTCAAGTTTTGCTCATTGACTGACAGATGTCATGACTTGAACGCGTGAGATTGATTTCCCTGCCACATAGCATGCTCGTTTCATAGAGATGCAAGTCCAGGTAGCAAGATCTTCAAAGGAAAAACGCAAATCCTCCGCCTCCTTAAATACTGGTGGCTCCTCTAGGACTCCTGGGAGGTCTCCATCTCACGTCACTGTGACATTCTGAAAGCTTTCCTTTGGGTAGTGAGTGGAGATCGGCACCAAACAGCAGATGATCATAGAAGGGTTTGGAAGTGGCCTTAAAGCCCATCCAGTTCCAAACCCCTGCCCCAAGCAGGGACACCTCCCGCTGTATCAGGGGGCTCAAAGCCTCATCCTAAGGGGGCTTTGATTCTCCCAGCCTAAGGTAGATGGATGGAGGGTTGGCTTTTCACCTTCACCAACACTTTGTGGGTAGACCAGATGGCTGACTCAGGGTGTGCAGAGTTAGCCAAGGCTGAAACCCACCCTTGGTTACTAACAGCGTGATGCGTCAGTACTTTCCTTTTCCCCCTCAGGCTCCTTTTACATATGAAACTTGTCTTTTTTTGGCTGAAGAATATGCCAACTGCGTTGGAGTCCATTGTTAATAATAGTAATAATACAACTCCTCCAACCAAGTAAAAAGAAATTAATTTCTTTCCCTTTCACATTGGCACTAGGGTGGAGGTGATGTGGTTGTCACTCATCTGGAAGGAATTTGAGAGGTAATTACAAAAGGCAGAACTGTGAGCACAAGGAGCTGTAGCTACAAGTTTTGGGGTATGGGGTGATGGCATGGGGGCCCCCCACCCTGTTCTGTTGGTGAAACACAGGGTTTCCAGGTAGCTCCTGGGGGAGTGTCTCCCCTGCACCCTGCAGCTCCAGGCATGTAATGAATTTGCTTCTCTGATGCAGATAGCTTGCTCTGATACGGACTTTTTCTCCTCCACTACAAAACAATGCTTGAGCTCACTCAAGCTTCTCCGTAGTCTTTCCTCTTGGTCAAAAGGGAGCTGTGTTTGGGCAGGTCCCACTGGGAGAGAGCCCCCCGTGATGTGGCAGAGGCTGAGAGAGGGGCTGAGAAGGTTCCAAAGCCTTTTTCTTCCCTGCCCCTCCTCATTTCTTCCTACCAGGCCAAGAAGAGCGGTTGTAAGTCCCAGACGGAGAGGCTGGAGATCCCTTTACACCATGCTGTAAACCTGAGAGTAAAGTCTTGGCTGAGTTTGGTTTTGGCATCATGCTGATATGAAGGTAATAACTCTCCTTTGAGATTAAGAAAGTGAGTTCTGACACTATCAGGGCAATAAAGGCAACTCCAACACTTCTAGTGAGACATTGAGCTATTTTCTGTGTACACAGGAGATATTTCCAACAGCTTTTCAGCACCTCCTCTCCATCTCTCTGCACCACAATTCCTCTCCAGCCTCTGCCTCAAAGATGATGGATGCCCTTCCTCAGACAAGGCTGCAACTTTTAGAAGTGCCTCCATGTGTTTTGTTTGCAAAAACACGCGTATTTGTAAAATAAGAGCGTGTCTTACAGACTTGGGTTGGTTCACCTGTGCGGCCTAATCTCAGTTTAATTATCGGTAAAGTCAAGGCTGCAATTTAGGTTAATTGCTTAAATTAAAGCCTTTGGTTTAAATTTGGGCTGCTAACCTAAATTCAAACTCTACTCATTTTGACTGTAATTTACTATTTCATCCCAAGGTAATGATGTCCTGCTGGTCGCCCTGAGCTTGTTCCACAAGCGACCACACGACTCAGCATCCCTGTGCTGTGGGGACGGGGATCTCTCAAAGTCCTCCTGAGCAGGAGGCGAGTGTCCGTGAATCTCATTTCCCGAAGGGATGAATTAGGATGAACTCCTCAGAAGCTTTCCCATAGGTGTTGCCCCGTGCTGGGTGTTGCCGTCCTTTGAGCCTGTTCCCAGCGGTATCTGGAGGCCAGTCAGCTATAACTACCAGATGGCTTTGAAGTGTAGGTGTGACCTGCTTTCTCCAGATAATTGTTTTCTGTGCTAGCTCAGAGACACCCATGCGGTCCAGGGTTTTGGAATAACTTCACCTTCATTATTGCTGTTGTTGCCAGAGCAGAGAGGTCTCATTTACACCTGTGGATTTGTTGTATCTTGAAAGAACCTCTGACCTTAGGTGGGTGTTAGCTGATGCCTCCTGTGCCCTATTCCAGATGCCAAACTGGTGCTCAGACAGTGGTCTCCGAAGAAACCTAAATATCATGGAATCGTGATATTTTGGGTTGGAAGGGACCTCAAAACCCATCCAGTTCCATCGCTGCCATAGGCAGGGACACTGGATCCACTGGATCAGGGAGCTTCAAGCCCCATTCACCCTGGCCTTGAACACCTCCAGGGATGGGGCAGCCAAGGATTCTCTGGGCAACCTGGGCCAGGGCCTCCCCACCCTCACAGGAGAACATTTCTCCCTAAGATCTCATCTCAATCTCTCCTCTTTCAGCTCAAAACCATTCCCCTTGTCCTGTTCCTTCACCCCCTGATCCAGAGCCCCTCCCCAGCTTTCCTGGAGCCCCTTCCAGTACCGGAAGCTGCTCGAAGGTCTCCCCACAACCTTCTCTTCTCCAGGCTGAATGACCTCAACTCTCTCAGCCTGTCCTCATGTTAGAGGTGCTCCAGCCCTCAGATCATCTCCAAGGCCTCCTCTGGACTTGTTCCAACAGATCCACATCTTCCCTGTGCCGAGGACTCCAAAACTGAATGCAGGGCTCCAGGTGAGTTCTCATGAGAGCAGAGTGGAATGGGAGAATCCCCTCCCTCCTCGCTGGCCCTACTGCTTTGGATGCAGACCAGGACGTGGTTGGCTTTTGGGGCAAAAATATCCCAAATTGCCTTGTAATGCTTTCTGATCTTTAACCCGCTTGTGGGGCTGCTGGGTCTGTGACCTCCATTGAGCTCTGTGTGGAAACCAAGCTCTGTCAACACTGAAGGTTATCGCAGCAGGGTTGTAGTATCGCCTCCTTCCTTGTAGTCCCAGGATACATTTTTTCTCTTGATAAAGAAAACTGAGCCCTGGATGCCCTTCCAGCACCTGAAGGGGCCACAAGAAAGCTGGGGAGGGACTATTCATAAAGGCTTGTGGTGATAGGATGAGGAGGAATGCGTATAAACTGGAGAGGGGCAGATTTAGACCAGATATTAGGAAGGGTTTCTTCACTATGAGAGTGGTGAGACACTGGAACAGGTTCCCCAGGGAGGTTGTGGCTGTCCCATCCCTGGAGGGGTTCAAGGCCAGGTTGGATGGGCCTTGGGCAGCCTGATCCCGTGGGATGTCCCTGCCCATGGCAGGGGGTTGGAACTGGATGATCCTTAAGGTCCCTTCCAATGCAAACTCTTCTGTGATTCTATTCTATGGTTGGCTGGAAAGTCCATGATTTCAGGTCAGTTCTGTGCCTGCACACGCCACGTCCCCCAGCTCCATCCTGCACTTTGTGCCACTCCCAATTCGAGTTTCCTTGGAAAGAGCCGTAGCGCTTGTGTGAATTTTCATTTCTCCCTATTAAAACAACCTCGATCCACACAACACCATTCTCGGAGCCGGTAAGATAAACAAGGGTTATTCACGTGTCCTGGAAAGCGCATCCAGTCATGGGACATCACTATTATGAAGCCTCATGTTTATTTACCACGCGCTGCGGGTGAGCCTGGAGGTCGTTGCTGTTGTCCTGTGGCACCTGGCATCGCGTGCGGTCGGACTCCAATCCCCGACCGCTCTGGGCAGCAGGATATTAAATAACGACGCTCCCATGCCTCATCGATGGAAGCTGGGAATATTGTTCTGCTACTGGTTTTGCCGTATTCCCTTTCCTGCAGCCATTTCGTGCTTTATTTTATTTGCGAGCGGTGTAAACCTGTTGCAAATTAAAACAAAACGATTTGTTTCAATGAAAATTCTGATATTGATAAAAAGGTGGAAAGCTTCAATTGGGAAATATGAAGGGAAGGTGTTTCAGCATTCCAGGGACAGGATCCTTCCCATGGGAAACACTGGAATTAAATGTTCATTTAAAGACAATATTTTACCTAATGTTGAAGTTGCTGGCTAAAATAAGTGGTCAGTTTTGACCTGATGGTGTGAGTTTTCTAGGTCTCTGCAAATCACAAGAGGGTGACCAGAAGACGACGTTTGGCATCTGTCGGCTGATTTCTCAGAGAGGAGGTGTCAGGGTGGGCTCTTAAAACAATTCCAATACAAACAGAAGAGACTGAGAGCTGCTCAAGGTGTCTTTTGCCTCTGTATCATCCTCAGACCGCAGGAGAAGGACCCCATATCTGACTGTGGCACCAGATCGATCGAGGCTGCTGAGATGCCCACGTACTGCAGGGATGGGAGCGGGCTTGGCCATGGGGCTCACGATCAAGTTCCGTGGAGGGTTCAGTGGTGGTGGTGGACCACATGTTTGCAGCTCATTGCACAGCAAACTATTTGGTACCTTTCTGTAAAAAAGAAAAACCCAATCAAAAAACCAAAACAAACCAGCAAAAACAAAACCGAAAAAAAAAATATTTTTTTTATAATTCCATTTTTTTAAATTTATAGTCGTATTGTGTGTACAGGTAGAGAGAGTTGGGGTTGTTCAGCCTGGAGAAGTGAAGGGTCTGGGGAGAACTTAGAGCAGCTTCCAGTGCTAAAAGGGTTCCAGGAAAGCTGGGGAGGGGCTTTGGATCAGGGAGCGCAGGAAGAGGATGAGAGGGAATGGTTTTCAGCTGGAAGAGGGAAGACTGAGATGAGATCCTAGGGAGAAATGTTCTTCTATGAGGATGTTGATGCCCTGGCCCAGGTTGCCCAGAGCAGTGGTGGCTGCCCCATCCCTGGAGGTGTTCCAGACCAGGTTGGATGGGGCTTGGAGCCCCTGATCCAGTGGGAAGTATCCCTACCCATGGCAGGGGGGATGGAACTGGCTGGGCTTTGAGGTCCCTTCCAACCCAACCCATTCCATGATTCTATAGTTTAGCAGCAACAGCCAGCTGGGATGCCCTCCCTGTTAGAAATGCCTCTGCCGTGCAAGCCTCACTGTTTCCTTAAAACAGCCTAAGAAACGTGGGCAGGTGGTTGAAAACAGATGCAAACTGTTCAGTGGATGGAGTCCAACCTACTCACTCTTCATAAAACCTCCTGTGATGCTAACAAGCTGCCCCAACTTCCCAAAGCCATCGTTTCCTGTCCCTTCCCATGTGCTGGAGAGGAGACCTGTGGGTGTGAGCCTCACAGCAGCTCCACCAGAAGATCATAGAATCATAGAATCACCAGGTTGGAAAAGACCTCTTGGATCATGAGTCCAACCATTCCTATATGTCACTAAACCATGTCCCTGAGCCCCTCGTCTACCCATCTTTTTAACCCCTCCAGGGATAGTGACTCCATCCCCTCCCTGGGCAGCCTCTGCCAGTGCCCAATGACCCTTTCTGTTAAAAAATGTTTTCCTGATGTCCATTCTGACCCTCCCCTGGTGCAGCTTGAGGCCATTCCCCCGTGTCCTGTCCCCTGTCCCTTGGGAGAAGAGCCCAGCGCCCTCCTCTCCACACCCTCCTTTCAGGTAGTTGTAGAGAGCAATAAGGTCTCCCCTCAGCCTCCTCTTCTCCAGGATAAACACCTCCAGGTTCCTCAGACTTGTTCTCTTCTCTGGACACGCTCCAGAGCCTCAACATCCTTCTTGGAGTGAGGGGCCCAGAACTGAACACAGGATTCGAGGTGCGGTCTCACCAGAATGATCAGGTCTTTAAGCCCTTGCAGGCACCAAACCTTTCTCTTGCTCTGGGCCCCCACCTGCTGGAGACACCAGGCTGGAATTCCAGGTGCTTGCACACCTCTGAGCAGTGAGATGGGTGCTCAAGGTGCCGTTGACTCAGGAGCTTGGAGATGTTTCCCTGCAATGAGTGCTCCAGCACGCTGCGCGTGAGGTGCAGACACAGATGATGCCCCCCCTGTCCTCCCACTCCTTGGGGTCCTTCCTGGGTGCACCTTTAGCAGGGGATGAGGAGGGGTCTGGTGGACACTGATCAGCCTCCTTACAGGACCAACCTCCCCAGTGAGTTGCAGATCCTTCCTCATCAGCTCCCCTCCTGCCCTGGCTCCTTTCTTCACCCTTGGTTCTTGCTCCTGCCTTTGGGGCTGGGTTCTCCTCTTGCCCCATGCTTCCTAATCGCTGCTTCCAGGAGTCGTGCCTGCCCCTACAGCTTCGTAGGGAACAAGAGCCGGAGGAGCTGGAGGAGGGAGCTCAGAAACAGTGGCTGAGACCCTCCATCCTGGCAGGTCTCTGAAACCTCCTGAGGTGAGGGCTAGACTGGAGTTGGAAGGCTGGGTGGTGCAGGCACCTCGGAAGACCTTAGGTTCATTCAAAATGAAGCTGAGGCCCCAAAAGAGCCCTTCCAGAGGAGCAGATGGGATATTTAATGAGGTATTTGCGTGTGTTAGGGAAACCTCAATGTGCAGTCATTGCATGTGCAGATACTGTGCTCGTGCTGCCCTGTGTCCGCCCCTCTCTGTTCGTGCTGCCTCCCTCCAAGCGATGCTTCTGGTTAGGGCGATGTTTGGCTGCTTCATTCCCATCCCTGTTTGATGCTGTTCTCACTGCATTCTTGCTGCATTCTTAATGCCAGAGTTGAGCTCCTCTATGAATTCCTGCCGTTCACACTGTTAAGTGAGAGCTAACTCATGAATCCAGCTAAACCTTTGGGAATAACATTCCTTTTCCTACTCTCCTGCCCTTTCTTCCTCAGGCAGAGACAGACAGAAAAGGCAGCTTTGCAATCACCACTGCAGTGGGATTCATCCGGCTTTTGGCTTAGCCCCGAAGCAGATCTCCCCCCCTATGCCTCAGTTCTCCACCCACACCACCCTTCCTTCCGCTCTCCTCAGTCTATCCCAGAGCCAGACAAGAGCTTAAGTCCTAAACCAGAGTTTTTCCCTCAAGGGAATGGTCCTTTTTGCCTACGGAGTCCCTTCCCCATGCAGATGGGGCACAGCACGGATCCGTACCCAGAGCAGCCGAGAAGAAAAGCCAAGAGGCAGCAGAGTTTACAAATGACAAATGCTTTTTATTGCACCAAACAGCATGGAAGGCTTGGAAGTGAAGAGGCTGTAGGCATGAAGACAAGGAGTTGGAAATCAGACTGGCAATTCCTATGCACAGAAAGCAATAACCTTTCCCACAGGCCTGAGAAAACAGAAGGGGCTGGAAAAATCTTTACTTGCAGACAAAACTTTTGGAGGTTGTAACGCGGAGCGGGCAGAGGCTTTTGGAGCATCTTGGAGCCGTTTTCGTTGCTGAGGACTTGGTGATTTCACCAGGCTGTCATCCTCATGTTAGGACAAATGGAACGAACGTGCGTGGCCAAGCGCGGCTCTCCTCATTCAGCAAAGTGCTTCCACTCCACTTTCAACGTGTGACTCCAGGAGGAGAAGAAGGGAAGAGCGAGGACTGTGCTAAAGGAGGGCCACCACCAGGTCCACGACAGCTCACCAAAGCCATGTCAGTGACCTGTTACAACCTATGCTTTAGCCGAAGGTACTCCACATTCTTGCAGTGGAGTCCTGGTCTCTCCCCACTGTTCCAGAAGAGGTGGGTGAAGGACGGAGGAAGATCTAGCGCAGCTATTTACACCATTGATTTCATAGGGCAGCACTTGCTTTTGGAAGGCAGGAAACATCGTCATCCACGCAGGGGGCCCCATACTCGCCATCCTTATCTGATGGTCTTTTTGCTAGTGGTGGTCTTGGAAACGATCCTCACGCTGCCTCCCGTGCTGGAGCCGATGCCTCGGCCACTCCCGGAGCTGAAGGTGCTGCCTCCGCCAAAACCGAGACCCCCACCGAAGCCGCCGCTGCTGCCTCCAAAGCCACCGCTGGTGCTGCTGGTGGTCATGCTGTAGCTGCCGCCGCCGCCCATGCCAAGACCTCCGCCCATTCCGAGACCTCCACCCAGGCCACTGCCGCCGCCGTAGCCCATGCCGCTCGAGCTGCTGACCACAGCTGCAGGGAGACACAGCAAAAACCCGCTCGAGGGTCCTGCCAGCTTCCCAAGGTGGGGAACCTGCATCATTGCCCCTCCAGTGGGCAAAGAGTGAGCAGGGGTGGAAGGGGGAGGAGATACTTACAGACACTCACGGCTCCAACTCCCTCTCCAGCAAGCCTGTTGGGAAAGGAGAAAGTAAGTAATGATGCCAAAACACAGACAAGATATGACATTAGCCACTGGGACCATAATTAGTCTTCCGTGGCCTTCAGCAGGGACTGTCGTTTGGTGGGATATGTCTGCATGATAGGGAGTATCACTCATTTTTCTTAGTGCATCAAGTTCCAAGACCTAGAGAAACTCATCTTTTCCCTAGAAAGCTCACAAGTATCCCTCCCTCTGCCCTTGTTTTACATCTTGGTGACCTTTTCCATCTTCACCAACTTGGTGCTCCAGCCCGTTGAATTGAGCTGTTTCTTTGAGCCCAATGAGGTGTGCCTTTCTCTGAAGAACAGCATGCAACGGGTCCATGTGCTTGTTCTCACCTGCTCTCCTCTCCTTCCAGGAGCTTCCTGTAGGTCGCGATCTCAATGTCCAGGGCCAGCTTGACGTTCATGAGCTCCTGGTACTCACGGAGTTGCCGGGCCAGGTCAGCCTTAGCCTTCTGCAGAGCATCCTCCAGCTCAGACAGTTTGGCTTTGGCATCCTTGAGGGCCATCTCCCCACGCTCCTCTGCCTCCGCGATGGCTGCTTGGAGGTTGGCACACTAAAAGCAAGAGAACCACAGAATTGTTTAGCTTTGGATACCCCAAATTGCTCTTCTGAGTATCGCTGTGGTATTGTAGGTACCGGCTGGTGGCTCCCAGCACGGCACTGGGAGCTCCTAATAGGCCCCACTGGGAAGATGCCATAGGGTGGGTAACTGGGAAGCTGCAGCCATAATCCTCTTCCCCAAGAAAAAGAGAGAGATCTCCATCTCTTTGCTTTGCCATCTGCCTTTGCTGGGGTGGCTTAGTGGCTCACAACCTGCTTCCCCAACAAGAACGCGAGTGTCGCAGCACATCCTTGCACTGAACGACCTTCTCTGGTGGGTAGAGACAGAAGTGGCCATGTCCTCTTTAATGCAGGGGTGACAACCTGGTCTTCCAGCCCTGCTCTAATGCCAGGATCTGGCTTTTCCTTCCACACCACCAACACCTCCCACCAGCCCTCCACCATGCAGCAGCTGCTCTGCAGGAGCAACCCTCTCCTACCTGTTTCTTCACGCTCTCGATCTCATTCCGCAGCCTCTGGACCACCCGGTTGATCTCCGAGATTTCTATCTTGGTGTTCCGCAGGTCGTCACCATGCCGCCCAGCAGAGACCTGGAGTTCCTCGTACTGGTGTTGGGAAAGAAGGAGAGTGTTGGTTGGGCACCAGAGGGCTCAGGGAAGGGTTAGGGGACTTCAGGCCATAAAGTGGAGGTCTGGATACAGGTTAAGGGGTAGGAGACAACATTCTTCTCAGCAATCTGCCCACAGAATAACAGCATTTGTCCTTAGTTATCATATATGTTATGGCAGCAGCTATTGCGGGTCATAGAACACCTATGGGTCGTCACCTACGATGAAGAACCAAGAAAAGAGAGAGTGCTCTATGTCTAAGGTCAGATCTACCAATGACTCCTTGCGAGGCCAGAGTCCAGGCATTTCAGCATCTTGTCCCCTGGTTTCACCATAAGGAATAAAAGGCTGATCAAGTGTAGTGGTCCTCAAGTGAATGAAGGGGTCTGTACAAAAGGGCCTATTGCAACACACAGAGAAAGATAAACTCATGTCTGGTGTAATGCTGGGGTCCTTTCTGCACCAGTCCTGCCTCCCATCAGCCTCACGGATCATAGGCTTCTGCCTGTCATTCTCGTTACCCACCTTGTTTTGGTACCAAGCTTCAGCCTCCGCCCGGCTCCGGTTGGCGATGTCCTCGTACTGCGCTTTGACCTCTGCAATGATGCTGTTGAGGTCTAAGTTACGGTTGTTGTCCATAGACAGGACCACAGACGTGTCGGACACTTGCTGCTGCATCTGCGACAATTCCTGCGGAAGATGCAAAAAATGAAGTTAATGGTCTGGTATCCAGGAGTGAAACCACACAGACAAGAGATGCTGGGGACCCCTCTCCACTGAACCATGTTCTCGCCTTTCCACCTGCTCTGTCTCTACCTACCCTTTTCTACCTTATGCTCGCATTATAACAACAGAAAGGCAGTGACCACCTTCTGTTTTACTGCTGTACAGCGTTGAGCGTGGTGGCTCTGGAGAGAGCTCTGTGGAAAGTCGTGGAGGATTCCATTGCAGGGAGGGGTGACTGCTTACCGCTTCATAGAGAGCTCTCAGGAAGTTAATCTCATCTGCCAGCCCATCTGCTTTGGCCTGCAGCTCGACCTTGTTCATATAAGCACCATCCACATCCTGAAGAAAAGAAACCCAAAGACTTCTGATGAAACCGCGAGCCAAAGAGGCTGCAGAACACCACTAGATCATCTCTCTGCTTTCAGGTCTGTTATTCTTTAGGCTTGTTTGCATATTGTTGTGATCAAGGTATTATTTTTTAATGCAATACACATTTACTATGAGACAGAACTCGGTTCTTGGGCAGAAGGCAAAGCTCTGACTTACACGGATGTGACCAGAGAGAGGGTTGAATTGAGCCACAAAAGGCCAAATGGTTTGCGACTGTAACCAGAGGAACTGTCTTCAGGAAAGAGGGCAGCTCCATCAGCGTGGAGGTTATGCCCATTCGCGGCCCCAGCCTGTACTTACTCCTAGATGTGCTAACATCTTATCCCGACCCAGCCATGAGGCTGGAGGACCCCTGGTCTCATCAGCTTTGCTGAGTTAATTTCATTGTCCATCCCATAACTCCCAGTTCACTCACCTTCTTGAGGACCACGAACTCATTCTCTGCACCAGTGCGTCGGTTGATCTCATCTTCATATCTGTTCGGATAAAAGAGTGAGAGGGTTTTGGTGGAAACGGAGAGCGAAGCCAGGATGGGAAGCGGAGATGGAACCCCTACAGCCCTAAGTCATTGGTTGTGGCTCACAAATTCCTTACTCCCACCTCTTTGCAGTCCAGAGCAGATGCAGAGCAAATGAACCTGCAAGAATCCATGGTGTGAACAATCCCAGAGAAGATTAATAGATTGCAAGTCACTGCCCTTAAAGCCAAGCTCATAAATAAACGTGCCCAGGATCACAGCTCATTTTGTTAGGAAGCAGGAGCAGCTATTCTTGGTGACCTTTGCCCAAAGAGAAGTTATGCAAAAGGCTTTCAGCAAAGCTGCGTTGCAATGCCTACAAATATCTAATAATGCAACTATTTGATATTTGATATTTTAAGAATGTTAATGGCTGTGAATAACCCACTGCAGTGTTTAATTAAGAAGAAAAAAAAGATGTGATTCTCCAGCCGTGGTTGTGCAAGCGCAGATCATTGCACCTCAGACCGTGTTTCTGCAGAACTTTTTATGGCTCTGAGCAACATCCTCTCATCAGATAAATCAGGGCAGGGCTTTGCAAGAAAGTAGACAGAACATGTAGGCTCCTGAGGCAAAGACTCGGAGAGTAGAAGCAGGTTCGTGCCAGTCCTCTCACCAATATTGGCAGAGAGATCCCTGCAGATGGATCTCTGAGTGGACATGGGAAGAAGTGGGAATTAGCCGGTGGGCTGGGAACAAGTTCTAGATGTGAAATCAAATGCGCTCTCTTAGCTCCAGAATCCAGACAATATCATTTATCATTTTTGGCCCGATTAATATTTCTAAAAGCCTATAATACCTATGGAGACCTGAACTGCATCCACGTATAACACACCAGGAGCTCTGTCGGTCCATCTGTCAGCTCTTAGTGTCATGTCCCTGTCCCCTCCCCTCAGAAAATTGGTCTCTCCGCACACCCGACTCTCTGATAAAAACAGATTTCATGCCTCCGGGGTGGTTTTCTCAAACTTGCACTTGGCCGGACCTGGTTGGATAAGGGAGAGGTTGTTCTTGCCAACTGAAAATCAACAGCCTCGCCTTGAAAAACAGCCTAAATGTCCCTTATAATCGCAGACGCTGCCTGGAACCTCCCTAAAATGACTCATCCCACCTCCGCTGGGCACCTTATCTCGGAATGGGCTTAGTCGCCTCCCAGGGGAAATTATTTGCTTTGGCAACAGTCAAAGAAAAGAGCTGAGCATCTTTCATGCCAGAGGAGCTGAGCGCACACAGCTCACCCGGGGCCCTCTGGAAGGGCTGGGATTTCCTTGGCAAAAAGAGAAATAAGGATTTGGTTTAATTCCCTTTTTTGCATGTCCATTATACTCATGTTATGCATTTTTCTGTCTCCGGGTGAATTATTTTGGGAGACTCAAGGGATCAGACTGTGACCTCCATCAACCTTGGAACAGCTTCCCACGGGTGCATGTATTCTGCACTAAGAGCTGATCCCATGCATAAGAAATCAGACACAACTCCAGGGAATTCTGAGCCCAGGTTTGGCTTTTAGACGTTTGTTTTGCAAACTGGAAGAGGAACCCAGCGCAGACACAAGGTGTGCACCAGCGAGCACGAGCCGCCTGCCCCAGTTTTTTAGATGTTAATCATCCATACTACAGACCCCCATGCCTTACTTGTTCTTGAAGTCTTCCACCATGTCTTGCATGTTCCTCAGCTCGGAGTCCAACCTCCCCCTCTCTCCCATAAGGCTGTCTAGCTGCCTCCTGAGGTTGTTGATGTAGGCTTCGAAAAGGGGCTCGAGGGACTTCCTGGTGACGGTTTGACCTTGCTCTTGCAGGAGGCTCCACTTGGTCTCCAACACTTTGTTCTGCTGCTCCAAAAATCGCACCTGGGGAAACAAAAACAAGCACGCGCTGAAGACCATCGGAACAAAAAAAACCCTCTGCCAGAAAAAGGAGGAACCATTCAATTCAGAAAGAAAAGGTCAAGAGACACCAGGAAGGTGGAGGGAAATTATTAGGATCTTGCTAATTTAGGGCACTGGCTTCTCGGAAGTATCAAAAGCAGCTCAGATACTGTGAGATTTTTCAAGAGCTATTGACCAGGCCAAATGTCTCTACTTGCTATTTTAGGTGTTTCTCCCCCAACTAAGTTGCTCAGCCCACCTTACTGGTTTAAACTGGTGTTATCCCATTGAGCTGTGTAGAGCTTTGCCATTTTACAACCAGTAGAAGATCCATCCAGTCTCCAGGAAGTTTTTTACACGGAAGAGAGGGATTTACTTTCACAAAAAAAAATAAGGCATTGAAAAACTCATCCTTGCGAAGAGGAAACACAAGACAGTTCTTTGTTTCCAGCCAAACCCGGGCTGTTTGTCGGCTGAGATTCGTTCAGACAAGCCCCTAAATCCAAAGGAAGTTTCTTCCTGTTGTTCTTTCCCAAGGCAACTGTTGATATGCATGGGTTGATGTCTAAAACCAGGCTCTCACCTTGTCGATGAAGGAGGCAAATTTGTTGTTGAGGGTCTTGATCTGCTCCCGCTCCTGTGTTCGCACCTTCTGGATTTCTGGGTCGATATCCAGTTTGAGGGGTGCCAGGAGGCTCTGGTTGACAGTCACTTCTTGGATGCCACCAGGTGGGCAAACGGGGAACCCGGGGCCACCTCGACCACCAAATCCAGGACCTCCCAGCCCAAATCCACTGCCCAGCCCATAGCCGCCACCACCACCAGCTCCTCCTAAGCCAAAGCCAGCGCCTGCTCCACCACCATAGCCAAGACCAAAGCCAGCTCCTCCACCAAAGCCATATCCACCACCGGCTCCACTCCGTAGACCTCCACCGACTGAGCTGTAGGAAATTCTTTTGCTTCCACCTAGATTATAGAGACTTCTGCTGCCGAAGCCACCACCTGCTCCGAAGCCTCCTCCACCTCCGGCTCTTCCTCCTCCAACTCTGGAGACAGAGACGGAGCTAAAACTGCTTCTGGTGCCACTGCCACCTCCTATGATAGCAGAGCCTGAGCTAAAGCCCCTCATGCCCCCGCCAGTAGACGATCTGAAAGAAATCCGACTCATGGTGCCTTGTTCAGTTGGAAATGCAAAAAGCAGGAGAGGGGAAAAAAAGGCTGGCGAATAAAAGCTGTGCGGCAGGAAAAGAGCAGAGGGTAAGGGAGACAGAAACCCCTGTGATGGGAGAGCTTGGGAGCCTCCTCTTTTATCTGCTTGGAAAACTTGGCACGGGAATTCAGAACTTGACGTGCCTTGCAGCAACTTGCCTTGTCAAACACACCTAGGCTATGGCAAGGCGCTGAAAAATGCATTGTTTGCAGGCAAGAAAGTAACGGAGTGAGGGAGCTCCCCCCGCTACCAAAGCCTGCCGCTCTGACTCATGGAATTAGAATTGAATGGGACGACTTGCTGAGGTCTGCGCTCAGGAGCAGGACGCAACATGATTCCCCCGAGACCCTGGGAGACGGTTTTCCTTAGGCAAGCCAAGGGCTTGCTCCTTTCGATAAGGTTCTTGGCGCTGAAGCTTTTGAAAGGTGAAGTTTAGGGTTTAACACATTGCACAGCAAACAGGGCAGTGCAAAGAGAGTCTTTTTCCAAGTCGGCAAGCTCTGGATGTGCATGTCCTGTTGTTGGTTTGGGAAAGCCGGGGCTGAAGGTGGTTTTATTTATCAGCGTGGCTCTCTTGATTTCTTTTGGGAAAGGGATCGAAAGGATCATGGGCTTGCAGACATGAGACGAGTGGGAGTTGTTTTGTGGTAGGATTTTCTGGGATCTTACCAAAAAACAAAATTGTCTCCCTCATTGCAGAGGAAACTGAGAAATTAGGACATGCAGCTTTCCAAGAGAGCGAGTAAATCCCTTTTCCAAAATAGCTTCAAACTACATTAAATAGTACTACAAGACCTATAAAATAGTTATTAAAAAGATGCTTGATTGTTCTTCCTTGGAATTTCCTTGTCAGGCTCAGGGTTTTTGAACTTCACAGGCTCCCTCTGAAGTGGTATTTTTATCACTTTTTATCCACCCCCCCCTGTATTTAAGCAGCAGTTTCCACATCATTGCTGGCTTTCGGAGATGTTCAGTGAAAGGGAATTCACCCACTTTCTTTCAGCTCTCTCCCACCCCCTCCTTCACTCTGCTGAGATCGTTCATTCAGAAGATTCTTCTAAGAGTCTTTACCCATCAGTCTCAGGCTCTGGGGTGAAGCCTCAACTAGGAGCTTCCACCACCATGACCAGGCTGGGTGGTGCTTTAGGGTGGTGTGAAGGCA
The DNA here is from genome assembly GCF_017976375.1 of Cuculus canorus. Classification (NCBI taxonomy): domain Eukaryota; kingdom Metazoa; phylum Chordata; class Aves; order Cuculiformes; family Cuculidae; genus Cuculus; species Cuculus canorus. The sequence continues at coordinate 886,453 of NC_071429.1, forward strand.
GGAGAGCTGGGGACCTCTTCTCTTGTGTCCGTGAAGAGCTGGACGTGGGTTACAAGAGATGATATCCCACCTTCCAAATACATCTGCAAACTGGATTCTGCCCGGCTGCGTTCTTCTGCCACAAAGGCTGCCCACCTTGGGGATGTTGGATGATAGATAAAACGAGAGAGTGAGGCAGAGATGAAACCCCAAGCGCCTAAATCAAAAAGGTTCTCAAAATCAGCTACGTGAGCAATAAGTACAGGAACTTAATCCAACACGAGCAGCTTAAGGGTATCTGCTGCATCTCCTAGCTTGTTTCTGTTGATGTGTTTCCAACCACTGTTTTCTTCTCTGGGAACTTGAAAGAGCCTGAGCAGAAGGTTGGATATATTTTCGGGTTTTTTTTTGCTTTGTATTGTTTTTTTTTCCCTTCTTTGCAATCAGAAAAAGGCAGCACTCACAACTATCATCTCCTGCAAGCAGCCCTGTCGCTGCCTATTGCCAATAGCGTGAGTCACCGGCAACCGCAGCGCCTTCGGGCGAGTTATCGGGAAGGAGATCGTTGGACGGGCTGTTGCAAGACACCCTCCTGCTGAAAGGGAGACGGCTGGGCGGTAGCAAGGGGGTGCTCTCACCTCGAGAGTGGAGATGTGGGAATCTCCTGGGTGCTGGTAGTGTGGAGTTTTGCAGGGAAAACTGCACTCGTAGAATCATGGAATGGGTTGGGTTGGATGGGACCTCAAAGCCCATCCAGTTCCAACACCCTTCTATGGGCACGGACACCTCCCACTGGATCAGGGGGCTCAAAGCCCCATCCAACGTGGTCTTGAGCATTTCCAGGGATGGGGCAGCCACCCCTTCTCTGGGCAACCTGCGCCAGTCCCTACCTGTTCCATGCCACGTTGGCATGTCCAGAAGCAACAGATCCCCATTTCCCAGGTGATGCACAGCAGCAGGAAACTTTAATAGTAACCCCACTGGGATTATGCTGATACTGAAAATAAACAAATTCTATTACAGGCATGACAAATGTATGGAGATTGGCTCTCCTAAGCTTGCAGATGTAAATTGACTCATGTGTGCCAGATCCTGTGGATAGGGGCCAGGCAGGGAACCTGCTTTCGGCTTCCAAAGAGCTATGCAAAGTCACACCTGGGAACCAGAGCCCAGCCTGCAAAGATTTTAATTAAAGCAAAGAGAAAGGATTCATGTCGAAGGCAGTCATTACCTCCCCAGCTCTTCTAGGAAAGCCTGTTGCTGCAGACAGGGGTAATTAAGTGGAATATTACAAAGGATTTGGAAGAGTAAAGCAAATGATGGTTTAGGCACCAAAATAAGGAAAATTCTTGCAGAAGCTCTCAGTCCCATGCAGTTTCCTTGCTTGGCTTGGGTCACTCGCATGCACTGTCCTCTGAGCTGCTCAGGGCTGTGGCAGGGGGGCTCTGTTTGCCCCCTCAGACAGGGAGGAGAAGGAGGAAGGATTTAGGAGTCAGGATTTGCTGTAGAGGGTTTGCCTGGAGGGTGAGGGTATGGCAGTGGGTCTGGGGATGCATAGCAAAGGGAGGAGGAGTGGGGCCAGCCGAGATGTTTGCAGGAGCTCAGCTGCCTGTAAGGCCTTTGGACTCTTTTATTTGCTCTTTTTTTTTTCACCACAGACTGAAAGAAAGACATTTAAACCTTCAGGTTAGGTTGTCATTAACTGTGTTAATTCCTCACACCCGTGCTGTGTAATTCAGCATTTGCACAGGCGAGTAGAGAAATTAGGGTGACTCAGGTTTTATTTTTAACCTTTACTGATTTTTGACCTGTCTGTGCCATCCTCTGCCCCAGCAGGGATTGGGGACATAGGGTTTGTCCCCAGAATTTGCTCTTTTGGACTGCAGCTCCTTTGATTTACCGGGCAAAGGGAGATCGGATAATCCCGTGTTTCAACGGGTGTGAGGTTTTGCTGAAGAAGTTGTGAGCATCGGCTCGAAACCTGCTGGGCTGGCGTGTACTTGCTTGCTCTTTCCCGTTTGCTGGGATGGGTTATGTAAAGCTGGGATGTTTAGAGGCCAGGGAAGAGCACAGCGTCTGCCTCTTTGAAATGCAATAAGGTGGGAAGGTTGGTCTGACGGGTTTTGGTTTTTTTTTCCCCCCTTTTCTTCTTTTTTTATTCTCTTTTGCAATGAGGGCTGACTCAAATCCCTGACCAAAATCTCTGACCAAAAGACCTGCAGTGGGTGGTGAGCTCTAGATCATCCTGATAAAATAGAATCATAGAAGGGTTTGGGTTGGAAGGAACCTCAAAGCTCATCCAGTCCCACCCCCTGCTATGGGCAGGGACACCTCCCGCTGGATCAGGGGCTCCAAGCCCCATCCAACCTGGCCTGGAACCCCTCCAGGGATGGGGCAGCCCCCACTGCTCTGGGCAACCTGTTCCAGGGCCACCCTTTCTCACTGAATGGATTAACCACCACCCTCTTCTCCCTCCCCCGCCCCCTTTCTCCAATTCTTCAATTCAGTTGATTTCAAGCTTTCCATTAACATTTTATCAGAATATTGAACCTTTTCCTCAAAATTAAAGCAAAAGCCTTTTCCAGGAGGAAGATTGGCGATATTTCCTGCTACTGGTTCTCCTTTAGAGGAAAAAAGATGTAGGAACAAACAAATTACAATCCAGTTTTATTGGACACATTCCAAAAAAGAGAGAGGAAGGAAAACACAGGGTTGTATCGCTATTGTTGAAGAACAAAAAAGCTAGGATTTTCTTTTTTAATGGCACGTTCCCAAAAGTAAAAAATTATAAAAAAAAAACCCTGATGGAAGGTGAGAGGGAGTGAATACCATCAGAGAAGGGAAAGGAGATGTGGGGCACTGGGGTGCGTGGGGTCCTGCTCCCGATCGCCTCATTCCCCACGTGCTGGGCTGAACCCTGACTGCACTTTCCAGTTTACCAAATGCCTTTCTTTTGGCAGAGAAACCCAGACGTGATGGAGATGCTGAAATACCCCCAGAAGCAGTGTGGACTTGCCCTTTCAGACAGTTTTTTTAGTGTAATTTTCACTGTTGCAGACTTTCACCTCGGCTGCTGTTACCGAGACGGAGGGGAAGGTCAAGCACAACTTGGGCCGTTGGATGATTTGGGTATTTTTTTAAGCCATTCCAACAAAACCTAACACAAGACAGGACAGCAACCCAATTTACCTGCAAACCCTGATCTTGCTTTTGAAGAACCCTCTGCCTCAGTTATTAAGAATAAAAAAAAATCCTGTAATTTAGAAAATGAGCCGCTTTTCCGTACGCTTTGGGCCAGCCACTGACGGCTCCTCTGACAAAATACACCCACGGGATTACGCGTAGGGTGTCACTATGGGCAAACCTTCATTTCAGAAGAGATAGGACATGAAAGGAGAAGAGTTTGGACTTCCTTTTAGATAATCTCCTTGCGAGGTGACTTTGCATTCCTGTGGGTGGTACTTTGCAGGTGGAGGGAGCTCAAGTTTCTTTCCTGATATTCTGCTCTGACCCCAGTGCCGGGTTTCACACGGCTGCCGGGCTCGGCACACCTGGAAGAAACATGTTTCTCAAAGCTCAGCAGTGAATGGGTAAAAAAAGGGTTTTTTCCATCATACTTGAGTGACTCAGAAGTGATTCCCACCAGGCTTTTGCTATAAGGGGGATTTTAAGAGGGGATCCACGCTTGCAAACCACTGCCTGGGATCTTTCAGCAACCTCCTGGGGTATTTCTACACAGCAGAAAAGTTACCCCCATCTCTGATAAAGGTGAGTTGCTTCACTCGAAGGAGTGAGTTTGGTTCATCCCAGCAGTGAAGACAAAGCAGGATGAACTGAAGCCAAGTTTCCAGCCCATCCCTGGATTTCTGTGGGCCAGAACTGAGATAAACCCCAAGTTGTTGCATTTCACTGTGATTTGATCTGTGTTAGCTGTCAGCCACAATTACAAACAACTCCTCAGCCTCGTTTAAAAGCAAACAAACAAACAAACAAAACTCCAAATTCCCCACGCAGAAAATCACTTAGGCCTGTATTTCCTTTTAATCCTGTTTCAGGTACTTTGCGAGGTCCGGCTAGCACGGGCTCCGCTGGTTTTCTTGACCGCTGACCCAAAGGCTTAAGAACTACAGCGTGAGGAGCTGGTATAGAGGTGGGTGGAGGGGACGGTGGCGTGCAGGAGCGATAGAGGAGCGATACGGGAGCAAGGCAGGAGCGATGTGAGAGAGATGGTTTCGGGATGGATCTGGCACTGGTTTTACTCAGGTGGTGTAGCATTCTTCAGGCTTTGGCTTTTGATGCTCTTTTTGCTGGAGGAGGTTTTGGAGACTATTTTCACACCTGGGTTGGTGCCTTTTGCACTTCCAGAGCTGAAATTCCCTCCGCTGGTGCTCAGACTGCTGCCGCCACCGCTGCCACCTCCTCCATAGCCAAGACCACTTGTGACGCCGAGACCAATTCCTCCTCCATATCCACCTCCGAGACCACCACCACCCCCGAGTCCAAGTCCTCCTCCACTTCCAAAGCTGTAGCCTCCACCACCACCGCCTCCTCCAAGACCAAAACCACTTCCGCCACCTCCTCCAAGACCAAATCCGCTTCCAACGCCTCCTCCAAGACCAAATCCACTTCCACCGCCTCCTCCAAGACCAAATCCGCTTCCACCGCCTCCTCCGCTTAGGCTCAGTCCACCAAATCCACCTCCTAATCCAGCTCCACCAGCCATGCCAGAGCTGGAGCTGATGACAGCTGCAAGAAAAAACAACCAGATGGTTGGTTAGCAATCACCCAGTTCTAGAAAGCACCATCATGAGAATCTGGATCCACAGGAAAGTGGACCTGCCCTGGAGGTGTTCAAAATGGTGTAGATACAGCACTTCAGGACATGGTTTAGTAGACGCATTAATATTGTGTTGATGGTTGGACCTGATAATCTTGTAGGTCTTTTCCAACCTTAACGATTCTATGATTCTATGACTTGAACCCAGGTTCTGTCCCCTGTACAAGGCCTTCATGCTAGTGGGAGGCTCTGAACATCTTATGTTGGGTAAAACTTCCCTTTTCCCAAGGCTGCTCACAGCCTTTCTTACAACAGGGAAAGAAGAGAACTGTGGTACTTACAGTAGCTGACGGGGTTGAGTCCCTCTCCGCTCAGCCTGTTGGAGAGCAGAGAAAGGGGAGGTTAGAGCAAAATGAAGGAGATGGGCGCAGGGACCAACCGCTGGCAGGGGCAAACTGATAGTCGCCGTTATTCCTGCAGGAATTTTCCTCCCACCTGCTCTCCTCGCCCTCCAGCAGCTTCTTGTAGGTCACGATCTCGATGTCCAGGGCCAACTTGACATTCATGAGCTCCTGGTACTCGCGGAGCTGCCGGGCCATGTCGGCTTTGGCTTTCTGCAGGGCGTCTTCCAGTTCTATCATCTTCGTCTTGGCATCTTTAAGGGCCAGTTCCCCACGCTCCTCGGAGTCTCCGATGGCAGTCTGCAGGGTGGCACACTGCAAGAGGAGGATTGGGACTCCTAAATGACGCTTTTCTTTTGGGGCAAGAATCACTCGAGGAAAAAAACCCATTCTGGCTGGGGTGCTACTGAACAGCAGTCGTGACTGAGGTCATTCACCCATAGCTAACGGTACTGGAGTCAAAATGCCAGCCTGGCAAGAATGACTTAATACATAGTACAGCGTGGTACCCTTTCCCAGAGGGAATCCAACACATTTAATGAGGTACATCACGCACTGTGGCTGTTAAAGTCCTTGGCAAAGCAGAGTGGCTCTGCTAAGGGACTGCAGAACAGGTCTCTATGGTCTCTTTTGCCATTCCTACCTGATTCCTTGTGTTCTCTATCTCTGACCGGATCCTCTGGATCAGCCGGTTGAGCTCGGAGATTTCCCCCTTTGTGTTGCGCAGGTCATCCCCATGTTTCCCAGCTGTGGCCTGCAGCTCTTCGAACTGAGGTTCAGAAGGAAGAGTAAACCATCTGAGGTGTCCAGGTGGACAAGATGTGGCTCAAAGAGCCTCATATAGGGACAGCAGTAACATTCCCCAGAAATGCCTCCATGACATCTTTGGGTCTGTTCACCTTGGTTTGGTACCAAGCCTCTGCCTCGGCGCGGCTCCTGTTGGCAATGTCTTCATATTGAGCTTTGACTTCAGCTATGATGCTGCTGAGGTCCAGGTTTCGGTTGTTGTCCATTGACAGAATAACAGCGGTGTCGGACACTTGTGCGCTGAGCTGAGCCAACTCCTGCGAAGAAGCAGAGAGGATCCCAGGCCAGCTCCACTTACCTCTTCAAATGCCAGAAATGATGGCAGTCACTGCCCAGGGAGGGACAACAGGATGGAAATCAGGGGAGGAGAGCATCTGTACCGCGTCGTAGAGGGCTCGGAGGAAACTGAGTTCATCCGTCAGGGCATCCACCTTGGCCTCCAGCTCCACCTTATTCATGTAAGCAGCATCCACATCCTGGAAAAGAGCAACCAGTGGGGACATCTGCAGCACTTGGTGCCTCTTCTTTAGTTCAGCCAAGAACTGGCCAAGCCCGGAGATGACGCTGCCCCTTTCCCTGCCGCAGCGGTGCTGTCTGACTGGAGGAGCTGTGCTTGCCACGTGCCCCTGGGAGAGCACCAAGAGGACATCACTTGGCCAAAAGAAGCGTTTGCGCGTACCTTTGTTAATGGAGGAGGGTGAAGGGCATTTGGCCGCGGTACCTGGGGTTCCTGGCACTATTGATAACCTTTGTTTCTGTTTTGCCCAGGTAAGGGTGGGTGTACGGTTTAGGACAAGAATTTTCTTAGAATCACAGAATCCTGGAATGGGTTGGGTTGGAAAGGACTTCAAAGCCCATCCAGTCCCACCCCCTGCCATGAGCAGCAGCACCTCCCACTGGATCAGGGGGCTCCAAGCCTCATCCAACCTGGACTCGAACCCCTCCAGGGATGGGGCAGCCCCCACTGCTCTGGGCAACCTGTTCCAGGGGCTCCCCACCCTCACAGGAAAATATTTCTTTCTAAGATCCCACCTCAATTTCCCCTTTTTCAGCTCAAAATCCTTCCTTCTCCTCCTCTCCCTGCAATCCCTGATCCAGAGCCCTTCCCCAGCTTTCCTGGAGCCCCTTTCAGCCCTGGAAGCTGCTCTAAGGTCTCCCCAGAGCCTTCTCTTCTCCAGGCTGAACAAACCCAACTCTCTCAGCCTGTCCTCGTATGGGAGATGCTCCAAACCTCGGATCACCTTTGTAGCCCTCCTACTTCCATCCTCCAAGCTGCTCCGTTCCTTTCCCCCAGAACCATTATCCAAATGACCACTTTTAAAAGATGAGGATGCAGCTCCATGAGGTCTCCTACCCTTTTGGGCTCTCCCAGCCTATGCAATGATGAGGTTTAGCTCAGCATCTATAACACCTCGCGTCTCACCCACCTTCTTCAGCACCACAAATTCATTTTCTGCTGCTGTGCGTCGATTGATTTCCTCTTCATATCTGCAGGGACAAAGGGAAAGATGTGTTGATTCATACCTGAGTGAGCAGAAAAGTTGTACAGATAGGACTCTAAGGTTATTTGGGACAGGTATGGTGGTTCCAAATCAACCTCTGGAAATTTCCCAGCTCGGATTTATGAGAATCTGACTTCTCAAAGGGTCAAAATGACATTTTGTCCTAATGCAGATGGAACAAGGAAAGTAAAGCTGGTTTAGATTATTTTCCTCTGCAAGTGTTATCACAAGGTTTTGTGTCCTGGCTGAATCTGCATTTTCCGATCGGAGAAGTGTCAATGGAGCATCTTTCTGCTGCTGTCAAGGAGGACAGAGATTTTGCAGGAAGAGATACCTAATAATGATAGAATCATGGAATGGTTTGGGTTGGAAGGGACCATGCGCAGGGACACCTCCCACTGGATCAGGGGCTCCAAGCCCCATCCATCCTGGCCTCAAACACCTCCCGGGATGGGGCAGCCACCACTTTTCCAGGCAACCTGGGCCAGGGCCTCCCCACCTTCACAGGAAAATGTTTCTTCCTAAATTATGTTTTCAATCTCCGCTCTTTCAGATGAAAACCGTTCCCCTTTGTCCTGTCCCTGCACTCTCTGATCAAGATCCACTCCCCAGCTTTCTGGTAACCCCCTTTCAAGTACTGGAAGGCTGCAGGGATTATTTAGGTGCTGTTATGGGTTTACAGCACAAACTGGAGATGCTCTTTTTTTCCCCTTTCCTATAAAGACTGATGACTACATCATGCTTGACATGTGACTTTCAAAAAGATAAAGTGAGAATAATCCTGCTGCCTAGTGCTAAGTGGAATGATTTGCATGCCGTTTCACCCCAGGGTGCCTGAAGGTGCCACTAACTGGTGCTCACTTGTTCTTGAAGTCCTCCACGAGGTCTTGCATGTTCTTCAGCTCCCCATCCATGCGCCCCCTCTCGCTGAGCAAGCTGGCCAGCTGCCGTTTCAAGTTGTTGATGTAAGCCTCAAAGAGTGGGTCCAGGTTGCTTTTACTCGAGTTCGTTTTTTGACCCTGGTCCTGCAGGAGGGTCCATTTGGTCTCAAGAACCTTGTTCTGCTGCTCCAGGAAGCGAACCTGAGTGTTGGGAAGCAGAAGAGCCTTAACTGAAGATACCCGTGAACGTGCTGATGGCCATAACCAGGAACTGGGACTGATGCATAGCACAAACCTAAGAAATCCCAAACCAGGAGTACTAAATCCAGATATTAAGATCCTCCAGGTTATCTAGGACTGCCTTAGCCCATCCAGTAGCTAAGAAAATCAGCTCTGAGTGGACATTTTTCTTTAGAGACAGTTTAATTTAGCAAGCCAATGAGCAGTCATCGGAAAATGCAGGTTCAGCTCTTCATTACTTTCTTTTGGTTTTCCTCTTTTGTAAGAGATATTGATCTTCTTCTTTAAAGCTAAGACCTGAGTACTACAGGTTAAAAGACGAGTACTTAGTTGCCTTTCCTTTTGCTCATACGCACTACAGATTTACTCAAGTAAAAGCCAAGAAATGATTTAAGTTGGGTCAATATAAAAAGGACTTCAGCTTGCAGGCAGGAAAGCAGTATGGACTAACACGGCGGCTACGGTTCCGCACAGAAAGAGCTGGGTTTAGCAGCCAGACCTGCCCCTGAAACTGACTTTTGAGCTAACAGATATCATTTCTCAGGCACAAAACTGGATCTAACCCTCTTATTCCTAGCTTCTGATATCCAATTTTCTGCCTTGTAACTGTTTAGGCGAATCTTCCTTTTTGATTACTTTCATGATGCCACGCAGATAAGAAATCTGCAAGAGGCCACAAATCTATGAAGTCATATTTTTGCAGCTAAAAGACCGTCTCGATCCCTCTCTATCTTGATTCCACAGCACTTGATGAAGTCTCACCTTGTCAATGAAAGAAGCAAACTTGTTGTTGAGGGTCTTGATTTGCTCCTTCTCATCTTTTCGCACCTGCTGAATGTTTGGATCTATCTCCAGATTCAACGGTGCCAGAAGACTCTGGTTGACGGTCACTTCTTGGATGGTACCGACTCCAGGTGGGCCACCAACAAATGCCCCTGAGCTCCTGCCACCAACCAGCCCTCCAGTGAATCCTCCCAAACCCACTACTCCACCGAGTCCAAAGCCTCCACCGCCTCCCTGTCCACCACCAAAGCCTAGCCCACCAGCACCTCCACCAAAGCCATAGCCACCACCTCCAACACCAAGACTAAGTCCAAGGCTGCCACCAACTCCGCCACCGAGTCCAAAGCCGCCACCACCACCACCAAGTCCAGAGCCACCACCAGCTCCACCCCCTAAAATAGCTCGGAGGCTGGTTCCAACACCAACGGCTACTCTCTTGCTACCACCAAGGTTGTAGAGGCTCCTGCTGCCAAAACCACCACCACCACCGCCACCACCACCTCCTCCAATGAGCCTTCCAAAACCACCTCCGCCTCCTCCAGAGCGTGCCACAGACATCGAACTAAAGCCAGCCCTGTTTCCACTTGGAATAATAGCTGAGGCAGTGCTGTACGATCTGCCTCCACCTCCCGCTCTCATGCTGTAAGCTTGCCGGTTCATTGCGGTAGGAGACAACAGCCCAGCACTGGCGAGAAGCAGCAAAGAGAGAGTGCAGCTCTCTGATGGAAGGGAGCACGAGGTGCCCCTTTTATCCCTCTGGGGATCTGGGCTTGGTTGCATGGAAGTCCAGTGATCAATTTACTACCTTCATGGTTTTGACATGCCAGGCAGCCAGCTGTCTTATTGAAGCTCGTTAAGCACTGATTGCACTCAAACACACCTACTGGAGCTGGTGTGAATCTGCCCAGCTAGAAGAGTTATCTAACTGCCTGGGTTTGGGCAGGGATTGCTCAGCCGGGGTGCAAAACCTCTGCATGCTTGCAGAGATGAATTGTTTTATTTCCTCGCTGCGAAGAAAAAGAAAAGAAACAAAAAAAAGGTGGGGAAAAATAAAAGAGAAGGTAACCCAGATAACCCTACGCTGTGTATAAGATGCAATAGATCAGTGTAGACCTTAGTGGTGACTCCTCTGAATTTAAATTGAATGAAAGGCAGGGAGATTAAAACAGCAACACGTGAACAGAGAATTTCACAGGGCTTCTTCACCTGAAGGCAGTGCGGGTGTGATGTTCACAAAGCCTGACGTCTCTTTCAGGGCTCTAATTTATCCTCTCTGCCTGTTCACACTGGTTAAGCAGGACCGTCCTTTTGAGCTGACGCAGTACCTAGTGCAAAGAGGTCCCGATCCATGATTTTCTGCTGACGTACACCTGGACTTGATGATCTTAGAGGTCTTTTCCAACGCTAATGATTCTATGATTCTATTCTATGAGTCTATGACACTATATGTAGGTGTCACCTCAAATGTTGGCCACTTAAGTGTTACGGGTTTAGTGCAGGGCAGGGTTCTTCAGCTTCCTTCCTATAGATATCGGCACCTCCAGAGGACAATCCTGTCCCAACCAGTGGCTGCTGTTGTCATTTTTACAGCCAACTGGTGATGTGATCAATACATTTTCATCCTGATCTAAAAAGCATTTCAATGAAGTTGGGGGTTGGAACTGCCTGAATTTTGAGGTGCCTCCCAACCCAAACCATTCTATGCCTCTACGAAGGAGGCAGATTTGCTGAAATGCCTTTTGCCCCATTTTGTAGACCCGTATTACTGCACATTAACATTCAAGTGCAATCAGTCATGAGTTTCCAGCTCTCCCCAGATATTATTTCCTTTCCATTCATAATGTTGTCAAAAGCAAAGATTTAACCAGCATGAAAAACGTTCTTGCAAATTCTCGTTGTTTTACTTCTTGGAATCCTGAGGGAGGGGAAAGCAAATTCACTAGGGTGTGCTGACACTTTCTGGCATCTCAAGTTTTGTGGAATTGCAGTGTTTGGAGTATTTTATTCTTCACATTTAAGAATTCAGTTCATTTTCAGCGTGTTGCTGTTCCGGCGGCATTGCCCATGCCGTGTGCATGACTGGAGCTTAAATAGGTTTGCAGTGCAGGACTCTACATGCCCATTCACGAACCTCAGTGCTACAAAACCATTAACTAAAAAGCTAAAAACCCATTGGCATCTCTGGAAGAATGATTACGCAGCTTCTTCATGTTCTACTGAACACAGATGACCAAATATCTGGTTATCCTTGAAGAAATGCTGCCAGGCTGGATCAGACCAGGAGAGGCGGGGGTCATTCCAATAGCACTTCCCACCGCAGTGAGAATTCCTGGTCGGTCCAGGCTCGTTTGCTTCTCTTTGTAAAGAATCTTGGGCTGACTCCGCCTGGGATGTCACTTGAAATTCACGAACATCTATTCTCTTTATGATTTGCATGAAATTCAAAGGCCGGGTGCGATGGGAAAATGAGATTGTCTTCATGCTTTCTTGACCCCAATAAAGGCAGATTGTCCTGAAAGCTGACAAACGGGTTCAGATATTAGAGCTGAATAAATGTAATGGGATTAAAGGTGGGGCTGCCAACAAGAAAGAGGGAATTGTCATTTTTCGCTCCCACACTCCTATTCCTTCAGCCCACTGTCCACAAGGTATGCGAGCAATGCGCGGGGTGGGTGAAAAATGCCCCGTTTCTTTCCCAGGATGGTTTATTGTGTGGTGTTTGCAGGTCCATGCCCAGAGACAGATGTGGCTTTTTGCATCTGTCAGTTTGGATCTTAAATCATAAAGACTGGAAAATACCTCTAAGCTCATCCAGTCCAACCCCAGTGTTGATTAAACCCTGTCCCGAAGTGCCATGTCTACATGTTTTCTGCACCCCTTCAGGGACGGGGACTCCACCACTGCCCTGGGCAACCTCTGTCGGTGCCTGAGAACCTTTTCAGTGAAGAAATTTCTCCTGATGTCTGATCTAACCCACCCTTGGGACAACTTGAGGCCATTTCCTCTCATCCTATCACTTGTTACTTGGGAGAAGAGACCAGCACCCACCTCACTACAACCTCCTTTCAGGTGGTTTTAGAGAGTGATAAGGTCTTCCTTCAGGCTCTTCTTCTCCAGGCTAAGCAATCTCAGCTTCCTCAGCCGCTACTCATAACCCCTGTGCTCCGGACCCTTCACCAGCTTTGTTGCCTTCCTTTGGACATGGTCCCACATTTCAATGTCTTTCATGTACCGAGGGACCAAAAACTGAGCCCAGGATTCAAGGTGAGGTCAACTCTAGTAGACACTGTAGACAAAGGGGAATGTCCAGAGTGACACCGGGCAGGATTTGGCCCTCAGCTGCTCCCAAAAACTTGTTCCTGGCATTTTTTCTCTCTGAAATAACCTGGTCTACATAAGCATCTTCAAGCAGGCAGCTGAAAATATGGGTTTTGCAATACTCAGGGGCTGAGAAGGGCAGGGATGATTAATGGTATTCTTCTAAGAAGGCAAGAGCTGCTGGGCTGCTTTGGTACCCTGAGGAGCCGGCTGGGTTTTGGTGTGCAGGTATGGTTTTGCAGGGAGGTGATCAACATAAATTACGAGCCGTTGGGGCACCGGGAGCTTCTCCTTTGGGTGTTTCTTCTTGTTATTTACATACAAATTAAATGAAGCCCAAGTCACATGCATTGAGACAGAAAAGATGAAAATAACCATTTCAAAAAACACCCTCTTCAAGTGAGCGAAGTGATGGATTTTGCCTTCTCGACAGGGCTGATCTGTTTGGATTTCACCTCCCAGCCCAGGTAGTGTTGCTAAGGCATGTCATTTATTAAAAAACAAATAGTGATCTGCTACCTGCTGATTGCATCTGATAAACCATCTTGACTTCCATCAGGGTAACGCTGCAAGATGCGAGGAGCCTGAATCTAGCACGGTTGGCACAGCCTCTGTGCTGGGAGAGAAACTCAACCTCCAGCGGTGGGTTCCTCACCGTCACACCAACATGGATAGACCAAGCCTGGTGGGAATGTTGAACTCATCCTCCAGCCATGGAGAAGTTGGGGCAGACAAGCCATGAGTCAGCAGTGACGTCTAGGAAGTGGAGTGAGACGTCGGGGAATAAATTACAGCAGCCGGTCCTTGGAGTAGCTTTCATGGGGTGAATTAACCTGCCCACACCCTGTGCTGCTTCCAGGCTGGGTGAGGAGAGGCAGATTTCTCCAAAGGGCAATTCAGAGAGAAATTGTCTCAGGGAATTTTGGCTGCACCCAGGTGAACTGTGGGAGAGGAGAAGCCAGCAGGGCTGGGTGGTTTTCCCAGCATCCAGCTGTGCATCCAGCTGTGATGAGCGTCGCAGTGGCAAGCCCTCTGCAACCATATTGTAGAGAACTTTCAATGGGTCATCGTTCAGTGCAAAGTGGGGAGCCTTGCGAAGAAAAGGGAGGGGGCAGCCTGATCTCACCTAAATCCCAGTGTCCTACAATGACAGGGGAGGGTTTTCTCCTTCCTACAATGGAATGTTAGTGGGGGACGTCCAGGTGCTTCCTACAGGCTCTGCCCTTTGTGTAAGGTCATGTGTTTTGAAGAAGATGGGGGATTTGAGAAGGAAAGGGCCTGATGCTGTGTTTTCCTAGAATCCTGGAATGGTTTGGGTTGGGAGGGACCTCAAAGCCCATCCAGTTCCAACTGCCATGGGCAGAGACACCTCCCACTGGATCAGGGGCTCCGAGACCCATCCAACTTGGCCTTGAACACCTCCAGGGATGGGACAACGATCACATCTTTGGGCAACCAGTGTCGGTTCCTCCCCGCCCTCACAATATTGGGAAGGTACACTCTTCTCTCGCTTTCTTCTAAACTCATCCTGCTCTTCGGAGAGGGTTTCAGGGGCGTGGGGTTATTTTCTTGTTGTTACTACCTGGGCTGGTTCTCACTGATTTCTTTAAACAAAGGCCTGACTGCTCTTTTGTTCCGCCTCCAGAATCCCAGATTGTGTGAGAGTTCCCAAGTGAGCCGCACATCCCCCGAGCAGTTAAATATCCTGGTTTACACCACATTTCCAGACTTCCCTGTGGCCACACTCATGTCTGGATGGAATAAAGGTATGCAAAAGTGACAACGTCTCAAATATCCTTGGTTAAAACTCCACTTCTTGCAAGCAACCAACCCCACCCGTTTGGAAACTCATGTTTGAGAAAATACTTGTGCTTTTATGCCATCAGGGAGGGAAATAAAACCCATGAAGTTAAGCATGAATTATGCGTGGCATTTATTGAAGGTACAGCTGAAAGCCTGGAGTAAGCGAAGGGTAATCAACTGTTCACTTACAAATGAAAAGCATTAAATCCGTCTACTTAGTACACACACAGGAAAACCAACGCATGCATTGAACTACAGAGATATAAGGTGCTCGTCGGTGTGTAATTAAACTCTGCCCTGCCAAAGCTGGTGTAGCAACTTGGACCAATTTACATAAGCATTACCAACCCTCTCGTAAACAGGAAAAATTGGATTTTCTGGTGTCGTTAATGACGGTAAATAATAGCTGCAGCTCCATCTCAGACTATTAAAATGTGGCCTCTCTTTCTGAAGTTGGGATGACCAAATTATTCATCCTTTTGCATTAGGGAAGGAAAATCCCTCCCAAAAAGGGGGTTTAGCAGAGAAGTCTGAAGAGCTGAGACAATGTGTGAAGGCGGGGGTGAAGTCTCTGAAATGAAAATCTCCCCTGGCTGAGACCACAGTGGGGACTTTCCTCTAGCGGGGACATGCAAGAGAAGGTGGGTTTTGATCATGCAAAGAGTCTTTGGCAGAGCATCAGCCTGGTAGTGTGGGCACGGGCAGCGCATGGTTGTGAGATCCCTGTAGCTGTCAAAAGGGAGGGGAATACTGTTTTATTGCAGAAATGCTGATTAGTTTCAAATATGTTGTGGTGTTGTTGCCCTCTGGTCTCTACCGGGTTGTTCTGACCACGCGCACAGCTGTGCTGTACCTGTTCCCAGTGGCGCAGACCCCTGGCCCGGGGATGATGACGGCTCCCGGGCTGCACTGCTCCACGCCAGCGCACACGACGTTCCCCAAGTTGCCCACGCCGGTGGTGCACTGCACACCATCCACACCGGAGATGACTTCTCGCCCCACGCAGCTGACGGCGCTCCTGGCCCCAAATCCAGCCCCCACCCTGGGAAGGCAATCTACGCTCCGGGTGCTAAAGCCGGCGCCGCCGACCCCAAAGGATGAGACCACCCCTAACCCTGCACCGGCCCCTCCTGTCTTGACAGCACATTTGCCTCCGATTCCAGATAGGGATCGGCATTCTCCAACGGTGCCACCGCCGCTGACAACAGCTGTGGGGGAAAAACAGGCTCAGTCACTCCCAGAGCAGCTAAAATCCAGCCTATAAGGAAACTTATAAGCTTGAAAGACTTGTGGGGAAATCAAGGGCATTAGTTATCTTACCTACGCTCACAGGGTTGCCGGTACATATCCTGTTAAGAGAAGAAACATATCAAGGATGTATTTAGGGAAATATCCCCCAAATACACAAGTAAATAGGTCATCAGGAACCCTGCGGGTACTTCAGCTTTTCTGTGCACCCAAGTCGGAGGTTCAGGTCCAAATTATCCACTGAAGCATTGGAGGGTTGGATCCCCAAAATCCCATAGACACGTTAATGGGTCATCCTATCCTCTTTTTGTACCGCGCTCAGGGGATCAGGGCATGCTCAGCACACTGAGATCCAGCTGCCCTGGGAAGATGAGGAAGGAACAGGGATAACACTCCCCTCTGCACGGAGGGAGAAATAAAAGGGATGATGTTCCCTTTTGCATCCACGGGGAGATGCCTTCACCCAGCACTTCTCACTGTTGGGATTTGCCAGCTCTCACTACCAGGTGCAGACAGGGATGCTCCTACCTGCTCTCTTCTCCTTCCAGCAGTGTCCTGTAAGTGGCAATCTCAATGTCCAGGGCCAGCTTGACATTCAGCAGTTCCTGGTAGTCTCTCAGCAAGCATGCCATCTTGTCCTTGGCTTGCTGCAGTGCAGTCTGAAGGTCAATCAGCTTCTGCCGGGCATCTTTGAGGGCGCAGTCACCCCGCTGCTCAGCGTCGCAGATGGCTGTCTGCAGAGCTGCAATCTGGGGACAGCAATGGCCAAGAGAGTGCCCAGTGGTTATATTAAGAGATATCTCCACCGGTTTGCTATTGTATCCCCCCTTATTTCTCAGCTTGGAGCTGGCAGAGAGCTCGGATTTAGGCTGGACACATAATGGACAAGCTGTCTAGGATGAAGGGGAGTGGACCAGATGACTGCACCCCAGTAGGAAGCACAGAATTATAGAATATTTAGGGTTGGAAGGGATCTTAAAGATCATCTTGTTCCAACCCTCCTGCCATGGGCAGAGACGTCCCACTAAATCAGACTGTCACATCCCACTAAATCAAGAAATACGGGAAATACTCTGTGTTCTACCCATCCAACTGGGTTCTGCTCGTTAGCTAAATGAGAAAGAAATCTGCTTCTTTGCATATCTACAGCCTCAAGATGAGATACAAATACAGGTTTAAGCTGGGGTGGGGGAATTCTTTGGAGCTCAACTGGGTAGGAGATGGTGAGGACGAAGCCCTTTGCTGGAGAAGTCGCCCACCCCACTGCCCATGCAGCATTCAACCCTTTGTCCTACCTGTTTCTTGACATTATCCGACTCGCACTGCAGCTTCTGGATCATCCGGTTCAGCTCAGCTATCTCGCTCTGGTTGTTTCTCAGGTCATCACAGAACTTGCCCCTGCTGCTGTGGAGCTCCTCCAGCTGTTGCAATTGGAAGAGGATGATTTAATGCACCCAAATCACCCCTTCCAGGAATGATGGCAACCCCACAGAGCCACCGTGATGTTGGTGCTCCCAGGGAAGCACCTAAACATGACCTCAGCCCAGACAAGGTGACAGTCCTGGGTATGTCCTGAGCATTTGCTCTTTGGGAAGGGGATGGTGTTCCTGATGGGTACCCACAGAGGAGACCCCTCTGAAGAAACACTGTGATCTGCTGCGCTTTGATTTTACAGAAAATCCTTAAAACACAGATTTAAGGGTTGTGTGGAGTTGGTTTTTTTTTGCATGGCTTGCTTTCACAACTTACAACATGCACAGCTGTTGGGTAGGTTTGAGTTGCATCATGGAGGACAGAAATGGTCCTCAGGGTTTTGTTGGCCAGGGGATTGATTTCATTGCCATCTGTGCTGGTGTGAACACTCACTCTGGTTTGGTAGAAAGCCTCTACTTCAGCTTTGCTCTTCTGGGCAATCTCTTCATAGCAGCACTCAACACTTTTGATGATGCCTTCCATGTCCAGGTCCCGGCTGTTGTCCATTTGCACGATGACAGAGGTGTCGCACAGCTGGCAATCCAGCTGAGCTCTCTCCTGCAAGATCCATCACACATCAGTCCCCTTCCCTCAACCAGCCCAAGCCAGGGTCACAGGCAAAAGGGGATCTGGTGGGAAGGTAGAGGTTCTCCATGCCCAACTAGGGCACGGCATTCTCTGCATGGTTTCCAGCAAGAACTGACAGCAGAGACCTATTGAGGAGGCAGAGTATGGGATTGCTGCATGCAATTCCCTAAGGAAGGGTGGGGAATCCTGGCGGGGCAACTCATTTTGTGGCAACTTGGTGTTCTGGGCTGCATCAGCAGTTTTCTGGACTATGAATCCCACAGGGATGAGTGCTTTGGGCCCCATTACCTGCAGACTGCTGGGAGGTGTTGGGCTGGAAAAGGTACAAATACTCAGTGTCCCTCGCGTGTTTTGTTAAAAGATTGCTATATTTTAGACAAAAGCTTTACTTTCACCAAAATATTTTGACTAATGTGGCTTTAAAAAATGAAGTCTGAAAAATATTGGGGTTTTCAAGAGTGAGATGGTTTGGATAAGAATTTGAGGGTTTATTTTCATGGAAAATATTCTTCCCTTTGTGGCCAGCAATATGGGAGAAAACCAAGAACGCCCTTTGCCTTCCCACGGGGCTGTTATCAAACACATATAAAGAAACTGAGTTTTTTTGGATTGCAACCTCATGATTTTCAGCAAAACCACTTTCTCCCACATTTAGTTTTGGTGTGAGAGTTCTGGGGGGCAGCAGGTGACACCTGGACCTTGGGGCAGCAGACAGGGAGCTCTTACCTCGGCGTAGATGCACTTCAGGAACTCCAGCTGCTGCCGCAAGAGTCCCACTCTCACCTCCAGCTCCTCCTTGGTCAGGTAGAGACAGTCCACATCCTGTAGACACACCAAATATTCATTGAAAAGAGGCAAAGGAAGGAAGACTGTGGCAAAGCCCACGTTTTCTGCTAGATTTGGAGGAAACCTGACCGTTACCAGCCCTTAGGTCTGTCTAGGTTTGCGTTGTATGTGCTAACAATCCGATGGGGGCTCTCCAAATTCCTTGAGTTACCTCTGTTTGGGGGCTACCTGGTGAGGTCTCAGGCAGTGTCGTGGTGCCAGGACTCCACGTTTCTCTCCCTGGCCTCACGCCCAGGTCTTGCCCGCACGCTTGCCACTCTCACCCGGTCTCGCCGGCATTGTCCCTAGCGTGACTCACCTTCTTGAGCACCACAAACTCATTCTCTGCAGCTGTTCGCTTGTTGATCTCATCTTCATATCTGCAGGAGAAAAGGAGATGGGTGGGATGCTGAGGATCCCACCCCCACCACCCAAGCAACCGGTGCAGAACATGGGAAAAATGATTAAAACCGGGGCCTCTCCCTACTTGCTTTGCAGGTCCCTTTTGATTTTTGCTTTGTTGCTATTTCATTCCTCTCCCCTGGGCTTTGTTCAGCAGTTTGAAGTATCCCACACCGGCACCTGTGTGGCTGGAGTGAGATGGCAGTAAATCAGGTCAAACCACTAGACATGCAAAACTGTGCAGCTCAGCCGAAGGCTTGGATTGCGTCTTCTCACCCTGCTCCTTCATGTCATGTTTTTCTGAAGCATCCAGGACTCCGCTCTGAGTGTTTATGGGGAGACTGTGGCCAAAATGCCCCAAGGAAGGTCAGGAGCTTTGAGCAACCTCTGAAACTCCCAGATGCAATGGGACGGAAAGTTGGTGTGCAATAAGTAATTGGAACCTAGAACTTTCACAAGTCCAGTCTGACCTCCTTGGTGGTGGCTCAGCAAGAAAAAAACATCTGAAATGCCTGACTGCAAGATATTTGGAGAAAGGTCTACTCTTTTCTCCTGTGCTGTACACCACCGACCACCAAGTGTCCTGGCTCATGGCTTAGCAGAACACAAAGGGAGCAATTAAGGAATATCTGAATCTTAGTTTAAAAAAGAAATCCCACATTCCCTCTGGGAAGAGATAATGAACCCCAGTGGAGATGATGTGGATAAAGCATGGGGTGGAGGCAAATAGGCTGAGGGTTTTGTGGGAATGGATGGAACTGGGGACCTGAAATTTGGGAGGGGCACAGGCACAGATGGTGTGGGAGATTTGATACGGCGAGCCACGGTGGTGCGCAGGAGCATCTGGGAGAGGAAAAGTGGTCCCCTGTTCCTCTCCCTAAGGAAATAATGTTCCTGAAGAGCTCTCCCAGTCCACCACCACCATCTGAGGTGCAGCAGTGGGACCGCAGCACAGGAAACTGGTTCTATGTTACTGTGCCTGGCTCTGCTCCCCTCCCTGTGACCCAGTTCTTAGACCCATCCGTGTAATTGCATTGTCTTCAGGCTCAGAAACACTGCTGAGTCCAGCAAACACCCTTCTCAGCAGCTTCTCTCCGCGTTCTACTTACTTGCACTTGAACTCTTGAACCAGGTCCCTGAGGCACCGCTCCTCGTTTTCCAGCCTCTCTCGCTCTCCCAGCACGCACTCCAGCTGCTTCCTCAGGTTGCAGATGAAGTTCTCGAAAACGGGCTCCAGGTTTCTCCTGGAAGCTGGGAGGACATACTGCTGCAGCAGCTCCCACTTGGTGGTCAGCACCTTGTTCTGCTGCTCCAGGAGCCGGACCTGGAGAAGCAAGAGATGCAAGAGTTATACAACCCTATGTTGTCCCAGTTGAGTTTCTCCACTTCCAAAAGGAAAAAGTAGACATAAAATCTGAACTGCAAATAGTTAAGAGTTGATTTCTCAGCAGCCTGAGTGAGAAGAGCATCTTCTCTGAGCTAAACCTGGTCCCACCCAGGGCTCGTAACGCAGAACAACGCTGGGGCATTCGCCCTGTGTTAAGGCCAATCATCTGTTGGACCAAAGCACAGTTCAACCAAACACCATCTCTTCCCCTGCAACATCTCAGTGGTGGAGGATCCACTGCTTTCTCTGATGGGCTGATAACGATAATGAGCCTTTCATGACACCAAAAGCCCCATCCAGGATCTCATTTGACTCTATCTGATCTAAACCTTTCACTTCTAGATTAAAGAGCTCTCTGGTACTTGAGAATCTTTATAGATCATGAATAAGTTAATTTTCAAATGGGAGGAAGCCGAGTGGCAGCTCTTACATGGGTTTGGTTTTTCCAGCTGCAGAACAACTCACAAAGAAAATCAAGATCAGAGAGAGCAAAGGTTTCGCTGCTGTTTGAAAACCCATTTCCTATGAGCACCCTGATCCAGTGGGAGGTGTCCCTTGTCTATGGCAGAGGGTTGGAACTGAATGGGTTCAAAGCCTCTTCCAGCCCAAGATATTCCATGATTCTGTGATCTCTAAGCAGCAACGAGAACCCTTAGGCTTAGCTTAGATAACAGGGATAAACGGCATCTGTTTAGGAAACCAATGAATGAATTCATTCACAGAGTGGAGGGACAAAGAAGTTAAAATTGTTCATTTCATTTTAGCTCAATGTCTGTCTGTCTACAGCCCATGGATGAAGCCCACAAACTAGACACATGGTGTCTGTTTTTAAGGGCACCTCTATGAAGGGACAGGATTTGGACTCAATGATCTTTGTGGGTCCCTTTCAACTCAGGACATTCTATGATTCTGCGACTATTTTTAAATGCACTGTTCCTTTGGAGTTTATAGAGGTGTGAGAGCAACACCAGATTAGACATTGGTAAGAAAAATTCTCTTTTTCCCATTTTACATCTCCATGTGTCCATCCCTTCTCTCACAGGTTTTGATTTACTGTATCCCTGGAGCCACTCCTGACTTAGCTGTTCAGCAGGCTGGTGACCATCAAACCCTAAAATACTGGTGCGGTTGCCTTGGTGCAAGGCTTAGATCCAAAATCTCCGGGTTAGGACCTCCACAGGCTATCGGGGACCATTGGAAAATTGGTGCCAGCAGAATGAGCTACCAACGTTGTCTCGCTAGAGACAATCCATCCATCAGATCCTAGAGAAATGAGCCTAACAGTCTGCGCGGAGGGAAGGGAGGTCTCACCTTGTCAATGAAGCAGGCGAACTGGTTGTTGAGGTTCTTGATCTGCTCTTTCTCATGGGTCCGCACTTGGCACTCCTCAGGGTCAACCCCCACGCAGAGGGGCTTGAGGAGCTCTGGGTGGATGCTGACGCCCCGAATCCCTTCAGATCTACCTCCACCGATGCCGATGCCAATTCCTCCACCGTAGCCTCCAATAGCCACACCATCTCCAAGACCTCTGTAGCTGCCCAGGCCCCCGTAGTTTCCGCAGTTACCAAAGCTCACGACGGGGCCCACGCCAAAGCGACCTCCGCCGTAAGCCACACCGCAACGTCCTACGCTGGCACCACCGTAGACCCCGCTGCGGCAGCTCCCGCCGAAGGAAATCCTTTGCCCTCTCCCCAGGTCACAGACGCTCCGGCTGCTGAAGCCACCGATTCCACATCTCCGACCCACCGGCTGGCAGACGGAGGCTGAGCTGCTGTTGACCCTGCCAAGGGTGCAGACTGCGGATGCCGAGGAAAAGCCCCGTCTTCCCAGGAGAGAGTTGGAGGTGTAGCACTGTCGACTCATGGTGGCTGGGGGAGACGGGAGGTGAAGCAGTAACGGCAAAGCAGAAGATCAAAAGAGAAGCAGGGAGTGAAAGAAGGAGATCTCCTTTAGCTTCTCTGGGGCAGAGCCCTTCTCTTTATATACGTTGCAGGAGGTGCCTGAGATGCAAAAATTTAATTTATCCACTGGGTTTGGTCTGCCTGGCAGCAAGGAATGGCTTCCAACGTTTTAAACCCACAGCAAACACTTGTATCTCATATGAAATAATGTGGAAATTAAAATAAACTGCTTTGCTTGCAAGCTTCAGTTTCAGGACTTATATTTTACTTAATTAATCTGCTTCCTTATTGTGTAATTATAGTTTAGCAAAATAATTCAAGGAGTTTTTATTCATGGCTTGTTTACAGTTCGGTTTCACCACAGCGTTTAATTATGTTTCAGGACCTCCTGCAAAATGTTGCGGAGAAGCCGCCCCTTCCAGGGTCTCGAGCCAGCTCAGGGCTGGTTCTTGAGCAATGACCAGTGGCGAAAGGGGAGAAGGAAGGCGTATCTGGCAAAGCACCGCACTGACGGTGTCGGCAGCGTTCTTGTAAGCATTCGTTTCTTCCTCTTGTGGGTATGGCGACGGCTCTCGTAGGCGATTCGGTTGGAGCCGTGTTTGCCGGCTCACATGGATGGGGTTGGTGGTTTCCGTATTGATGGAGCACGAACCGCGTGAGAAGGTGCTGAGGACAAACTGGGACGTGGGGTGGATGCTCTGTTAAATTGCTCAGGCACCTGAAGTCGAGGCAGAGGTCAAGGTGGGCTTCACATGCCCCTTCGAGTGTGTGGAGCTGAAGATAAGGCATTTCTGGGAAATGCTTTGCTGCCGATAGTGATTTATTGCCAAATTCTGTGGCTAGGAAAGGCGATCGTTGTGTTTGGTATCAGGATGTGATGCGAGTGGCACACACGGCAAATTCACGCAGGCGATCGCTGCAAAGACCACTAAGAAGTGAAGTGAAGTGCTACAAAAAAGGTTGAGAAACGTTAGCAGGAGTGAACTTTTTCCTCCTATTCCCCTGACACACCTGTTTGACGTTAAATTCTTCTGGTAATATCCGTTAATGAGAAGCTCCTGTACCTGCTTAATTAAAATTCTGAAAAAAAGAGATTTTTGAATTTGCTTGGAAATAAATAAAGTTCTCTTTTTTTTTTTTGCCTTAACAAAGGAGTCTAATCACAGAATCACAACGGATGTCATATCTTGCCCTAAGAAGCTTTTGCGCCTTTGCCAGGGCAAACTTAACTGGTTCTGGGAGGATTCCTAGTTAATGCTATTGTAAATTAGAAATAGATTGTCTTGAACTAAAAATAACACGAAAGAACTGTGACTTAGAATACTTATGGAGCCTCTTCAGGTAAAGATTTTCCTGTTTTTTTTTCCTGAGGTCTCATAATGGGTCAATATGAACTATAAAATACAATCTATGTAATTCTAATCATGCAGTAGTTCCGTTGTCGCTGTATTGGTCTGAGTATATAAGGATGCACGTCTTGAGATGAGATGTACTCTCAATCGTGAGATTGAGGTGTCTGGAGAAAGCAGTCAAGATTTTGGGCTTTGCATCCTTCACGTCATTCTACCCAAGGTGATCTCGGAACCACTTGCAGGTGATTGAAAGGGGGAATTGTTTTGGAAGCGTATTTTATTTTGTGCTGAGTTGTTGGTGCGAGAATCGTGGAGGACAGTTGGGTACGTCTGAAGCCAAACCTGGAGCATCGCCTAGGAACAGGGCATCCGCGGGTGGGCTAAAGCATCGTTTGGCTTTTATATCGTTCCATACAACATGACTTTCTTACAGGTGGGCATCACCGTGGGCAAGATGAAAACCAGGGAGGAGCCAGGCTGTCAGATTACTGGCGCAAGCGGCTGTGGTCCTGCTTTCTGCACACCTGAGCCCTACATGCTGGCTTGATGAAGCTGCAGTGGGGCAGCGAGGAGGTCTTGGGGATGGTGACCTGAGATACTGGGACAACACCACTGCTCTGAGGTGTCCTGTGTAGCAGGAGAACGGAGACTCCAGTTCTTTTTCATGGCAAGAAGACATGGCCCTTTATCCTTGACAGCAGCAACTTGATGGTTTTTCCAGCTGTGAGAAACCTGGATCTGGTTTGGGTGAGGTTTCTTTTCCTCCATATCTCCATTTGTCTGCCCACGGCAGAGTGCATTGATCCACATGGGTGGTACGGGCACTTTTTGAAGTTGTAGACCCTCCAAGTCCTGTTTTTGTTGGAAAGTAGGAAAAATGGTACTCGTTGGACAACTATCTACATTCCTCCACCAGCTGAGAGCCCTGAGATCTCAGGTATGACACACTGTTAGGCTTTTTCTCCGTGGATGGAAAGCAACAAACCTGTGCTTTGACCTTTGGGTCCTCCTTGAAGCTCTAAGAAGTGGCTTCTTCTCGATGCCCAGCCTTGCACATCAGAGAGAGACGATTCAGGGCAGCACTTGTGGTTTCCATCTGCTGAGCTTTCACAAAGCCATCTCGCAGTCACGTGGTGGAAGCCCTGAGCACTGGTTACATTGACTTCAAAGGACTCCGTTGTGATTTGGTCTTCTGAAGAGAAGGATTGTCATCGTTTTTATTTCATTGGCCTCACACAAGAACAGCACTGGCTCGAGTCAGATGCGAAAACCTTCTTCATAGAGACCTTCTTCGTGTCTTCATGCTCTTCCTTGGTTTACTGGAGGTCAGCTAGAGTTTGAAGAGCTGCAGGAAGGGAATAACCTTCCTGCTTACAAGGGAGGGATGAAGCTTGTTTTCAAGCTGACAGGATTCAGCAGAGCTTTAAAGCAGCAGCTTACACCCAGATTTACCAGGGAAACCCCTGAGGTCCTTGGCCCTAAATATGCCTTGAACTGTGGTGGCTTCCATGAGACTTATGCCTTTGAGATTTACATGCACCCGGATTCATCAGGGACAAATTAATTCTGCTTAAGCACCTGACTAGATCGGGACCTGCTAAGCCATCTCTGCAGACAGAGAGAGCCCAAGGGTTTTTCCAACCTCCTGTTTTGATTCCAGCTGGAAAAACCCAGCCATCCAAGTCTCCTTTGTCCCAGTATGAAAACCACTTTTTAAAACCCTCTCTTGAGAAAATGGGGCTGACAGGGCTTGGCCACACTGGTGCTCAGTCTCCCTCCCTGCAGGCTGGGCAGTTTTTTTGGAAGGGACCATGAAGTCACCATTAAAACGGCTGATGAGGCCCCTGGGACATCTCTCTCTTTGGTTTCACGTGTCCGGCCTTCCGAAAGTGGCTGTTCCCTCTCTCTTAACCGCAGTTTGATTCTGCTCCCACATCAAAGCAGATGGTGGATTTGTGGGGACTGGGGTAGAGATGATGGTATGGGCTTCTTCCACTGCCACCGGGCACCTTGGCTTTCTGCCAGTAACTTTGCTCCACAGTAGCTCTTCACCCTCAGCCTGGTTTGTCCTTGACCGTTTATGCTGCTTCAGGGCAAAAAGATGGACAAGAAAATTCCTGAGGTTCCTTCTGGGCTGTTCCGGGAGCATTGGTGGTCACTGCCCTTATGCACCACTTGTATTTGCAGTGCTGCCAAGTGAGACCTTGCCAAAACCTTTAACCTCCTTCTGTGGTCTTTCTGCTTGATGTTAATAAACTGTGGGTGACCAGTGTTGGTCAGGTCACCAGTGCTGATGAGATGTTGGGGTATCCTGGCAGTAAACAAGGCGGAAGAGAATATCTCTCATTAAGGCGATGTCTCACGCAAGGTTCATGGAGAGCCACCTCCTAGCCAGAGCCGGATGCCTGCCCTGCCGGTGTCCCCTGTGATGCACTGGCCACGTTTGGTGCCCCGACAGCAAATCCAGGAGCTTCATTCAGGGCAATTTTGTCATATTCTGGGCAGTCCTTTATCCATGTGATGGAAAACCCGGGCACTGGAGGCACATCTGCGTGCATCTTTCAGACAGAGCTCCTGCGACTCCAGAGTGTTCAACTGCAGGAATTAAGATGTCAGCAGCCGCACAAGGAAGCCTGTTTGGATTTTTAATATCTCCTGTTTGGTGATGTTACCAGGTGACCTAAGCCGAGAAATTCTCCTTCCCAGCTCTTATTTACCGTCTTATTTTGCAAGCGACAAATAGGTTTCATACCAAACACCACGGGTATCCACTCCTTCCTTTGTAACGTTCCTCTTTTGCATAGGAATTTGTAAGGCTCGTTTGCATCATCCATTCAACGGGGCCGATGGACTATTAGGGCTCTGCGTAATAGGGTAGAATTGGTGTGGCAGGGTCATGATGAAAGCTCACAAGCCAGGACTAAGCACTGGGAACTGCTACGGTGGAAGGAGAGCAACTGTGTGGCGTGAGGTTTGCAGTCCTTGTAAGAAGCAGCCATGAGAATCAGATTGGATTCTGAGGCTGGAAATGCTGCTGTGCTCTTCCCCGGGACCGTTGTCTCTTCTATTCGATGATACAGATTTGTTTTAAACCAGAAAGCATGTTCCTTCATGCACTGAGCCAAGCAGGGACTGCAGAGATGCCCTCCAGCAGCCGAGTGAAAGGGGAGAGTGTGGGAAGAGGGAAATTCAGCCACTGAATTTCAACTAGTTCCCAACAATAGGACTGTAAATCCACGTCTGTGTATGCACAGGAGAATATATAATATTGACCATAGAAAGCAGCTGTTCAGTGCATGCGGTTAATGTAATAGAGTTAACTTTGCAACCTTATAAACAGGTTTCTTAAAGAAAAAAGTGAAGTAGAGACGCAGCTTATTGGCAGCAGAGCAGAGAACACGGAACTTTTATCAGCAATGAGATCTCTGTGTTGAATTTATAGGCATCACTCTGTAGAGAGGAACGAGGAGAAACGTTCAGGAGAGAGCAAACGCTGTCACCGGCCTTGTGGAAATGACTTGGCAGGTGAGACAGCATGAAAGAATAAAAACACTTCTAGTGTGGGAGTCCTCTTACTCGATTACACCTTCCAGAAACCAGTCACTAAGCTGAAGCTCCAAGAATAATCAGCGGGAGAGCTTGGTACCATCAAGAAAGCGATTGTTTTCTAAAGTCACCAGAGCAGGAGAGCCTGGAAACAAGGAGTCATGCTTTGTGTGTGATCCGAAAGCAGAGGTTGTATCCATCCATGACTACCAGGCTCAGCAGAATAAAAGGACAAATGCGAAACAGGAGCAATAACAATGCTGTGTTTATGAGCACCCATTCATTAAGCTTTTCAGATGGGCACTCGGATTAAGGAGATCACAGAAGGCAGAGCTTCTAGAGGACATACCTATTATCTTAATGAATGGTTGGAGTCACTTTTGTGATTCATTTTGCCATCAACACGCAAAAAAACTCACCATGTGTCACTCCAGAGGCGGAGGCTTGCTGCATAAGCTGTGTTATGGTTGTCTCCATGGGGTTAACTAGAGATAAAGAGCAGTATTTGTCCTAGAGGAATTTGCAACCAACTTCTATTCATCACAGATCTAATAGTCCAAAATGCCTTCTCCAAAGGCACCTGAAGCTTCGGTGCTATTGGCCCTGGAGGGTGGCCAGCTGGAACGCTGGGCGCCACAGCCTTTGCTTTGCCAGCTCAGAAGTCTACAGGGTTGTAACCTCCATTTCCAGAGGTTAAATCTGAATTGCTAGCAAACCACACATCCAGGGAGATAAAGGCAAGCAACAGTAATAATTACACCTCTGGCCTGGCAATCCCTCCTCCCAAAGGTAAATACTTCTCTGCTGGATCCTCCAGCATGCTAAAGCACTATGCCTTCAAAGATGTCAAGTTACACTTTGAATTCACTGTGTTTTTGAGGTGAATTCCTTCACTTCTTGACCTGAATTTCCTGTCATAGAAAACTCTTTCTTCCATGGCCAGAGATGTGCCCATACTGAGTCCAACTCAGCCCAACTGGACCGCTATCCCCATAGAATCATGGGATCATGGAATCATAGAATGCTTTGGGTTGGAAGGCACCTTTACAGGTCATATAGTCCAACTGCCCCTGCAGGAGCAGCAACATCTTCAACCAGATCAGGTCGTTCAGAGCCTCATCCAATCTGGCCTTGAATGTTTCTGGGCATGGGGTGTCACCATTGTAAAATCCCCATTGTAAAATGTTTCTTTCTCATATCCAGTGTATATCTCCCCTCCTCTAGTTTAAACCTTTGCTCTCGGTTCTCTCACAACAGGCCTTGCTAAAAAGTCCACCTCTAGTTTTTCTGTCAGCTGGAAGCTGCTCTGAGGTCTCCCTGCAGCCTTCTCTTCTCCAGGTTGAACAACCCCAACTCTCTCAGCCTGTCCTTATAGGAGAGGTGCTCCAGCCCTCGGATCATTGCACCAAACCATTGCACCAGACTTGGGGAGCTACGCTGCAAGAAATCCCAGTGCTCAGTAGCTGGAAAAGAAAGACAGGAACGGCAAAGAGAAATGGAAAATAGAAAACCTTCCTGTGAATCACACATTCATTTTTCACCGCTGTGCCAACAGGACTCGCTGGCCGTGCTCGGCTGGAGGATAAAAGGAAATACGTTATTAGGCAAATCTGTTGCTCTCAGAAGAAACTGCACCGAGTGAAATCTTAGAAATCCAGGGTTTCATTTAACAGCTGCTCTAACTCCGCAATCAAGCAATCCTGAGTGAGTCAGGCACCCCTCTTCCTCCTCCGCTCGGTGGGGATGCACATGCCGAGGAGATTCCTTGGGGAACTCCGGTGTAACTTCTTGAAGCAACATCCACACATGGGTGTTTTGCCTTGTTATTCTCTTTGTTCTTGTTATTATGTGGTTGCTTTTTCTCCTTGAACATCCTATGGGGTAATCCGCCTGTTGGGCACTGCGTGTGATACCAGGGAATGTTAAACGCCTCCCTCTCTTGTTCTCCATCCAGAAATGGCTTGCATGTGGAAATCTCAATGACCAAAAGCCAGAATGGTGTCCAACACGTCCTAATAATTGCACGCCTGGTTTTCCAGCTCATTCTTCACTTAACACAGAGCATTTCATGGTTTTTCTCTCAGGCGTTCTTGCAAACGCCATCACCACGCTGCTCAGCATCACAAATATCTGCCTGAGCCGGGCTACCTGTCAAGGGATGGATGAGTGGCTTTACTTTCCCTTTAATTACTGAGCACGACAACTGTGGTTTCGTTGCCCTCATTTCAATTCAGGACTGACAAACACCCGAGGTACACTGTCCCCAAAGCGTCACACTCGCTTTGAGTGACTTCTTTCAGGTTACTCCAAGAACATATGATAAAGAGAACCAGTTGCTTATGAGATTGCTACTGGGTTTGGCATAATTACCTGTAGCTCTGCAGAGCTTTAGCACCTCCTTCCCAACCCAACTCTTCGTCACCACCACAAGCAAAGTGCTGTCAGTCAAGCTCGCCGTCTCATCTCCAAAGCCCGAGGTCTCAGATGCTGAGTGTTCAGACCCTGTTTCTCAGTTACACCAAGCCCTCTGTCTTTGACCCCAGAACTGAAAGAGTGAAATCTAAAGGGTTTTAGGGTTTACTTTTCCCCTTGCCTGTTTCTTCATGTTTTCCAACCTGCTTCTGCCCAGAAATAATATTATTAATTTAGTTTCTGTTAGACAAAATAGCCCATTTCAAGAAAGCTGCCAGAGTTCCCGCTTAACACCTTGTCCTAGGTCAACATCTGGGGTCCCCCAGAGCTGACAGTTCTCTTGTGCAATGGTATTCAGAAGCTGACGTCCTTCTTTTATGGCACAAAGCCTTGATGCCTGCTCTGCTCTGAGCTCTTTTCAGTGCTGGGGTTTCTGACAGAGCCCGTCTCCCCTTGGTTGTCCCTTCTCACAGCGACAGAGGCATTGCAAAGCTTGTGCCTAAAGGTTGCAAAAAGCTCCTGTCCAGAGTGATTCCCTCTCATTTGCATCACTTTTGGGGAAAGGCAGAACTAATTGTATAATAGAGGAGTCTTCATCCTGCAGCTAAAATCTGACCTGCAGTGATTCATCCCTGAGGAATACACCAAACCTCCTTTAATCCCGAAAAAAGGATCAGTCCATTCCTGAACTGGATCATGGCCAGCGAGCATTGGGTACAGACAGAGGATTCTCCGTGTAGGCAACACCTGAATCTTGAGGAATATCAATGGAATTCTTGTTCTGATGTGCACATAAGTCCTATTAGTGAAAGTGTTGGATAAGTAGAGGGTCCAACTCTGAACCTCAGCTCTGTCTGTGCTAAACTGGGCTGTGCTAAAGACAAGGGTGTTTCCAGGAAAAAAAAAAACTTAACCTGCATTTCCCTGCGGACAGAAAGGGAAGAATTGCTACCTCTTCAAACACAAATCTCAGCACTTCCAGCTCCTGCCTCAACAAATCCGCCCTGCCCTGTGGCTCTGTCGTGGCACAGCGTGCACCGTCCAGCTCCTTATGAGCTGACACAGGACCAGCCACATGCAGACATCAAGCAGTTCACACTCAACTAGCCAGTTGGTTTGCATGGTTGCTTTGGTTTGGGTTCCCTTCATTTCTTCTAAGCAGACTTGTGCATCGTGTTGTCTGCGGTTAGGAGTTTCTTGAAGTCATCTCCATGACACAAGGCTAGAAAAAGTGGGTGAAGAGGTAAAACTGCTGAGCCATATTCTGAGAAGAGCAGAAGTCCTGAAAAGAATTCAATGACGTAGAAGAGAAAACCCAAAATCTGTCCGATGGCAGCAAAATAAAGTCTTGGAGGGAGCCCAATCAGAATTTACAGAGATGATTTTTTTGACCACCAGACAGAAAGGTCCGACATTCGCTTTGTTGTAATGCAACTGAGTCAAAGCATCCAAAGAATACTGATATTTTTCCATTACAGTTCTCTTAAAAGGAAAGAAGTTGTATTAAGCAGAGGCAAGAAAGATCCAGCATGATCTGGTGACACCTCACCTGGAGCCCTGCTTTCAGTTCTGGAGTCCTCAGCCCAGGAAGGACATGGATCTGTTGGAGTGAGTCCAGAGGAGGCCACAGAGATGTCCAAGGGCTGGACTACATGACCTATGAAGACAGGCTGAGACAGTTTGGGTTGTTCAGCCTGGAGAAGAAAAGGCTCTGTGGAGACCTTTGAGCAGCTTCCAGTACTGAAAAGGACCCAAGAAAATCTGGAGAGGCGCTCCTGGTCAGGGACCAAAGGAATAGGATGCGGTGGAACTGTTTTCAATTGAAGTAGAGGAGATTGAGAGATCTTAAGATGAAATATTTTCCTTTGAGGTTGGGGAGGCCCTGGCCCAGGGTGCCCAGAGCAGTGGGGATTGCCCCATCCCTGGAGGGGTTCCAGGCCAGGTTGGATGGGGCTTGGAGCCCCTGATCCAGTGGGAGGTGTCCCTGCCCATGGCAGGGGGTTAGAACTGGATGGGCTTCAATGTCTCTTCCAACCCAAACTATTCCATGATTCTGTATTGCTTATACCCATGGAGGTGGAGAATCTTACACTGAGCCTGGACCACAAGCCCAGAATTTCTGGCTTCTACCCTGATCCATCCTTTCTCAAGCTGAGATCTCTGAGTAAAACCTTACCCCTCCCTCCCATTTGTAATATTGACCACATCACAAGAAACAACTTGGTTTTGAATGTAATGTGGATTATGGAGCCGTCTGGCTGCAAGGAACGATTGCTCACAGGAGGAACTAATTACTCACTAATTTCTTACCTGTGTTTATCCCCAATCAGCTTTGTGGCAGGCTCTTTGCTATCATTTGTTCCCACCTGCCATGCAAAGTGTCCTTCTGCTTCCTCGTGCTGCAGATACAGCACTGGAAAGGAAAGGGGAAAGGGGAAAGGGGAAAGGGGAAAGGAAAATCAACGTATCAGGAGGAGAGAAAGACCATCCCATGTGTTCCAGATGTTAGAAAGGGAGATAAAACCCCTGTGCTTTCTGGGAGATGGAGACACGGCTTCAAAAGCGGAGAGCTGAAGGAAAAAAATGCAAGTGATCATAGAATCATGGAATGGTTTGGTTGGAGGGAATCCCAAAGCCCACCCAGTTCCATTTCCTGACACAGGCAGGGACACCTCCCACTGGATCAGGGGCTCACAGCAAAACATTCCTTCCTAAGATCTCCTGCCAGTTTCCCTTATTTCAAACAAAAATCATTCCACCTCATCCCGTCCCCGCACTCCCTGATCAAGAGCCTCTCCTCATCTTTTCTGGAACCCCTTTCAGTACTGGAAGCTGCTCTAAGGTCTCCCTGGAGCCTTCTCTTCTCCAGGCTGAACAACCCCAACTCTCTCAGCCTGTCTCTCAGGCTGGTGCTCCAGTCCTCGGATCATCTCTGTGGCCTCTTCTGGACTTGCTCCAACAGATGATTCCTGATAATGATTCTCTGAGTGATAGTAAAAACTGCAATACATCTACATCCACTTTGTCAGGCCACAAAAATGCAGCTTCTGTCCTTCAGGGCATCCTCAGCCATTTAAACCCCTTTTTTTTTAACACCTAGAAGAAAAAGCTGAAATTACACAAGTTGTTGGTTTTACAAAAAAGTGGGCTGTTCATCACGATCTCTTTCTGATGTGGCTGGGGACATCCCAGTTTGGCTTTGAAAGGAATTTACTGCAGGATAAAGCAACATTCCTGCTCCTACCTTACCTGCAAAGCAGACAGATTTCCTCCTGAGATTTCTTTATCTGTGTTTTATAGACCCGACTGATTCAGCCCCAGAGCTGAACCATTGCT
Organism: Cuculus canorus; assembly: GCF_017976375.1. Classification (NCBI taxonomy): domain Eukaryota; kingdom Metazoa; phylum Chordata; class Aves; order Cuculiformes; family Cuculidae; genus Cuculus; species Cuculus canorus. Next base: position 919,414 of record NC_071429.1, read on the forward strand.
GGGAGTTTCCAGCTCTGCCAATGCTTGAAATTATTTCAGTACAGGATGGGAGATGATGTGATTGAGACATGCCTTGTGGAGAAGGACTTGGGGTGCTGGTCAATGAGAAGCTTGACATGAGCCAGGAACGTGCGCTCACAGCCCGGAAACCAACTGTGTCCTGGGCTGCATCCAGAGCAGCGCGGCCAGCAGGGAGGGAGGGGATTCTGCTCCTCTCTGGTGAGACCTCATCTGGAATACTTTGTCCAGTTGTGGAATCCTCAACATAAGAAGGAGATGGAGCTGTTGGAACGGGTCCAGAAGAAGCTACAAAGATGATCCGAGGGCTGGAGAACCTCTCGTACGAGGACGAACTGAGGGAGTTGGGGTTGTTCAGCCTGGAGAAGAGAAGGCTCTGAGAAGATCTTAGAGCGACCTTCCAGTACCTGAAGGGGCTACAAGAAAGCTGAGGAGGGGCTGTTCATAAAGGTTTGTGGTGATAGGATGAGGGTGAATGCTTATAAACTGGGGAGGGGCAGATTTAAACAAGACATAAGGAAGAATTTCTTCACCATGAGAGTGGTGAGACGCTGGCCCAGGTTACCCAGGGAAGCTGTGGCTGCCCCATCCCTGGAGGTATTCAAGGCCAGGTTGGATGGCCCTTGGGCAGCCTGATCCAGTGGGATGTCCCTGCCCATGGCAGGGGGGTGGAACTAGACGATCTTTAAGGTCCCTTCCAACCCAAACTATTCTATGATTCTATGCTTTCAGTGCTTGCAGAATGAGTGGGACCAGGTTCATTATCTCCATGACTCTTCCTGCAAGCTTCCCTGCTTTAAACTCCAAACCTTCTGCACTCACCAGGGTCCCTGCATTCTCTGAGCTCTTTAAAGCCAAAGCTATGGTATGTATGCCCACATCTTGTGCTGTCCTAGCTGCATCCTCTGTGTGGTCCACCACCAAGGTCTCCATAAACTTGCACAGAGACCAAAGAAGGTTCTTGTTTCCGTAAAGCTCTTCAAATTTCTTGCCATCACAACTGATTTAAAGGCTGGATGAGTTCGCTTTTGCCTTTTCTGCTGCTTCTGAGCTAAAAAGGCTTCAAAGCCTCATCATTGTCCAGTGCTGGCCACAGAGGTCTGGCATCTTTAGCTCATTCCAGATAAGAGGAGAAGAAAGGGGCAAAGCAGGAAGAGAAAGAGCCCGTCTAGTGGCAGACTGTGAAAATATCCCTTACGTTAGAAATTGTTGATCGAGAGAAATGTCTTTTGAGCCTGCACGGTTTTGTTTGCCTACTGGTAATTGGTATCTGCTTTTGACATGAAAAGACTTTATCGTAACCATCACACACACAATAATGAGCAAGCGAGAAAGCTTAAATGACAACCTTGGCTCAGAGAAGATTTCCTTGTTTAATGTATTCCACTTGGGCTAATTACCAGTTCGAGTATTTACAGTGGAGTGTGTTCTGTCAGTCGATTCCTGTGGTCATGCCATCTCTTCTGCCTCGAACTGCAGAGACGCGCTGTGGGGATGACTTTCTTGGGGATGACTTTCTTGGAGATGACTTTCTCTCTGTTCCTGTAAGAGTCTCACCTCTTCCTCCTGTGCCCTTGCCTTGGTGTATTTAGTGCAGACAGATGCTTTAGGAGAAGGCGAGTCATCCTTTGGAGTCTAGGGATTGCTCCGGGTGAGTGGGTCAGTGTGATAAAGCTCTCATTTTTGAAGATGGATTTATGGCAGAAGCATTCTGCCCTTCAGACAGGATGGTTGGAGTGGAAAATGCTGGTTATAGAGGGTGGTGACATATTTGCGGGTGGTTACCTGATGCAGGAAGAATCATCCCTGTCTTCATGTTATTCTTTTCGCAACACACCCAGAACACACTCGTGTTTTGGAGGGGGCACCCACTGATGTTCCCATCTGTCCCCATGGATGATCAAGGAGACCTGGACCATGCACTTAGTCCAAATGTCTTTGCTTCTTCTCACTTTCTTCTTTGTCTCCTTGACCGTGGTCAGCTTTGGCTTGGAGAGCTCATATCAGTCAACCAAAACATCAGAACTAAAACATTTCATCGAATAAAATTGATGCAGTGGGATATTAAAATTATTAATATTTTTACTAAAAGAACTGAGTGGAAACTTTCCTCATTTCTCAGAAGTTTTTTTCTAGTTATTTTTGACTGGCAGAAAATCCAGTTCCTCAACTTAAAGCGACTGTTTGTTTAAGATAATTACTCCTACAAAGAAGAACAAAAAAAAATAGTCCAAACAATCCTCAAAAAGTAAAAAAAAAATAAATGTGGGAAGGAAAAACATCAACTGCTTACCAAGAAATGTTCCAGAGCTTGTAATACACGCTTTAATGAATAGCTTGGAAACCATCTGAAATGAACCTTTTCCCTCTGCTACTGTGACAAAATCTTACAAGGTAGCCCATACAGCTGTAACCATAGAGAGAAAATAAACACAGCCTTCATTTTCCCTTTGGTTTGCTAAAATTACAGCGAAGAATATTTGGGTGTTGGCTCAAACATGAGGAGGAAAGGAGCTGCCCTTGTTTTGGAAGAGGTGGTATCATCATCCTTTCTTCTCTCTGTTATTCAGTCCACTAAAAGATAATTATTCTCCCACTGAAATTAGGCAGTCGCCTCCTGCTTCCTCAGTTGGGTTGAGAGAAGTCACTCTTGGTAATGGGAAGGAGTTGGTTTAGACTTCTGTCTGTAGTTCAGCCCTGAAGCAAGAGGACGAGGCACTGCAAACCGACATCCCAGGCTGGTGTCTTCTTTTATCTGAGGACACCTCGGTGGCCTGACTTTAATGGTCAGGAGGGGAAAGCTCCAGAAAACCTGGAACTTGTTCAGCTTTCAGCCCTTCGAGGCTGGGAACATCATGCAAAGCCAGATCCGGTTCCACTGGGCCGTAGAGGGGAAGCAAGCAAGGGCCAGACCAATGGATTGAGTCAACCTCCAGTGGCTAGGGAGGACCAGCCCCAGGTCCCAAAGCTGTGGCTTTCACCACCTGCTCTGTCTCAAGCAACTATCTTTCTAGCAACAGCAAACCCAACGTATTGTGACCTCAGACACAAAGCCAAGATGAGTCGTTCCGGCCTTCTTTCAAAATTACATTTACAAGTGGCGAATGCATTAAGCTAAGATGCAAATTTACTCACCTAGATGAGTTCCAGTTCTAAAGCCCTCAGCACAGGAAGGACATGAATCTGTTGAGGCGAGTCCAGAGGAGGCCATGGAGATGATCTGAGGGCTGGAGAACCTCCTGTATGAGGACAGGCTGAGAGAGTTGGGGTTGTTCAGCCTGGAGAAGAGAAGGCTCCTGGCAGAACTTAGAGCAGTTTCCAGGACTGAAAGGGGTTCCAGGAAAGCTGGAGAGGGGCTCTTAATCAGGAAATGCAGGGATAGGATGAGGGGAACAGATTTCAACTGAGAGAGTGGAGATTGAGAAGAGATCTTAGGAAGAAATCTTTTCCTGTGAGGGTGGGGAGGCCCTGGCCCAGGTTGCCCAGAGCAGTGGTGGCTGCCCCATCCCTGGAGGTGTCCAAGGCCAGGTTGGATGGGGTTTGGAGCCCCTGATCCAGTGGGAGGTGCCCCTGCCCATGGCAGGGGGTGGGACTGGATGGGCTTTGAGGTCCCTTCCAACCCAAACCATTCCATGACTCTATGACTCTATTTGTAGCCCCTTGGAAGTCAGATGAACCACTGAGATGGGTTTCCTCATTTGAGAGAGGCACTCAGGTGGAGGACTGTCCACCGTGACTAGCTAGAGTCTGACACCCAGGTGGTCAAAATGAGATGAAACAGCTTCTACTCTTAGCATACAAACGATATCTCATGCCCTTCCCCAAAGGTTCTTATTTTCTTCTTTGCTTCTCTTTTAAATATTCACATATTTTTTTAGGTTGCAATTAGAAATTTACCCTGTGCGAGCAGGAGATGAGTGGTGCTGTATGACCTGTAATTCTTCATGCGCTGGAGACAGGAAGAAAATCACTATGATGATAGCGTCTGCGAAGTGAGAGGATGACAGGCAGGGTGTATTCATCTGAATAAATGTAGGTGTCTCACATGGTGATGTCTCCATCTGTGCTAACATCCCTGCTCTGGGCTGCCCGCAGAGTCAGGAGAGATCTCATTGGTGCAGTTGGTAGAGTTGAGAGCACAATGTGTTGTGTAAGAAATTAGATGCCAGTGTCTGATCAGATGAGTCAAACGAGGGAAATTTAGTTTCTTTCCATGAAACGAGCCCCCAGCAACCAGCTCCCATGTTGAGCTCTACACAGGAGACACCAAAACTGGGGCAAACTCAACCCCACCTCGTTACGGCCAAGAGATCTCATAACTTGCCCCTTTGTCTTTTAAATCCTATGACAGAAATGTTACACTTTGTCAGCCCTGATGCCACCAAAACAAAGGTTTTTATGTCTAAATAGCTGTGGCTCTGGCAGATTATCCTGATTATAAGTCCCTTGAGCTCAGGTGCTCGGCGTCGGCGTCTCTTCATTCAGCTGCTGTAACATGGAAGGATCAAACAAATGTGTTGTCCTGAAGTTGCAGCACTGAATGAAGCTATAGTCTGTCCAACTCTTTGTAGAGGACATCTTGCAGTGCTCAGAAGCATTTTGGGGGGCTTCTAGCAATCTTTGTCATCAATTGTAAGAGGCTACATAATATCTTATAGGTGATGTGATATAAGGAGGTAAATAAAACAGAATAAACAACATTGGGCTCTCCTGGTCTCTGAGTCCCTCCGTTCTCCAAATTGCCTGAAGAGAATCAAAAGTTCTGTTTGGTTCCTTCTTCCCCCATGGACATATAGACTTCAAAAAAAAGCACTTCTTCACTCATTTTGTCATTTCTTTACGTGTTGTCTGTAGAAAAATTCAGACCCAAACCAAGTACTTTCCATGCAGTTTATTGAAGGCACAGTGAAAAGCTGGGAAGTTGGAGCAGTCAATGAAAAGAAGCTCCATTCATGTGAGTAGAAGGTGTCGGCTCCGATTTACGCCCCAATAACTTCCCTCGGCACTGTGGGGGTAGGAATGGAGGGTGAGCTCTTCTAAAAATCAGCACGCTTTGAACTAGCCACCCTTAACATGCAGAAGCAAAGGAAAGGATTACGTATCCGTCTGTAAGCAAATTCCACGAGAAGCCTATGGCTGCGGCGTAACTAGCAGGTGCTTTGAAAGCTGAAATTGCCTTGTTTAAAGTTTAAGCTCAAATTTGCAGCTCAGGGTTTCTTCTTTGACAAAGAAAATCAAAAGGGAGTGCGCTCTCTGCACTGCCTCCTGGAAAAGTTAAATCATCGCTGTCTTTTCTGAAATGCTTTGGGAGGAGCTGGGAGAAAGAGAGGTGTCTGGTAAGGAAGAGCATCGCTAATGAACCTGCTCGTTGTGGGAAAAGCCAGGGAGGGAAGGCAAGGAAACAAGCAAACCCTAAAGCTGGGATAATCTAGGCTGTATAAACTCAGAGAAGTAACACTGTGTTGAGCACCTGCTGGAGAAGCTTGAGAGATGTGTCTTGGGGACTCTGAACACAGAATTTGGTTGGGGGGTATATATGATGCTAATAAATGTGGGAGTGGGCTTGGTGACAAATGTCACTAGAAGTGGGCAGAGAAACTATCCTGCATCGTCTCAGTGGTAGGAACTACGTGGTTATGTGTTTCCCTCCTATGCTGCTGGTTGTGCCACCTCCCAGCTGACAGCCCTATGGAACAACGCACGGATCCCTGATCACCCCGTAGTTCCCCACCACGCCGTTGTTGCACGCCACGACTTCGGGGTTGTTTGAAACGACGACGGGAGGTCCCGCCAGTTGTCTGATGACCACCCCACCGGTTTGGCATGCCCCCATCCTAGCATTCACGCCCCCGCTGCCCGTGCTGATGACGGTGCGAGCTGGGTATCCTCCACTCTGGGAGCTGAAGCCCCCATTTTTGCAACTGACCCCTCCAGCTTGACAAAACACCTCTGGGACACACTGTTTGGCCACTGAGCTAATGACCCTCTTGGGGTGGATCCCAGCACTCCGGGAGCTGAATCCACCATTCTGGGAGCTTTGTCGACCAGACCGTCTGCCCATGGAAGTGTAGCCACACACAGCCCCGTTTGCAGCCAGCATCCCGCAGTCATCGGGGACGTTGTAGCCACTGCTGACCACAGCTGCAAGAAAGCACGAGGGATTAATGATTTAGAGATAAGAACTACAAGGCTCTCACAAGGCAAGTTGTTTCATGAGTGACAGAACCAACCAAACCTGATTTCCTCTGGATTTGTCCAAAGTATCTGAGCCTTTGCTCCTTTCAACTCCTCCCCCGTGTCCCAACACATCCCCTCACAGATCTTCCCAGTTCCCACTTCGCTCATATTCTTTCCCAGGATCAATGCACATCGGTGCATTGCCTGACAGGTTCTCCGGGGCAGCTCACTGTTGCCTCCAAGAGTAGAAAATGGTCATGAATTTGATCTTCCTCCCTCCATCCAAAAGCTGTTTGGTTTTTTTTTTTTTATTTTTGAATTCAGAGGTCATTGAGATTTCTGGGGCCAAATCTTCAACGTCAGCCTGGGCTGAAAGGGAAAAGGGAAGCAGAGACAGGGAGAACTCAAAGCCCATCCAGTCCCACCTCTGCCATGGGCAGGGACACCTCCCACTGGATCAGGGGCTCCAAGCCCCATCCAACCTGGCCTGGAACCCCTCCAGGGATGGGGCAGCCACCACTGCTCTGAGCAACCTGGGCCAGGGCCTCCCCACCCTCACAGGAGAACATTTCTCCCTAAGATCTCATCTCAATCTCCCCTCTTTCAGCTCAAAACTGTTCCTCCTTGTCCGTTCCCTGCACTCCCTGATCAAGAGCCTCTCCTCAGCATTCCTGGAGCCCCTTTCAGTCCTGGAAGATGCTCTGAGTTTTGCTGTGAGCCTTCTCTTCACCTGAGTGAGCCCAAACTGCCTTTCCTAAAATGAGAAACCCTCATGGCTAAAAATCTTTAGGATACTCACACACGCTCACCGGGTTCCCGACACATATCCTGTTAGGGGAAAGCAAAGAAATACATGTTATTCTGTTAACAAGTTGCATACACATCTAGAAACCCGATGTTACTCATAAATTCCAGCCATACATCCAGCCCACTGAATCTCTTGTTGTAACACGTCTGACTATCCCTAGGACAGGAACTGTTTTTGCTGGCACAGGAGTGGCCTGTATGGCCTCCAGCCATCTCTCCAGCCCCCATTTCTGGGAGCCTGGGAGGATCCTGGAGCAGCAAAATTCGCCTGGGAGCTGGAACCCTTCTGGCCTCTGATACACAGGAGAAAAGGGACAAGACTTCTGTCACCCACCTGCTCTCTTCACCCTCCAGCAAAGTCTTATATGTTGCAATCTCGATATCCAGGGCCAGCTTGACATTCAGCAGCTCCTGGTAATCCCGCAGCATGCAAGCCAGCTCATCCTTGGCCTTCTGGAGGGCGCTTTGCAGCTCAATGTGCTTCTCTCGGGCATCTTTGAGGGCACAGTCCCCACGTTGCTCAACATCACAAATGGAGGTTTGCAGGCAGGAGACCTGTCAGAGGGGAGGATAGCAGTGTAAGTGTCTTCAAGGCTTCCTAATTCCTGGACATTCTGATTTTGATTAATCCACTCTTCCAATTGCAAAAGAAAGAAAGAAAGACGCCATCAGCGCCCCTTCTTCTCTATCCACTTCTCAACTATACACTTTCCCACTACAGCCTAGAGCAGGTCTTAAGTCTACTAAAAGCCAACACATCATCCTCCCCCATATCTGAGCTGCCCTCCAAGACCTTTCCCTTCCTGGAAACGTCACCTCTGGGCCTCTCCTACCTGCTTCTTCACGTTCTCCAGTTCACACTGCAGCTTCTGTATCATCCGGGTTAGCTCTGAGATCTCACACTTGTTGCTTTGCAGATCGTCACAATACTTGCCTCTCTTATCCTGAAGCTCCTGAAACTGGAACCAATCAACAAGGAAATGGTCATTTTTGACCTGCAGCCTGTTAAGTTGCCAGGCGGACACCCTGGTTGCATCTTACTCACTCTGGTTTGGTAGAAAGCATCGACTTCTTCTTTGCTTTTCTGAGCTATTTCTTGGTACCAGCATTCGACGTTCTTGATGATGCTCTCCATGTCCAGGTCTCGGTTGTTGTCCATTTTCACGATGACCGAAGTGTCACATAGCTGGCGATCTACCTGAGCTCGTTCCTACAGGTTGGGGAAGGGTTTAGTCAGCTGTTGGCAATTCTTAACCTTTGTAGTCAAAGAAGGGTTGGGACAAAGAGCCACACTGCTCAGCTGATGGATGTAAGTCAAGAGACACCCCTCAGGTCGGCTCAGCAGAAAATCCTCCCTGCTGGATGAGTTGCCACATGTCAGCTGTTGACCTACATGCTGACCTGCAGCAATCCTGTCCACATCAAGGGTAAGGAATCGGAATGACTTAACCCCTGGTATCCTGTCATCTTCAGCTGCTTTACTGATGTTAATGACAGGATTGAGCTGTGAGTGTCCTTAGCTCTAATCAGACAACTGCAATCCGGAGTAACTAGACAGACTCATCTCTTTTCTCAGGGGCAGAGTTAGGACACAGCCAATTCATACCTGGAGCTGCATTAAGAAAAGGGGAACCACCCTATTTCCACCATAATCATGCTAATATATCCACCCTGTAGTTCTGTGCTTTCAAGTATTCAGGGCTTGGGAGGAGAGATGTCCGAGAGGGATTTCAGGCTGTAGAAAATTGCAGCACCTGAAGGATGAGACGGTCCTACCAGTCTCCTGGGACAGACCAAAGAAACTCACCTCCTCAAACACACATTTCAACAACTCCAACTGCCTTCTTAACAGATCCACCTTCACCTCCAGCTCTTCCTTGTTCAGAAAGATACAGTCTGCATCCTGAAAAAGAGGAGACACATCCCAGCCCAATCTCGCTGAAAACATTGGAGAAACACGCAGAAATCAGAGGCAGCGCCAATAAAACCAAAACGTGTTTCAACACGGTTTTGACAGCAGAAAGGTGTGAGAGGGTGAGTCAAGATGCCCTGGCGTCTCCTAAAGGAAAACAAAACCGTTCCAACATGACTTACAGGGATTAGTTTGTTTATTTATTACTTAGAATGTAGCTACAAACTCAGAATTGACTAATGAGAGCTTAAACAGATTTTTTTTATAACTGTTCAAATGGTTTCTGCTTTTCTGATGCCCGAGTGAAGAGACTGCCAGCAAATAACCAGTGTCATAGAATCCTGGAGTGGTTTGGGATGGAAGGGACCTCAAAGCTCATCCAGTTCCACCCCGTGCCATGGGCAGGGACACCTCCCATTGCATGAGGGCCCCCAAGCCCCATCCAACCTGGCCTTGAACACCTCCAGGGATGGGACAGCCCCCACTTCTGTCTTGAACACCGGGTATTCCTGCCTGACCTCTCCTGCTCTGTCCCTCCTCCACAAATACAACTTCCCATCACAATTCAAGAACGTGCTTAAGCTAACAAAAGTTTTGCTCTCATGCTGATGGTGTAAGCTTTGAGGACACATCATTTTTACTTTCTGCTTGCATTCACCTCTTTTTCTGACCCTGTGGCTCTTTGCAGGCCTCCCTCTTTCTGCTCACTGTAACACATGCTGGGCATTCGCTAATAATGTACTGTTTCAGCCAAGCTTTACACCAAATGAACCTAAAAATGGTTTAGGTGTTATGTATTTTGGCTTCCCACCTTTTTGAGTGCCACAAACTCATTCTCCACAGTCGTACGCCTGTTGATTTCCTCTTCATACCTGTTGGAATAGGAGAAGGGAAGGGCTGAGCCGAGCATTGCTATCAGAAACACGGACATTGACCACTGGGTAGCAAAAACAACCCTCACTTGCTCCCAGGTTGCCAGCGGGCACTGTAAGATCAGTGGCTGGACACCAGACATTAAAGCAACCCAAGATCAGAAGCTGCTTCACGAACAACAACATTAACAATGCAAAGAGTTTGCCAGTGAGACAGAAGAATGTGACATCCCCGAAGGGATGCGCCTCATGTCTGGGAGAGGTTGCCTGAGATGAACCAGAGGAGAAGCGAAATGTCAACAGCCAGAGGAGACCTGAAGGACCTTACTTGCATTTGAACTCCTCCACCAGCTGGCTCGTCGCACATTCCTCGCTGCCCAGCTTTTGCTTTTCACAAAGCAAACAGTCCAGGCGCTTCCGCAGGTCGCAGATGTAATTCTCGAAGTACAGTTCAAGGTTTTTCCCCTTCTTTGGTAGAACGTATTGCTGCAGGAGGCCCCACTTGGTCTCCAGAACTTTGTTCTGCTGCTCCAGGAATCGGACCTGCAGGCCAAAAAATAGCAGTTCTTCAAAGAAAGAGGTGAATGCAATAAGTCTGCACGGGGTTGGACTGCCTGAAACTGCAGGTAAACAGTTGGGCTTGATGATCTTAAAGGTCTTTTCCAACCTAAATTATGCTACGATTCTAATAATAGGATTTTTGGAAAGCAAGAGATCGTATGCCACAATGATTGTAAAACTCTCCGCTTTTATTTAGAAATCTAAAATTCACATATACATTATTTAGAAATTTAGATTAGTTGTATGTCTACGTCTGCCTTTCTCACAAATGAACAGAAATAAAGCCCATCTGCAAGGAAATTCTGATGTGGTTTAGGATGAGATTGAGTCCCAAGATGGTGGGAATTGTTTTGTCTCTTTTGCTACAAAAGGATTCTAAGGTGACGGCTCAGACTTAGACATCTAAGGTTTAGGTTCCTGAATAAAGATCAACCTCCTCTGCCTACAGGATGTTTTCGGAACAGTTGTGATAGGTAAAGACAAAAAGGGGAAAGGAACTAAACAAGACAGAAGGATGAGCCCACTAGAGCCATAACTTCTAGCTGACCTAGAACAAGAAAGCCATGAGAAATCCTTGACATGAGGCTGTCCAGACAGAAGACATCTGTAAAAATGTCCAATGCTAACTTGGGCCATGATGCAAACACCTTCAAATACCAGAATGGATGTGTGGGTGAAATGAGCCCTCCCCAACACTGAAGAACCCGCTCTGAACCAACATGAATCTGGACCTTCTCATGGAGCCAGCTCCGTGATTCACCGCATGAGCTGCACTGAGGCTTTGGAGGAGGTTGGTTTTATCTCATTTTTTCTAGAAGAAATGCAAGAACGAAGCAGGTTGGCACTCACCTTGTCGATGAAGCAGGCAAACTGGGTGTTGAGGGTCTTGATCTGTTCCTTCTCCTGACAGCGTATTTCATGTTCCAGTGGGTCAACCCCAACACAGAGGGGCTTCAGAAGCCGTTCGTCGATGCAGATACCTTGGATGCCATCAGCCTTGCGATCGGGGTAACCTCTCACGATACTATATCCCCTGGGGCCACAAAGGCCAACCCTTCCTCCAACATTACTGTAGCCTACACCTCCGAAGCCAAACTCTCCCAAACATCCATTACCGCAGACCCCGTTCACGTAGGAAATTCTCCTGTTTCCACCCAGGTTGCAGACGCTTCTGCTGCTGTAGGCACCAGCTCCGCATCGGACAGGTGGGCAGGCAGAGGCGGTGTAGGTTCGACCACAAATCTCCGAAGCTGAACTGAAGCCTCTACGTCCCAGGACAGATCTCACTGTAGGCGCTTGTCTGCTCATCGTGGCTTAATTGAAGGTGGAATACGAAAGTTCAGGGGAAGATCTTCTGCAGGAGAGGAACGGAGATCCTGCTGCAGCGACACTGTGATGCTACCCCTTATATACATTTGGGAAGCTGGCCTTGATAGGATCAGGACATTAATTTAATGCACTTAAGGGGTTGGTTTGCCTGGCAGCAATAAATGCTCCTCAAAATGCAAAACAGCCCGGCAAATACTAACTACTGAGGAAATAAAAAGGAATCTAAAAGTGCTCTGTTTGCAAGTTGGCTTAGAATATATTACAGTTTGAAGTGTTCCCCGAACTTACGCTAATTATAGTTTAGCAAACATTTTTGAAGAAACTCTTTGTGATTTGTTTGCAGCGTGTCGTTTGGGGTTTTGTGTCTCATGGGGTTCTGTGGAGGATGGTATGTTTTGCAAACTTGCACTTTGTGAGGGTAATTTCACAATCTCTCCTTTTTTCCTCTCACCAGGCTTGTTTGGGTGGGGAAAAACAACACCAAAAAAAAAAACCAAAAAACAAACAAAGTCCGTGATGGAAGAACATAGTGGAAGTCGTGTTGTGATGGATGGATCATTTCTGTACCTGAACCACCAGCAAGTTCACTGAGTTATGGGTCTGTTATTAATATGCAAGGACTCAAAATGCCCTCTAAAAACATTCCCATGCAGCATTTCATACTGACCTTCTCTTACCACCACGAAACCACTGAAACGTACCAGGTTGCATTCAGGATCTACAGTGTATGGTCCCTCTGATCCAGTGGAAGGTCTTCCTGCCCATGGCAAGGGTTTGGAACTGGATGACCTTTAATGTCCCTTCCAACCCAAACAATTCTATGTTTATGTATCGGAGCTTCTACCAAGCTGGATGTCAGAGACCTTTTTGATTCATCTTCTGGTAGTCTCTACAGGGAACAAAAAAGGAACAGTAGCACATTTCAGCCTGAAACAACAGTTAAAGGCTGGATGGCTTTGCCAGACACGTCCTTGACACTCAATGGAGATGCACCTTGAAGAGAAACAGCCCCTGGGTCCATGCTTAGGGGAATTGGGGTGATTCACTCTCTGCAGGCACCAGTCTTTCTCCATCAACAGAGGAAGTCTTAATGAATGGATTAGACTGGACACCAGGGATAGTTTTGACTCACACTGGCAAGACGAATCTCTCCTAATCACCAGCCCAAGGAGGTGAGACAGCGAACCTGTCTGCCAACCATCTCAGGGCCTTCTCCAAACTGACATTTGGAAAGGCAAAACAATAGTGCTCTTTCAGCTCTTTGAGAGTAAATTGTTTGGGAGAAAAAGAGACATTATAGTGCAAACAACGAAATGCCTTCAGCCCTTCCTGACCAAAGGGGAGCGAGGCTTGGAGAAGTCTGCATGATATACACACAACCTGACAGTATCTGGAGGCACTTGGTAGCTGTTTTCCCTCATCCTCATTAACCCCCTCTGAAAACGTATTCCAAGAGTTAGGATCAGGCAGAGCAAATCATAAAACCTCCTTAAAATGTTAAACCTTCTAATATCAAGTGCTTTAAAAGAAGACGTGCACGCTGAAACCATAGGACGTGACTACAGCACCGAGATTCACAAGGCTATTAATTGAACTTGTAATTGCAACTTATGTGAATTTGAGGGGCCGGTGGTAGAAATTAGTTGCGTAAACTGATACTTCTGCCCTATTCAAATGGGATAATTCAGCGTATTTACAGCATGACTTTCAGATTACACCTTTGTTTATAGTACTTTAGGCTCACAGTTTATACTGGGTTGCCAACACAATTGGCAATATCAGTTCAAACAGACATTAGAGACTTCAAGCTAAAGCTTGTTACTTCCTAGATCCTTTAAGTTCTAAACAAAGATTTATCAGAAGTGAAACGCACATTTGAATCCAAAGAAGAGCACAAAAGGCAATTGTTAGGAGCTTTATGGAGGAAAGCTGCGTCTTAGACCAGGCAGACCGAAGGCTGCTGTGCCCATGCTCCCTTTCCGCACCCCATTATACACGGCAGCTGTGTGGGAGACACCTGGAACGCAGCATAGACTGCAATTAAACGTCTGCGAACCAACTGTACTGCAGCAGCCCCAGCTCCAAAACTCCTTACCGGAGCTGCTGGCTTCCTGATTGGTAAGAGATTTGGGGAGTAAGTTGCCCGGTATTGGGCAAAATGTCTGTGTTAGTGAAGTCCCTGTTGTTGTTCCTGTATTGTACCGAGAAGGCAGCTGTGCAGAAGGTTCACTTACTGACTTCCAGGTCTTTTCAAAGAACAAATGTTTTCTCTTTTGGCATATACGACCTCAAGAACCAACAATTTGTTATTGTGAGTATGGACACGGAAAGTGGGAGATGCCAAAATTGCATCTTTTTGACTCAAAAGAAAGCAGAAGGGGAAGAACTGAGGAAGCACAAAAGGAAAATAATTTGATGAGGGGTTGTGTGAGTCATTTTGACAACTTGCAATCTCGCCCTTTGTCAGCATTCTTCTCCCCAAATGCACTGCTGAAAATGAAATTCATTATAAGAACATGTGAAGTTCATTCATTTGTTTGGTGCCTCTGGAGATGAATCCAAACTAGCTCTTCAAATCTGTTTTATGCGATAGTCTCAAAGAGCCGTGCTCTGTCCCTGTAATTATCCCCAGCCAGAGAAAACTCGCTGCATTCAGATGAGACAATGGCCATAACCAACCTGTGCTGACAGCAGTAAGACTGGGTCATAACGTGTATTTTCATACACACGGTTTCATGGACTTTGTAGACCCTTGTCCATGTCATCCATAAGATGTTAAAGAATTGAGTTGATTAGTGCAGCCTCATTCCTTTGTATCCCAAAGCCAAAGCTGTCCAAGGGAACTCAATCTGGTAATGTATTTTTTCCTCTCATTAACCTACATCTTCTCTACGTTAGAAGTCGACGCTGGGTTTTTCAAAGGATATTCCTCATAAAAGTCATCAAACGCTGGGCCTGGGTGCACCTTCCTCCCCCCCTTCAGCCATCAAACTAGCCGTGTATTCTAATTTCATCTTTGAGACTCCCTCTATGGCTGATGGAAAGAGATAGGCATCTCCAGACAGTGACTCATCACATCCTAAAATAGGCACCTAAGATGGGTGGGAGGAATCTTCCTTGGGAGACACTTGCCTCTCCTTTTATTGACTACCAGAGGCAGTCTAGACAACCAGACAACTAGACCAGGCGCCCCACTTCCAGATGGTTAAAGTCAGGTGAAATTAGTCCCATCCTTTGGGCGCCAGATTTCTCGAGCACCTTTGAAGTCTTAATGAGAGTCCACAACACCACACGTTCTCGGATGTGCTCGGTTCCTGACAGATGTACAGATCTCCGTGCGGCGATTAGCGTTTGCAGAACTAGTGCTTGCAAGAAAGCAAAGGGTCGTCCTGATCTTTTCCGTGTTGATGTTTTCCTCCCAAGGTAGAAATGAACGGGGGATGTACGGGAATCCAGGCCTCTGGCTGGGATGGCGCTGCCCTGCCAGTTGAACCAAAAAGGTTAAAAAAAGGAAAAAAGGCATTGCAGGTGTTAACCAGTGACAGCATCTTCCCTATAAACCTACAGGAGCTCTTATCCCTTCCAGATGAAGCTATTTTCTTGGGCAGAAGAGGTTCTCCAAGCCATGCAGAAGGAATTGCTCATGAAAGTTGGGCCAGGTCCACCTGGGAAGCGTATTCAGGAGACAAGCTCTTCCTTTCATTATGCTTAAAGCGAAGTGCCGAAGCCCATGGATTTGATTTGTGCAGCTTTGTGGTGTGCAGCTGAGTTTCCGACAGAACGGGCTGATGCCGGAAGCGCTGGTGGTGGTGATGGTCTATGGGTTTAAAATAAAGCACTTACTAACTTAACTTATCAGATCTTGGAATATTTATGATGGGGCGGGAGTTTGGAGGTAAGAAAGCAAAGTCATTTCCCTGACTTATTCTTCTCTTGCATAAAAAGTGTCAGGACCGTCCATTTTCCATGGGAACACCATAACCTCTATGAGATACTTAAACTCCTCTTAATGAATATTTATGGCTGCTTGACAGTTCTTTTCTTGTCAAATCTTTCTTGTGGTTTTCTCCATTAAAGATTGCGACTGTTTTCCTTTGTGCTCCTCGTATTTGACTGGGAAATAACTTCCTATCACAGGAGAATCACGGGGGGAGAGGAAGTTCTTCTAGTTCTGCACCATGATAATTGCTTTGATAGGAAAGACCTTCCCTCTGGATTCCCCATTTTGAAAAACACGTATCTCTCCAACTTGCCTCTCCCTGGTTGATTTCTTTGTCCTGCTCGTTGGCTTTCATCAGTTTAATCAAAAACAACTTAGTCCTTTGTGGTTGATTTATGTTAATAATTTGTTGGCTTCTTTTCTTTTATCTGCTCAGATGTACAATAAAAGATCTCCTTTTGATCTGTTCTCAAATTCTACTCTGGTAGGTGAAGGAATTCTAACACAGCGCTGAAAAAAAAACACAACCAGGCACGTTCCTGGGTTTTATTCCCTCTAACGACCCTATTGCAGCAGATTTTGAAGAGGAATAAAATGTGTTTTGGCGTTGCACCTCTGTGGTAGACGCACTATGAAAATCAAAGAGGCTGCGATGCTTTTTTCTATGAATCTTAAAACACCCATCGAGTAGCGTTTGGTGGGAGCCAAATTTGGTGCAAATCAGCATGAATAAGCTAGCTTTAAAAGGCTTCCTCAACTTGCACCAACCAAGGAATGGACCCGCACGACACTCTCTGGGCAGCCCTGCCACCTCTGCTTAATTGCTAAGGCTGCTAATCAGCTAATATGTCTTGTCCAATTAAGGAATGGGCCATTCCTGCATTCTTGGGAAACGCTGCAAACCAAGTGATGGCACATGTGTTCTCCATGCGATTCGTTGGAAAAAGAGCAAAACAGGTAAAGCTCTCGAGTCATCGAAAGAGGAGGCTGTAATCCACGGGTATGTCAGGACACTAAGGAGGAAGTGAACAGGAGCGCAAGAGACATTAATTACTCTTTGCTGACTAGAGAAGATGAAACGGCCCCATGTGTCTCACCACTCCAACTCCACCAACTCGCCTAAAATTATATCGGATAGACTTTGATGGAACTATGAGTCCTGGAGAGCTCCTTTCCAGAAATGCTTCCCTAGGAAAAGGATTCTGAATTAACTTTCTTCAGTTGTTTCATAGATAGCAAAGTCTTAATCAAGGAAAAGTAAAAAAGGACGCTGTTGGGGAGCAGGAAGCGAGTGATAAGAAGTGCCCCAGTACAGCAACCAGCCCTCTAAAGAAACAGCAGAAACCAAAAGGAGATGGTTTGCTCCTCTTTTTTGATGTGATGCCAGTGGAGTTTCTCTGATGTGGTTTCATGATGCTACAGTGTTCTTGCACCCAGTTTGCCTTTTCCTTGTGTGTAAGGTGGACCTGAGAAGGTTTTGACCACTAAAAGTAGAGCAGGGATTTCATTTTTCTACTTTAGGTACTTCAGGTCTTCTGTCCTCCTTGTCCTGACGCTCACAGTTGAAATTCAGATCCAGATGTTCCCAGAGCATGGAGGTCCAGTTGAAATCCTCACACCTGGCCAACACATTCCTTCGGAGTGAGCTGTTTCCCACGCTCTTTGCAGTCCTGCAGCTCTCTCCACAGCTCCCTCCCAAGCTGTCCTCATTTTCCCTACCCACTTTCTTGCCATACTCATCTTCAAAAGAGAAATTATGGAATGGCAGAATCATAGCATGGTTTGGGTTAGAAGGGACCTTAAAGCCCATACAGTTCCAAACCCATGTCCTATCCTTGCACTTCCTGACCAAGAGCTCCTCCACAGCTTTCTTGGAGCACCTCCCCATACTGGAAGCTGCTCCAAGGTCTCCCTGCAGACTTCTCTTCTCCAGGATGAACAACCCCAACTCTCTCAGCCTGTCCTTGTACAGGAGGTTCTCCAGCCCTCGGATCATCTCCGTGGCCACCTCTGGATTCGTTCCAACAGCTCCAGGTCCTTCCTGTGCTGAGGAGTCCAGAACTGAAGGCAGGGCTCCAGGTGAGGTCTCATGAGAGCAGGGTAGAGGGATCATGCTGGATCTTTCCTGCCTCTCCTCAATAAAACTTCTTTCCTTTTGAGGTGATTGTAATGGATCGTAATCAAATATCAATTCTGAAACACTACAGGAAGGTTGGATGTGTCCCTGTATTGCCAGACTGTGTTTAACTCTTGTTTTGAGGATACCAATACTTTGTTCTAATTGGAACTAATAATTAAGGTTTTCCACTACTTCCCATTATAAACTACATAATGAATTTGATGGTCTGAAATTTAAACCAGTTTCTATGGGTGCTGAATTACTGGTGAGTCATAATCCTATCCTACTTATTGGATGCTTTGAACCTGTCAGATGCGTGGTCTCCTGCCAGAATTCTTGTTGGAGGATTTTAGCAGTTTTCCGAGTGGCTGTAGCTAATCCAGTGATCTAATTTGGCGCAATTAGTTCTTTGCAACAATTAAAATGATTCAGCAGAAAACAAGCCAGCAGATAATCCTTCTTCCCTGTTCGGTACTCATAAGATCTTCTCTAGACCAACGCAATTGGTGTGAGGTGATGCTCTTGGTTAAAGACGAAAGAAATGCCACAGTAATGTAGAAAAACATAACTTGGGATCACACATCCGGAACCAGTGAGGAAATACGATCCTTCACACCTGATTCTTATCATTTTCAAGATCATAGTCTTCTCCGGATCACAAACCTCAGTTTTTCAATCTGTTGCTGGTGGGAATTGGGTTCAATTACAATGTCTCTCCTTTGCCTTCTTAAGCTCTTGAAACTGATTGTAGGAAAAATGAGAGCTGGCAATTAGTAATGGTAGGGTACGTGATCATAGAATAGAATCATAGAAACATTACGGTTGGAACAGACCTCTAAGCTCATCCAGTCCAACTGTCAGACCAAACTCACTGTGCTGACTAAACCGTGTCCCCAAGTGCCATGGTCACATGGTTTTTGAACCTCTTCAGCGATGGAGACTCCACCACTGCCCTGGAGAGCCTCTACCAGAGCTTCACCACTCTGTCAGTATATCCCAATATCCAACCTAAACCTTCCCCGGCACGACTTGAGGCCATTTCCTCTCGTCCCATCACTTTGGGAGAAGAGCCCAGTACCCACCTGGCTCCAACTTCCCTTCCAGGAGCTGCAGAGAGCGATGAGGTGTCCCCTCAGCCTCCTCTTCTCCAAACTAAACAGCCCCAGTCCCTCAGTTGCTCCCAGAACCACTGGGCTCCAGCTACTCCTCAGCTCTCTTCCCTTCTCCGGTCACACTCAAGCCCCTCAATGTTTTATTTGGAGCGAGGGGTTCAAAACTGAACCCAGGATTTGAGATGTGGCCTCACCAAGCACAGGGGCACAATCCCTTCCCTACTGCTGCTGACCACCCCATGGCTGATCCAAGCAACGATATAGGAGCCATGATTCCATCTCCAGAGTGAATTAAACTGTCTTCAGTATAGTCCTCAGCCCTTTGCAGCTCCTGAGACTTTCAGCAGCAAATGGAGGGTTCCTCCCGTAGCTTTCACTGTTCAGCTCACCCACAAGCTCCCCGCTCGACTCAGTCCTGTCCCGTTGCACTGTATCTGTTTCAGGGATGCTCTCCTGACTTTGAGATACGACTCAGTGTAGCGGAATCATAGAATGCTTTGGGTTGGAAGGGACTTTAAAGATCATCTCATTCCAACCTCCCTGCCATGGGCAGAGGCATCCCACTGGATCAGGTACCCAAGGCCCATCCAACCTGGCCTTGAACACCTCCAGGGATGGGGCAGCCACAACCTCCCTGGGCAACCTGGTCCCCACTTTCATGGTAAAGAAATTCCCCCTTCTGTCCAGTCTAAATCTGCCCCTCTCCAGTTTATCCTCATTATCCTTCATCCCATCCCCACAAGCCTTTGTGAACAGCCCCTCTCCAGCTTTCTTGGAGCCCCTTCAGGTACCAGAAGGTCACTATAAGGTCTCCTCGGAGCCTTCTCTTCTCCAGGCTGAACAAACCCAACTCCCTCACCCTGTCCTCGTACGGGAGCTGCTCCAGCCCTCAAATCATCCTTGTAGCCTCCTCCTGATCTGTTCCAACAGCTCCATCTCCTTCTTATGTTGAGGAGGAAATTTAGGAAACGGAATGGAAAATTAGCTCCAGAAGTTACACAGTGAAGACAGAAAGAAAATAAAATCACTGCCTCACCACAACTACTCTCGACAGTGAGAGAATTAAGGATGTGTCACTGGATGCTACAACTTACCCTAATTCTATACAACACATCCAATTCTGCCTCGTTTTTCTGAGCTATGCCCTCATATCAGCACTCAACGCTCCTGAGGATGTCCTCCACACCCAGGCATCAGCTGTTGTCCACTTTCACGATGACAGAGGTGTTGCAGGGACTTCTCTTCGGCTCAGCCGTAACCTAGAAGCCATGTGAAGTGGCAACAAGCTAACAACATGCCTCTGTCCTTGGATTTCTTATCTCACACTCCGGCAGAAGTAACACCACCACTGAGAGTTTGACCTGAGTCACGACCCAGGAGCTAAGACTGGATTTGGTCACACACGCAGCTTGAGGGTTTAGGGGGTGGGGTTGAGACCTCAAAGTCTTCCTTGTCTGGATTCTCATGGCTTCCCAAAGAGAGCCTGATGGATTGGCTTAATCAGGCCTAAATCAACGCAGACAAAGAGTGGCTGATAGAAGGAGCTGCCATCAAGCAAGGTTGGGACAGGAGCATCCATCCCTGAGCAGAAACACATTTCAGGAACTCTATCTCTTGCTTCAGGGTTTCTACCTGTTCTTCCAGTGCTGCCTTGGCCAGACAGACACAGTCCACGTCCTAAAAGAGTTTGCAGACACGGAGGCCTCAGGCAATTTCGTTGTATTTTTAGAGTAAGAAATTTTGTTTCGGAAATGTAATCCCAGCTCGGATCCCCCTGAACAGCAACAGCTCAGGGGTCCAAAAAGCATGTACGGTATTGCCAAGTTCTTTACCTGAAGAACATCATGCTTTGGGCCTTGGAACTAGGAAGCTGTCAGTTTAGAATGAAATTGATGTTAAATGTTCTCTGTCAACACCTGTGTCATGTTTTATTTTCACCTATGCTTGTCCAATGACTTTTAGCATTGTCAGCTCGTCTTGCAAGGAGCCGATCACGGCATCATAGAACCGTGGAATCATGAGATGGTTTGATTGGAAGGGAACAGGCCCTGGGCCAGGGCCTCTCCACCCTCACAGGAAAACATTTCTTCCCAATATCTCATTTAGGAAGAAATTTAACCATCTCAGAATCAAATGCCCATTTTTTAGAGGAAAAAATTAGCGTAGCTGTATCTTCTCATGAAGTTTTTTGGTTTCAGCTGTGTAGAACACATTGAAAAATGGGGCGCACAAGGAGAAGACAATAAATAACTTAGAAAATACGAAGCTCATCCACAAGGCTGTTAACTGGATGCTAGTTAATCATTTAATTAGAAGCAGTGGTAGGCTTGGCCTTGGTGGGCAGATGATAAATGCGCCGACAACCAGTATCGTGCAAAAAATACCTTATTAATACAGCTACGGCACAGCCACTCTCGGTTAGTACCCATTATATTTGAGCTTGTAATTAAAACTCTTGGAATACCTCAAGGCAAGTAAAAAAGATTTATTAGAGTGGCTTGACAGACAGGGAAGAAAAGGCTGATATGTTTAATGTATTTGCTGAGAGCCTCACAATACCTCAGAGGTGGAGCCAAGATTACATCTCTGACCTTGCGGCTTCTTGCCAAAGTCTCTTTCAAAACAGAAAGGTAGAGGTTCATTTCAGATTTGGAAGGAATGGGTTTCCCCTGCTATTACGCCACGTTAATCCTTAACTTTTTCAATAGGCTCAGACCTTGGCCAGTGTATTTTTTGCCAACTAAACAACGAAGCATATCAAATTCCCAAGAAATGGTGAATCTGTGCTTGCAGCCCAGAGAGCCACCCACACTCTAGGTGGCATCCAAAGCCACGGGACCGGCAGGGAGAGGGAGGGGATTCTGCTCCTCTGCTCCGCTCACTCGTGAGCTCACCTGGAGTCCTGTGCTCAGTTCTGGAGCCCTCAGCACAGGAAGGACACAGAGCTGATAGAGCGAGTCCAGAGGAGGCCACAGAGATGGTCAGAGGGTTGGAGCACCTCTAACACGAGGACAAGCTGAGAAAGTTGGGTTTATTCAGCCTGGAGACGAGAAGGCTCCAGAGAGACCTTTGAGCAGATTCCAGTGCTGAAAAGGGCTCTGGGAAGGCTGGGGAGGGGCTCTTAATTAGGGAGTGCAGGGATAGGATGAGGGGGAACAGATTTCAGCTGGAAGAGGGAGATTGAGATAAGATCTTAGGCAGAAATGTTTTCCTGTGAGGGTGGGGAGGCCCTGGAACAGGTTGCCCAGAGCGGTGGTGGCTGCCCCATCCCTGGAGGGGTTCCAGGCCAGGTTGGATGGGGCTTGGAGCCCCTGATCCAGTGGGAGGTGTCCCTGCCCATGGCAGGGGGTGGGCCTGGATGGGCTTTGAGGTCCCTTCCAACCCAAAGCATTCTATAATTCTACGAAAACTGAACTTATTTCACAAGGTTTTTGGTTTCATAGCGAATTTTTGATCTTTGTTTCCACTCCCTGGGCTCATCCGAGGGCTTTTTCACCAGCTTTCACAAGAAGGCTGATGAAAACCAAAACTGGTTACCAGAAACCTTACTTGTATTCTATCTCCAAGAGCAGCTTATGCCAAGGGCTTTCTTGTACCTCATTATTTGCAAATGTTCTGCACTGGAACAGTTTGCCCTTATCCCAGCGAGAGACATAATTGATGGTATGAAGCAGCTGGAAAGACAACTCTAGCTTAATTGCAGGCTCTTGACAGCACTATCAATTACACCCACACACAAGAGCAGGAACGATTGAAGTCCTGGGTGTCTCACCTGGCTGCTTAAATGCAAGCAGAGCCCATGACAATTCCAGCTGGAAGAGCAGGATCGGAGCCCAGGAGGAGAGAACTTGTCCTGGAGCTGCTCTGACTTGGTCTTCATTTTGTCCTTCCAGTTTGTCTCTTCTTGGGCTCTCACTAAATTCTACCTCTACATCTGCATGGCCCCCGTGATGAGGAGCCCCAATGTGTGATGGTCCTCCTGCACCTTCTGAGCAGCGGTTGGTGATCTCACAGCACTCTCCCTGGCCCTGCTGCTGGCAAGGAGAGTTTGGCTCCTTTCAGGCAAGAAAGAGTTAGCTCAGAGCTCTTGTTTCCTTGCTGTGGTTAGTCGACAGGCTCATGGGTGGTTTCAAGAGTTTTCCTCCCACTTTGATAAGCAAAACTCTGAACTTGGGGTTTTGTGCCCCTGGATAGGCAAAAGTTCATCCATCCAGATTTGCCCAGGGGAGCGGTGGAGTCTCCATCCCTGGAGGTGTTCAAACACTGTGTAGATGTGGCATTTTAGGACATGGTTCAGTCAGCACCGTGGGGTTGGGCTGATGTTCAGACAGGATGATCTTAGAGGTCTTTCCAACCTCTATGATTCTATGATCAATTCTATGATTCTATGATCAGCCTCCTCTCTGACTCTGAACCCTGATGTCCCCTGATGACCCCGAGTCCCCAAAAGGTACCACCTGATGCAGCCCTTGGGCTGTTCTCAACTGCTGTAGTTTAGAGGATCACAACGTCAGCTCTGCTTTCCCAACTTCACCTCATCCCATCCAACTCGTGGCAGGAGACAAAGCTTTGGTGTGTCATTTGACAGTGGAGAGTCTCCGGGCTTAGAATGCACCAGATCTTCTCCACTCACCTCCCTTCAGTTGATGGAACCCATTCTATTCAGGTCAGAGGGATCGTGTTTGCCTTTCAGGAGGGTTGATCGTGTACGTGGGTGCAAGGGGAGTAGCTCCCAAGGTAATCACAGCTCATTAATTTGCTTCTAAACATCAGGAATTTTGGAAAGAGGCCCAGCAACGAAGATAGGAGGCCCCCAATTTTCATCGTGCTACAATGCAGCCATAACTAATTGCACAGCTTTTTGCCAAAGTAAATCAGGAAGGAACTTCTTGTTCTGACCACATCTGCACAGGAAAGAGGGCTCAAACCCAAAACCCCGTCAGTCAGACAGTGAGTGGGAGAGCAGGTGCAAAGACCAGTTCTACGCCACTGTGGTACAACTTATTCTCCCACTAGGTGGTGGTATCTAACACTTCTTCAGCCTCCTTGGTCACATGGGTTTTTGGTAGGGATCTTGATGGTGACATGAGCCTGTTCACACCTTGTTCAACATAGAAACCTCTCAGGATACCACTAGCAAGAGCTCACTCACAGGTATAAAGAGCAGCGTTTAGAAGCCAGGACACCATAGGACCAACAAGGTCCTCAGTCTTTGCGAGACAGTGAGATTTCGTACAGATTTCTACTCTGACGTTGACTATGAGCCTGGGAAGTTTTGTAAAATCTGGGCATCCAATAATGCACCACTGGCAGAAAACCAACGCTGAGATAGAGTTACCACCACCTTTAATGACATCTATCCTACTGTCACCTTCCTCACCCCCTTGGCGTCCTCATTTCATACTTGTAATCCTGTTTGTCATGTCAAAGCTCTTGGAGGCTCAAGCTCTGCTTGGGCACAGGGTGTCAGTAGACACCTTCTTTCAGTGTTACATCCTGAACATGTTTACAGTGTTGTGATGACCGAGAATATATCCCTTAGGACGTTAACTGCCATTAATCTGAAGTCCTCATCTTATGACCTTCTTCTTCTCATGACTTTGGCTCAGCCCGTGAACCTCAAAAATCAAACTGTCTCTGGGCACAGCCTTAGGTAGACTATCTGGTGACATTTTCCACCCAAAAAATTCATGTGCAATGTCTAACTGACGTAAGAAACTTAGCATTGAGTCAACAAGAAATCAGCAGTGGCCATGTCCCTGTGTTCCCCATGGACACTGCACCTCTTTTAGCCACTTTCCACACTTTGCATGTGCTGTGGTGGTGGGAATAAAATCATCTGATTGATCACCTCAGCTCATATCTATATGGTCCAAAGACCAGAAACCCATCCTTCATCTTAACAGTGCTGAATACATAAGCTCCATGAAGATAAGAGCAGGAACTGGACCACATAACTGGTGAAGGAAAGGAACAGCAATAATTAAGCAAGTCCAGAGGAGGCCATGAAGATGATCCAAGGACTGGAACACCTCCTGTATGAGGACAGGCTGAAAGACTTGGGGTTGTTCCACCTGGAAAAGAGAAGGCTCTGGGGAGACCTTAAAGCAGCTTCCAGTGCTGAAAGGGGCTCCAGGAAAGATGGGGAGAGGCTCTTGATCAGGAATTGCAGAGAGAAGACAAGGAGGAATCTTTTTCAGCTGAAAGAAGGGAGATAGAGATGAGATCTTAGGAAGAAATATTTTCCTGTGAGGTTGGGAAGGCCCTGGAACAGGTTGCCCAGAGCAGTGGTGGCTGCCCCATCCCTGGAGAGGTTCAAGGCCAGGTTGGATGGGGCTTGGAGCTCCTGATCCAGTGGGAGGTGTCCCTGCCCATGGCAGGGGGTGGGACCTGGATGGGCTTTGAGGTCCCTTCTGACCCAAACCATTCCACGATTCTATGACAAGAAATATACTTTTAAACAACCGAAATCCTGGGCCAGATTTTTCACTGCTCCTTAAACGAGGGTAGTTTTACGTGGAAGAAAGTGTCATCAGAAACTAGAGATGTGATTATGGCTCAGCTGACAAGCAGAACTGGTTTTGACATACCCCTCCAAACCCTTCACTACGTTATTCTAGCACTTAAGGCTACTGACTGCTGGTGTGTAAACATTGCTTAAAACAACATGATGGGAACACTGATTGAGCCCCTCATACCAGCTGGGAATTAGCAACCTCCTTTCTAAGCTGCTCTCCCCGGTTCCTGCTACAGTAAACTGCAGCAGAGGGTTTGTGTGATCTCCTGTGGGTGATTGAGAGACTTTTCACAAAGGCATGGAGTGATAGGACGAGGGGCAATGGGTATAAACTGGAGAAGGGCAGATTTAGACTGGACATAAGGAGGAATTTGTTCACCATGAGGTTGGGGAGACGCTGGAACAGGTTGCCCAGGGAAGCAGTGGATGTCCCATCCCTGGAGGGGTTCAAGGCCAGGTTGGATGGGCCTTGGGCAGCCTGATCCAGCATGAGATGTCCCTGCCCATGGCAGGGGTTGGAACTGGATTGGCTTTGAGGTCCCTTCCAACTCAAACCATTCCAGGATTCTAACATGTGCCGACGTCTCTGTTCCCTCAAGGAATCACTCATCAAATAACCAGGGCACACGTCGAATTATCTGGATTCAAACTACCACATTTTGGCTGAAAACCATTCCCCTCATCCTTTCCCTGTGTTTCCTGCTCAAGAGCCCTTCCCCAGCTTTCCTGGAGCCCCTTTCACTACCACAAGCTCCTCTAAGGTCTCCCCAGAGTCTTCTCATCTCCAGGCTGAACAACCCCAACTCTCCCAGCCTTGGACAGGAGGTGCTCCAGCCCTTGAATCATCTCTGTGGCTTCCTCTGGACTTGCTCCAACAGCTCCATGTCCTTCCTGTGATGAGGACTCCACAACTGGGCTCAGGGCTCCAGGGGAGGTCTCACAAGAGTGGAGCAGAGGGGCAGAATCCCCTCCATCTCTCTGCTGGCCTCGCTTCTGCTGATGCCTCCCAGGACCATCCTGCTTGACTGGCTGGATTAGGCCAATACGGCTTATATCCTGAAACCCATTTTCACAAATGTTCTGCATCCCCATCACCAACAGATGTCCTTTTGCAACCCTCTTCTTCTTCCACTTTTTCACTACTTTTATCTTGAGTTCGTTTCAGGTCTCCGTTGTCTGGGTTATATATTTCAAGAGTTCTTTCAAAATTCTCATCTCACACAAAGGAGTCGTGACTTCCCAGAGACCAAAACACAAACAACAGTCAGGGTTTCAAGCTTTTAGTTGACAAAGACAAACTTTTCAAACAACCCGAGTTGAAGTGGTCAGAGAAAGGTGAAGGAAAGGAGAGCGACGGTCCAAATATTGTCATAAAAGAGATGTGTGTGGTGGGAGAATTCAGGAGGTGGCTGCGCAGGGAGAAAGGAGTTTGGGATTGGGTGTGAAACATTCAGAACAGGGCTGACTCAATGCTGGGAAGGAAAGCGCCCTCACAACCCATACCATGGCGAATGTCTTCTTCCTGTTCCACTAGTTGGTATTTGCATGCAAATATTAGTGGTGTGAAGCTTATCCAGATGAAACTAAGCCACTTCCAGACCTATAACCCACCTTTTAACAATACCACTGTCCTTCAGAGCACTGTCCAGTCCCACATTCAGGGCTCTTTCTCTCAGCTTCACAGTTCCATCCTCAATAATCTGCTTCCTCTTCAGAGCTACCACCAATACCAGAGCAATACCCTCCACTGTCAGACCGGCAGACACCCCCAGAACTGGGTGCCCCACATCCAAAGCCATACCTTGCACTTCCAGAACTGCAGACACCACCACTATTTGATCCAGAAACTACAGAGACTGAACTTCCTTCATATCCAGAGAAAGAATCTCTCCTCCCAGAGCCACTGCCACCGCCAAAGCTCATCC
This sequence comes from Cuculus canorus, assembly GCF_017976375.1. NCBI lineage: Eukaryota > Metazoa > Chordata > Aves > Cuculiformes > Cuculidae > Cuculus > Cuculus canorus. Next base: position 946,703 of record NC_071429.1, read on the forward strand.
CTCCACCATAGGGATTGCAGCTGCCATGGCCAGAGCCAAATCCTCCTCCTCCAGAGCTGTGGCCACCTCCAGACATGGAACCTCCAATCCCAGAGCTTCCGCCACCTCCATATCCCGAGCCACCTCCTCCACAAATGGAACCTCCACTGCCGTAACTCGAACCTCCATGGCCTGAGCTTCCTCCTCCTCCACTGCCTCCAGAGATGGAACCTCTCCTTCCAGAACCACTGCCTCCACCATAGTTCATTCCTCCACCATGGGGACTGCAGCTGCCACTGCCAGAGCCAAATCCTCCTCCTCCAGAGCTGTGGCCACCTCCAGACATGGAACCTCCACTGCCAGAGCTTCCGCCACCTCCGTATCCAGAGCCACCTCCTCCACAAATGGAACCTCCACTGCCATAACTCGAACCTCCATGACCCGAGCTTCCTCCTCCACTCCCTCCAGAGATGGAACCTCTCCTCCCAGAGCCACTGCCTCCACCAGAGCTCATCCCTCCACCGTGGGGACTGCAGCTGCCACTGCCAGAACCGAATCCTCCTCCTCCAGAGCTGTGGCCACCTCCAGACATGGAACCTCCACTGCCATAACTTGACCCTCCATGACCCGAGCTTCCTCCTCCTCCACTCCCTCCAGAGATGGAACCTCTCCTTCCAGATCCGCTTCCACCACCAGAGCTCATTCCTCCACCATGGGGACTCCATCTGCCACTGCCAGAGCCAAATCCTCCTCCAGAGCTGTGGCCACCGCCAGACATGGAACCTCCACTCCCAGAGCTTCCTCCACCTCCGTATCCTGAACCACCTCCTCCACAAATGGAACCTCCACTGCCATAACTCGAACCTCCATGACCCGAGCTTCCTCCTCCTCCTCCTCCACTCCCTCCAGAGATGGAACCTCTCCTTCCAGATCCGCTTCCACCACCAGAGCTCATTCCTCCACCATGGGGACTCCATCTGCCGCTGCCAGAGCCAAATCCTCCTCCTCCAGAGCTGTGGCCACCTCCAGACATGGAACCTCCACTGCCAGAGCTTCCGCCACCTCCGTATCCTGAGCCACCTCCTCCACAAATGGAACCTCCACTGCCGTAACTCGACCCTCCATGGCCTGAACTTCCTCCTCCTCCACTCCCTCCAGAGATGGAACCTCTCCTCCCAGAGCTGCTGCCTCCACCAGAGCTCATCCCTCCACCGTGGGGACTGCAGCTGCCACTGCCAGAGCCAAATCCTCCTCCTCCAGAGCTGTGGCCACCTCCAGACATGGAACCTCCACTCCCAGAGCTTCCTCCACCTCCGTATCCCGAGCCACCTCCTCCACAAATGGAACCTCCACTGCCATAACTCGAACCCCCATGACCCGAGCTTCCTCCTCCACTCCCTCCAGAGATGGAACCTCTCCTTCCAGATCCACTGCCTCCACCAGAGCTCATTCCTCCACCGTGGGGACTGCAGCTGCCACTGCCAGAACTGAATCCTCCTCCTCCAGAGCTGTGGCCACCTCCAGACATGGAACCTCCAATCCCAGAGCTTCCGCCACCTCCATATCCTGAGCCACCTCCTCCACAAATGGAACCTCCACTACCATAACTTGACCCTCCATGACCCGAGCTTCCTCCTCCTCCTCCTCCACTGCCTCCAGAGATGGAACCTCTCCTTCCAGATCCACTTCCACCACCAGAGCTCATTCCTCCACCGTGGGGACTCCATCTGCCACTGCCAGAGCCAAATCCTCCTCCTCCAGAGCTGTGGCCACCTCCAGACATGGAACCTCCAATCCCAGAGCTTCCGCCACCTCCATATCCTGAGCCACCTCCTCCACAAATGGAACCTCCACTGCCATAACTCGAACCCACATGACCCGAGCTTCCTCCTCCACTCCCTCCAGAGATGGAACCTCTCCTTCCAGATCCACTGCCTCCACCAGAGCTCATTCCTCCACCGTGGGGACTGCAGCTGCCACTGCCAGAACTGAATCCTCCTCCTCCAGAGCTGTGGCCACCTCCAGACATGGAACCTCCACTGCCATAACTTGACCCTCCATGACCCGAGCTTCCTCCTCCTCCACTCCCTCCAGAGATGGAACCTCTCCTTCCAGATCCGCTTCCACCACCAGAGCTCATTCCTCCACCGTGGGGACTGCAGCTGCCACTGCCAGAGCCAAATCCTCCTCCTCCAGAGCTGTGGCCACCTCCAGACATGGAACCTCCACTCCCAGAGCTTCCACCACCTCCGTATCCTGAGCCACCTCCTCCACAAATGGAACCTCCACTGCCGTAACTCGGACCTCCATGACCTGAGCTTCCTCCTCCTCCACTGCCTCCAGAGATGGAACCTCTCCTCCCAGAGCTGCTGCCTCCACCAGAGCTCATTCCTCCACCATGGGGACTGCAGCTGCCACTGCCAGAACCAAATCCTCCTCCTCCAGATCTGTGGCCACCTCCAGACATGGAACCTCCACTCCCAGAGCTTCCTCCACCTCCGTATCCTGAACCACCTCCTCCACAAATGGAACCTCCTCTGCCGTAACTCGACCCTCCATGGCCTGAACTTCCTCCTCCTCCACTCCCTCCAGAGATGGAACCTCTCCTTCCAGATCCGCTTCCACTACCAGAGCTCATTCCTCCACCGTGGGGACTGCAGCTGCCACTGCCAGAACCGAATCCTCCTCCTCCAGAGCTGTGGCCACCTCCAGACATGGAACCTCCACTGCCATAACTTGACCCTCCATGACCCGAGCTTCCTCCTCCTCCACTCCCTCCAGAGATGGAACCTCTCCTTCCAGATCCGCTTCCACCACCAGAGCTCATTCCTCCACCATGGGGACTCCATCTGCCACTGCCAGAGCCAAATCCTCCTCCTCCAGAGCTGTGGCCACCTCCAGACATGGAACCTCCACTGCCAGAGCTTCCGCCACCTCCGTATCCTGAGCCACCTCCTCCACAAATGGAACCTCCACTGCCGTAACTCGACCCTCCATGGCCTGAACTTCCTCCTCCTCCACTCCCTCCAGAGATGGAACCTCTCCTCCCAGAGCTGCTGCCTCCACCAGAGCTCATCCCTCCACCGTGGGGACTGCAGCTGCCACTGCCAGAGCCAAATCCTCCTCCTCCAGAGCTGTGGCCACCTCCAGACATGGAACCTCCACTCCCAGAGCTTCCTCCACCTCCGTATCCCGAGCCACCTCCTCCACAAATGGAACCTCCACTGCCATAACTCGAACCCCCATGACCCGAGCTTCCTCCTCCACTCCCTCCAGAGATGGAACCTCTCCTTCCAGATCCACTGCCTCCACCAGAGCTCATTCCTCCACCGTGGGGACTGCAGCTGCCACTGCCAGAACTGAATCCTCCTCCTCCAGAGCTGTGGCCACCTCCAGACATGGAACCTCCACTCCCAGAGCTTCCACCACCTCCATATCCTGAGCCACCTCCTCCACAAATGGAACCTCCACTGCCATAACTTGACCCTCCATGACCCGAGCTTCCTCCTCCTCCACTGCCTCCAGAGATGGAACCTCTCCTTCCAGATCCGCTTCCACCACCAGAGCTCATTCCTCCACCGTGGGGACTGCAGCTGCCACTGCCAGAGCCAAATCCTCCTCCTCCAGAGCTGTGGCCACCTCCAGACATGGAACCTCCACTCCCAGAGCTTCCACCACCTCCATATCCTGAGCCACCTCCTCCACAAATGGAACCTCCACTGCCGTAACTCAAACCTCCATGACCTGAGCTTCCTCCTCCTCCACTGCCTCCAGAGATGGAACCTCTCCTCCCAGAGCTGCTGCCTCCACCAGAGCTCATTCCTCCACCATGGGGACTGCAGCTGCCACTGCCAGAACCAAATCCTCCTCCTCCAGAGCTGTGGCCACCTCCAGACATGGAACCTCCACTCCCAGAGCTTCCGCCACCTCCGTATCCAGAGCCACCTCCTCCACAAATGGAACCTCCACTGCCATAACTCGAACCCACATGACCCGAGCTTCCTCCTCCACTCCCTCCAGAGATGGAACCTCTCCTCCCAGAGCCACTGCCTCCACCAGAGCTCATTCCTCCACCGTGGGGACTGCAGCTGCCACTGCCAGAGCCAAATCCTCCTCCTCCAGAGCTGTGGCCACCTCCAGACATGGAACCTCCACTACCATAACTTGACCCTCCATGACCCGAGCTTCCTCCTCCTCCTCCTCCACTGCCTCCAGAGATGGAACCTCTCCTTCCAGATCCACTTCCACCACCAGAGCTCATTCCTCCACCATGGGGACTCCATCTGCCACTGCCAGAGCCAAATCCTCCTCCTCCAGAGCTGTGGCCACCTCCAGACATGGAACCTCCAATCCCAGAGCTTCCGCCACCTCCATATCCTGAGCCACCTCCTCCACAAATGGAACCTCCACTGCCGTAAATCGAACTTCCATGGCCTGAGCTTCCTCCTCCTCCACTGCCTCCAGAGATGGAACCTCTCCTTCCAGAGCCACTGCCTCCACCATAGTTCATTCCTCCACCATGGGGACTGCAGCTGCCACTGCCAGAGCCAAATCCTCCTCCTCCAGAGCTGTGGCCACCTCCAGACATGGAACCTCCACTCCCAGAGCTTCCGCCACCTCCGTATCCAGAGCCACCTCCTCCACAAATGGAACCTCCACTGCCATAACTCGAACCCACATGACCCGAGCTTCCTCCTCCACTCCCTCCAGAGATGGAACCTCTCCTTCCAGATCCACTGCCTCCACCAGAGCTCATTCCTCCACCGTGGGGACTGCAGCTGCCACTGCCAGAGCCAAATCCTCCTCCTCCAGATCTGTGGCCACCTCCAGACATGGAACCTCCACTCCCAGAGCTTCCACCACCTCCGTATCCTGAGCCACCTCCTCCACAAATGGAACCTCCACTGCCATAACTCGACCCGCCATGACCTGAGCTTCCTCCTCCTCCTCCTCCTCCACTGCCTCCAGAGATGGAACCTCTCCTCCCAGAGCCACTGCCTCCACCAGAGCTCATTCCTCCACCGTGGGGACTGCAGCTGCCACTGCCAGAGCCAAATCCTCCTCCTCCAGAGCTGTGGCCACCTCCAGACATGGAACCTCCACTGCCATAACTTGACCCTCCATGACCCGAGCTTCCTCCTCCTCCACTCCCTCCAGAGATGGAACCTCTCCTTCCAGATCCGCTTCCACCACCAGAGCTCATTCCTCCACCGTGGGGACTGCAGCTGCCACTGCCAGAGCCAAATCCTCCTCCTCCAGAGCTGTGGCCACCTCCAGACATGGAACCTCCACTCCCAGAGCTTCCACCACCTCCGTATCCTGAGCCACCTCCTCCACAAATGGAACCTCCACTGCCATAACTCGACCCGCCATGACCTGAGCTTCCTCCTCCTCCTCCTCCTCCACTGCCTCCAGAGATGGAACCTCTCCTCCCAGAGCCACTGCCTCCACCAGAGCTCATTCCTCCACCGTGGGGACTGCAGCTGCCACTGCCAGAGCCAAATCCTCCTCCTCCAGAGCTGTGGCCACCTCCAGACATGGAACCTCCACTGCCATAACTTGACCCTCCATGACCCGAGCTTCCTCCTCCTCCTCCTCCACTCCCTCCAGAGATGGAACCTCTCCTTCCAGATCCGCTTCCACCACCAGAGCTCATTCCTCCACCATGGGGACTCCATCTGCCACTGCCAGAGCCAAATCCTCCTCCTCCAGAGCTGTGGCCACCTCCAGACATGGAACCTCCACTCCCAGAGCTTCCTCCACCTCCGTATCCTGAACCACCTCCTCCACAAATGGAACCTCCACTGCCGTAACTCGACCCTCCATGACCCGAGCTTCCTCCTCCTCCTCCTCCACTGCCTCCAGAGATGGAACCTCTCCTCCCAGAGCCACTGCCTCCACCAGAGCTCATTCCTCCACCGTGGGGACTGCAGCTGCCACTGCCAGAGCCAAATCCTCCTCCTCTAGAGCTGTGGCCACCGCCAGACATGGAACCTCCACTCCCAGAGCTTCCGCCACCTCCGTATCCAGAGCCACCTCCTCCACAAATGGAACCTCCACTGCCATAACTCGAACCCCCATGACCCGAGCTTCCTCCTCCACTCCCTCCAGAGATGGAACCTCTCCTTCCAGATCCACTGCCTCCACCAGAGCTCATCCCTCCACCGTGGGGACTGCAGCTGCCACTGCCAGAACCGAATCCTCCTCCTCCAGAGCTGTGGCCACCTCCAGACATGGAACCTCCACTACCATAACTTGACCCTCCATGACCCGAGCTTCCTCCTCCTCCACTGCCTCCAGAGATGGAACCTCTCCTCCCAGAGCCACTGCCTCCACCAGAGCTCATTCCTCCACCGTGGGGACTGCAGCTGCCACTGCCAGAACCAAATCCTCCTCCTCCAGAGCTGTGGCCACCTCCAGACATGGAACCTCCACTCCCAGAGCTTCCACCACCTCCGTATCCTGAGCCACCTCCTCCACAAATGGAACCTCCACTGCCGTAACTCGACCCTCCATGACCTGAGCTTCCTCCTCCTCCACTGCCTCCAGAGATGGAACCTCTCCTTCCAGATCCGCTTCCACCACCAGAGCTCATCCCTCCACCGTGGGGACTGCAGCTGCCACTGCCAGAGCCAAATCCTCCTCCTCCAGAGCTGTGGCCACCTCCAGACATGGAACCTCCCTTTCCTGAACTTCCCCCGCCTCCATGACTCGATCCACCTCCTCCACAAATGGAACCACCACTGCCAGAGCTTCCGCCACCTCCAGACATGGTGCCTCCCTTTCCTGAACTTCCCCCACCTCCATGACTTGAGCCACCTCCACCACAAATGGAACCACCACTTCCAGAGCTGTGGCCACCTCCAGACTTGGAACCTCCCTTTCCTGAACTTCCCCCACCTCCATGACTTGAGCCACCTCCACCACAAATGGAACCACCACTTCCAGAGCTTCCGCCACCTCCAGACTTGGAGCCTCCCTTTCCTGAACTTCCCCCACCTCCATGACTTGAGCCACCTCCACCACAAATGGAACCACCACTTCCAGAGCTTCCGCCACCTCCAGACTTGGAGCCTCCCTTTCCTGAACTTCCCCCGCCTCCATGACTCGATCCACCTCCTCCACAAATGGAACCACCACTTCCAGAGCTTCCGCCACCTCCAGACTTGGAGCCTCCCTTTCCTGAACTTCCCCCGCCTCCATGACTCGATCCACCTCCTCCACAAATGGAACCGCCACTTCCAGAGCTGTGGCCACCTCCAGACATGGAGCCTCCCTTTCCTGAGCCTCCCACACCTCCATATCCTGGGTGTCCTCCTCCTTTACAAATAGACCCACTACCACCAGAGCTGGATCCCGGTCCTTCAGAGCTTCCACCTATTCCTCCTCCAGAGATCTCCCCTTTGCTTCTGTTCTTGCTGCCGCCGCCAGAGCCTCCCCCACTTCCACTTTTCACACCTCCAGGTCCTACTGCAAAGGCTGCAGCAGCGCTCGTGTTGTGGCCAATGACACCTAAAAAAAAAGCAAATTACATCTAGTTTATTCTTTTTACCCCAAAAAATAGTAAGCTCTGATGATACATGTACTTACGGGTGGTCATCATTGTACCTACTTGACTGTAAGTGTCACATCTTTGACAAAGGCCAATAGGGATCTCCGTTACTAAATGTAGATGTGAAATGAGTTCTGGCTTTATTAGCTTATCTTCAACAGGACTTCCATCTTTCTCTACCTATGAACACTCAGTGTGGCCCTTTCTTTATGAAGATCAAGAGTACAGTCTTCTCCTCTAACTGTCCTCCAGTTCCCACAAAGTTTAGGATTAGATTTGGGGTTTCCTTCAATTCTGATGTGCACCACATAGACCCATGGAATGAGTGAGGTGTTTCCCACTTCCTCAAAATATGGTTGATATCAGCCTATAAGTTCTAAAGACAGAGGTTCGGCGTTGACCTATTAATGCACATACGTGTGTCTTCACACGCATGTGGTCACAACTCTACTGTTTGCTTCGTTTCCCCAGGGAGCTAAGACAGGAGCTAAGATTGGTTGCTCTGGTGGTGGGAGTTCCACAGTTAACACAACGGCAATAGTGCTCTTAAAGCAAAGCAGTGCCTCGAGATACTTACAGATGGTGGCTGGTGAGCCTTCCTGTATCCTGCGGAGGAAAAGGGGCAGTGAGATAATGCATCCAACAAAAATACAGTCAGGCAAGGTTCTCAGTAAGCCAATGAAAGGGGTTACTCCTTCCAGGAGCCGATCCAAGTGGAACACGCTGCTGCTGAAGTATTTACACCTACCTGTTCTCCTCCTCCTCAAGGAGTGATCTGTACATGGCAATTTCAATATCCAGGGCCAATTTCGCATTCAGAAGCTCCTGATAATCATGAAGAAGGCGAGTAAGGTCATCTTTGGCCTGCTGCAGAGCGTTTTCCAACTCGTGAAGCTTCTCCAAGCCATCTTTGATGGCAGAGTTCCCACGCTGCTCAGCAGCTTTGATGGTTTCTTCGAGGCCGGTATTCTGCAAGGGGCACAAACAGAATGTGTCCGTTTCCTTTCTAAGGGATTGGGATTTTCAAACCCTTCTGACAGTACTTGGAAAGTAGAAGACCTGACACTAGGACAGAACTCAGAAGATACATGAGGTAAATGAACCCAAACGAAATCCCAACGTAGAAAGCCCAAATCTAAATCTGCTTCAGTCTGAAGAGAGAACATAGAATCGTAGAGTCATGGAATGGTTTGGGTTGGAAGGGACGTTAAAGCCCATCCAGTTCCAACCCCCTGCAGTGGACAAAGACACTTCCCACTGGATCAGAGGCTCCAAGCCCCGTCCAACCTGGCCTTCAACACCTCCAGGGATGAGGCAACCACCGCTTCCCTGGGCAACCTGTTCCAGGGCCTCCCCACCCTCACAGGAGAACATTTCTTCCCAAGATCTCACCTCAACCTCCCCTCTTTCAGGTCAAAACCATTCCCCTCGTCCTCTCCCGGCACTTCCTGATCAAGAGGCCCTCCCCAGTTTTCCTGTAGGTTCATCATCTCCAGGTTTGCCTCCAAAGTTCAAGCCATGTTATACCACATGGAGATGCCAGTGAAAGCGAGTACGTTTAATCATGTTGGAAAGTACCACCTTTACCTTTTTCTTTGCAATTTCAATTTCTGATTGTAGTCTTTGGATCTGTCTGATATATTCCTGGATTTCCTGATAACTGTTCCTCAGTTGCTCACGTTGATTCACCCACATGTCCTGGAGGTCCTGGTACTGATGTGCAGAGAAGAGAACAGATATTTCTGGTTTCTTTTCCGCTGACCAGACAGACTTACCTCGCTATCGTGTTCCTGTCCACTCACCCTGCCCTGATACATGGCATCTACTTCAGCTTTGCTCCTCTGAGCAACTGTCTCATACTCCTGCCTGACTTCTTCAATGATGCCATCCATGTTCAGTTCTCTGTTGTTGTCCATGGACAGAATGACATTGGTGTTGCCAACTACTGTTTGCAGCTGGGAGAGCTCCTGCAAGAAAAACAAGATTTAGAGGTTTAACAGTCCATGTGAGCGCTCCAGGTTGTGTTATAAGGAAAGAAATGTTTACCTTTCACCATTACCCACTGGAACTTCTCTACCTGCATCTCCCAGGTCCTACTGTTCCACCACCAGTTTTATCTTTTAAGTCTTTTCCGTCCTTCATGACCCACCAGAACCCCTTTTCATTAAGAGATGAAAAAGGACTTTATATGTTCAAAGGCCAACAATGATCCACTCTCACCCTAAAAAGTCCTGCTTGGGTGACATTTCTGAGAACCCCTACAAGAGGTTTGAGACCTGAGGGTGTTTTTAACCTGAGAAGCGTACTCACAGCTTCATGTAAGCATCTGAGGAACTCAAGGTGTTGCTTCAGTATTTCCACCCGAACATCAAACTCCATTTTCCCCATGTAGGCATTGTCCAGTTCCTACAGAACAAAGCCACAGGCATATTTGTGTTTGATGGCAAACTCTCTACTGACGAACAGTGCTTGCAAAACTTGGTACAGTTCTTTACAGCCTTCATTCCTGAAGTCAAATAATGGCCCACAAATCCCAGACTTCATTGAAAAAGCAATTGGAACAGAGGAAATGTTTCTAATTCTTAGAAGAAAAGAACACCTCGGAACCAAGCAAAATTACTGTGCCAAGAAACGTATTCCTAGAAAGATACTAAAAGGTAGAAACATGGATTTCATTAATTCTTCTAATACAAAGTTATCTGTATTTTCTATTCTCCTGTTACATCATCTATACGTATTAATTAATCGCCAATAACCATGTCTCATCTAGGTTGTGATTGACTGGGTAGAGAAGGAGCAGCACTTTTTAGATATCCATCTTACAAAGTACCAAGTCAGTCTCTAAAGGAAATGATTTCCCTCCGGTCCTGCAGTAAAAAGCTCAGGTTTTCAATGACTTCAGTGAGAGGAGAATCAGATAAATTTAAACAAAGACCCCGCACTGGGAAACTTCAACAACCGCTCAGTTATTGCTTGATTTCTTAGGCTTTGATTTAGCTCAATGTCTTGAATTGCTTCACCTTTTTAAGCTCAACAAACTCCTCTTCTTTGGACGCTCGCTTGTTGATCTCATCCTCGAACCTGTTGCAGCAGAGAAAAGAAAGAGGTAACTCATTGCCTGTCTTACTTTTCCAGTCAAGGGGGCAGAAACCAAAGGGGAACATCCAAAAAGAGAATGTGTCAAGTTTCCATTTAAATGTAATTTCTGGCAGCCTCAAAAGCGATTTCGAGACCTCTGCAAAACCATATCCTAAATTGGCCAACAAAGTGCAATACAGATCCGTTCTAACACCCTGTGATTCCCTGTTCTCAGAGCTGTGGACCTCTATTATCTCTTGGGTGCAGCTAAGCCAGAAGAAGTGCTGACTTCTCAACTTGAACCCCACCACTCAGTTCTGTTCCTCCCCTCTCTGCTGTCCAGGTTGACCACGACTCCACAACCACCAGCAGAAGTAAGAAGCTCTGGGTTACTCATTGCCAGGGGGAGGAAGGGCATGAAGGAGGACAGAAGAGAGGGACAGATCTACAGGGCCTTCAATCCTCCTCTACTGTTCCACATTCTACCCTCAACAACTCCCCTTTAGTCTTCCAGCGTCAAAGTCAAGTCCCACAATGAACCTTTTGCAGAGTAGTGTTGTAACAGCTACAAAACTCATGAAGGTGCAAAGCTCAGCTGTGCCATCTCAGGGCATGATGACCATTGCCTTGGAAGACTCCTACTCTATACTATGCCTTTTCCCAGACTTGTGGTTATTCACCTCTTTTTATAATCTTCAACAAGCTGAAGCATATTATACGCTTCCGGATCCAGCTGCTCCTTCAGGCTCTGGAGTGTTTCTAGCTGCCTCTGCAGGTTGTTGATGTAAGATTGGAAGAAAGAGGTGATATTTCTGCTCTCTTCTGGTCGGGAACTTTGCTGCTGCAGAAGTTCCCATTTGGCCATCAGAGCCTGGTTCTGCCGCTCAAGACATTGAACCTGAAAGTCAGAGCAGAAGAGGATCTCAGAGACTGGAGAACACTGGGGGAACCATCGACATCAGCATTAGATTATACCCTAATTAATATTTCCAGTAATATCTAGAGGTTTTATTAGATGGGACTGACTGTACCAACACACAAGACAGCTTAGACCAACACCAAGACAGCTTAGACCAACACCTCTTTTCCCCCACCCATCTGTTTGTTGCATAAGAAGGGTATGATTTTATTGCTGCTTCTTAAAGCTGATACTCAGATCTTTGCTGCCTTTAAATGCTCAATATTTAAGGGGGTGATTGGCATTAAGAGAGACTTCAGTTGTTTCTGATGTACCTTAGACACCCAAATACATGGGAGTGTAAACCATGGAGATACACTCTCTTCCTAGGTACACCTTGCCTTAAAGAAGAGGGTCAGAAAGACCTTTAACATGGTCTATCCATAAAACTAGAGAGACAGCATCTCTCCAGCTGAGACACTGAACAGGCTGTAACCTGGCAGCTGACTTCCAAAAGGTTCCCGAAACGAAGACGTCCCTACTGTGAGACCTTGTCTGGAGTATTGTGTCCAGTTCTGGAATCCTCAACATAAGAAGGAGATGGAGCTGTTGGAACAGATCCAGATGAGGCTACAAAGATTATCAGAGGGCTGGAGAACCTCCCATATGAGGACAGGCTGAGAGAGTTGGGGTTGTTCAGACTGGAGAAGAGAAGGCTCTGAGGAGACCTTAGAGCAACCTTCCAGTACCTGAAGGGGCTACAAGAAAGCTGGAGAGGGGCTGTTAACAAAGGCTTGTGGTGATAGGATGAGGGGGAATGGGTATAAACTGGAGAGGGGCAGATTTAGACGAGACATAAGGAAGAATTTCTTCATTATGAGAGTGGTGAGGGCCTGAAACAGGTTGCCCAGGGAAGCTGTGGCTGCTCCGTCCCTGGAGGTGTTCAAGGCCAAGTTGAATGGGACATTGGGCAGCCTGAGCCAGTGGGATGTCCCTGCCTATCACAGCATGGTTAGAACTGGATGATCTTTAAGGCCTCTTCCATCCCAAACCATCCTATGATTCTACGATTCTATTTTTCAGGACGAAACATGCTTAAAATTTCTGGGTGTAATCGACGCCTTTTCTTGTCCAGTAATACAAGAAGCCCTTCAGACCTCAAAGAATAACAAAGAGAAGCTTCCACCTTATGCAGAGGCACATGTCCCCACCCAAAGGTACATGCCAGGTGTGCGAGGGTGGAAGTGTTCCTGTGGCTGTTTTGTTCCCATGTTTGGGAGCAGAGATGAATGAGAATGTAAGACTGCAGACAGAGGTGAAAATATTGTAGTGTAAACCAAGGCAACAGCTAAAGAATAAAGACGTGAGGGCCACTGGAAGGGGCAGGACCTCCAAGCAAAGAAATCATTTGTTGTTTTGCAATTCAGAGAAATGCAACATTTATCTTCGCTTGGGAAAAAAGGAAACAGGAATGTACCACGGATGGCCACCATCCATTTCTCCTGCTAACGCCAACAATTCCCAGGTCCATGAACATTACTTTTCCTTTCCCTCAAAAGGGAAGCAAATTAACGTGTCAGTGACATCCCAGTGGTTTGTTATTGTCCTGCCACAAATGATAAATCAGAGAAGCTTATCCCAGGGCTAAACACGAGTGATTCATGCAGCGGCGTTTGTAGCGAGCTGTTAGGATTTTCACACCGGTGCAACGCAATCCGGCCAATGCTGTGATTTTGCGGGGAGAAATGTGATGCAAAGGTGTCCCCGTGACTCACACAGGCAGAGCAGCTCTCCTTATGTTTTCTCCTTCCTGGATAACAAATAAAAAGAGATCGGGGACTCACCTTATCGATGAATGACGCAAATTTGTTGTTCAGAGCCTTAATCTGCTCTTTCTCATCTGACCGCACTCGCTGGAACTCAGGGTCAACTTGCACTTGTATTGGCCTCAGCAGGTTGGTATTGACGTGGACCTCCTCGATGCCTCTGCTGACCCCAGTGTACCCTAAACTCTGCCCAGCCCCTTGCTCACCAAAGGCACCTCCACCAAGGCCTCTTCCAAGTACCTCCCTGCCTGAACTTCCTCCAGACACGCTACCAAGCCCTGCTTCACCACCTGGAAAACCTCCCATAAAATGTCCTCTTCTGCCAAAGCTCATATCAAGATGTCTCCTGCCACCAAATCCCAGGGACCTTCCATTTCCTGTTCCATAGCCTCCATAAGTAGGAACACTCCTGAACCCGCTAAGGTTGTGGAGACTCCTGCTGCCGTAACCATACCCATAACCGTAACCACTGTATCTTTCTTCTCCTCTATTGTCTCCACAATGGCTTACGATGGATGAACTTCTTCTACCACCCAGTGTGCCACAGTGAGCAGAAGAAGAACTGAAACTCCCATCCCCAAATCTGAAGAAATGATGGCTCATAGCGTCGTTTTCAGAGCGTTGAGAGAAGATGAGAGAGCAGGAGGAGAAATGAGAGCGAAGGATCCTCAGCCTGTCTGGTGGGGATGATCAAGTTCTCCTTTATACGTTCTGGAGGAGTTAGTCTCCATTCCGTGGTAATTAGCAGGTCTGTTAATGTTGTTATTGGGTTTGGTTCATTAGGCACCAATTAACAGCTGCCTGAAGAAAGGTCAGAGTAAACACCACACAGCAAGGGAGGAATTGTGAAATTCCCCAAATCCTGCTTGACTCATGAGCTTTGCTCAGATGAGATCTCCTTATCTCATTGGCCTGCCCTCCATCATTAATTACAGCTGGCGGTTATCCATATTGCCATGCATCCATATGCGTGTTACCGTGGTTTGTCCTCTCAAACTCCCCCACCTCTTTTGGCATCTCATGAGACACAAGGCCTTGATATTGTCCTCACGTTGACTTGGGGGCTTACCTGGCTTTACCACATCACCAGGAGCGCCCATCACAGAAAGACAACGTCTTCCTTAGCTTCCCATCTTCTCTTTTCTCTCATTCCCACTATACCCACCCATGAGTAAGTGTTGCTTCTATAGGGCTGCGGGGAGACGGAAGGTGTTGAGATACGGTCTTCTTGTTAATGACATTAAAAAAACCCAAACCTGCCTTTGGCTCATAAAGCTGAAATAACATCAAGAAAACATAAAAGTGGAGTTTCTCTGCATCAGTTTTAACTTTAAATAAATGGATGTGGGGTTTTAAATGGAAAAGAGAAAGCTCTGAGGTAAGCGTTAATCAATTAAACCAAACTTTTAACTATTAATGATTATGAGAAGGTCACCTCAGGGAATAGATGATCCACCACTTCCATATACCAGGACCCTTGACCTTTCTGCTATGCCTCCTCCTGCTCTTCCATGTTACACCATGAACTCAAGCTGCCTGTTCGTGGAGTGGGTTTCTTAATGGTCACACTACCGGGCAGCTGAGATATCAAATACAGAAGTGGGCTCCAAGCTTTTCTACCCACATTCTCCCACTGAGTACCTGCCTGATCTGTCCCTTCGTCTTCTTCTCCACCATTCCAGTCTAAGCCCACTCTGGTGCAGAGCCAATGGCCATAGAGTCATTAAAAAGCATCTGGAAGCCAAGTCCTGCTGCCCACAATGCCACTGAGAGTCTTCAACCTTGACCAATATCTCAAGAATACACTGAGATCTGGTGCACTGTCTCCAAAACCACTGGTGGAACAATTTAGACCAGACATTAGGAAGAAATTCTTCATGATGGGGCTGGTGAGACACTGGAACAGGTTGCCCTCTCCCTGGAGGTGTTCATGGCCAGGTTGGATGGGCCTTGATCAGCCTGATCCAGTGGGATGTCCCTGCCCTTGGCAGGGGGTTGGAACTGGATGGTCTTTAAGGTCCCTTCCAACCCAAACCACTGCATGATTCTATGAATTTCTACACAGGAAGCACTTCCCCTTTGCCCCCTACACAACATTAGGAGGAGCTGAAAGGGATGGTCTTCCTTCCAAAGGTGCTGGATAAAGCCACACCGTTCTCTTTCAGTTATATAGAGGTTATGTGGTCAGGGCTTTGTAATTCTCGTCTGGCTCTGTTTGGAGAGTGCCTCATAAATCCCTTAAATGAAAGGGTTGTAGGTGGAGGTTATGAGAGCAGCTGTTATTACATCAGCTCAAAGATACAGAAGTGGACAAAGGTTGGATGCTCAGTGTCTGGGTGAAGGGCCTTCCCACCAGTAGACACAGTGATTTCCAGATAACCAAATCAGAAGGACTGCTTTTCCCTTCCAAACTTGGTCTCTTACAGCCTCACACCAAGAATGACCAACTGGACCTACATTTCACAATTAAACTTTACAAATTACCTACATTTTACAGAGAATTTTAACCAGCTGTCCTGCTGAATTTCCCCTTTTTAACGTGATTATCTAGAATTCTGACTTGGTTTGAGGATTCTGTGGCCCACTGGAACGCATAATTATGGTGAACAGATGAAATGTGTGATGGCCATGATTTTAAAAATTAGGGAGGGGGATTTGGAAATCTGGATTCACTGCAGCACATCTGGGTGAGGTTTGCCGAATCATTAGGATTTTACACAAAATCTGTCTTCATAGAATCATAGAATGGTTTGAGTTGGAAGGGACCTTAAAGATCATCCACACCCCTGCCATGGGCAGGGACACCTCCCACTGGATCAGGGGCTCCAAGCCCCATCCAACCTGGCCTTGAACACCTCCAGGGATGGAGCAGCCACCACTTCCCTGGGAAACCTATTCCAGGGCCTTCTATCCCTCATTGTCAAGAGTTTCCTCCTAACGTTCGATCTAAATCTGCCCCTCTCCAGTTTATCCCCATTCCCCCTCATCCTATCCCTCCACGCCTTTGTAAATAGTCCTTCCTCAGCTTTCTTGTAGTCCCTTCAGGTACCGGAAGGTCACTCTAAGGTCTCCTCAGAACTTTCTCTTCTCCAGGCTGAACAACACTAAGCTGTTCTACTTTACTTTGGTTTAGTGTTCTCTAGATGTTGGTACATCATAGAATCATGGAACCATTAAGGTTGGGAAAGCCTTCTAAGCTCATTCCGTCCAACCATCAGTCCAACCCCACCATGCCGACCAAACCACGTCCCCAAGTGCCACAGCCACAGGGATTTTGAGCCCCTCCAGGGATGGAGACTCCCCCATTGCCCTGGGCAGCCCCTGCCAGGGCTTGACAAGCCCTTCTGTGACAACATTTTTCCCACTATCCAATCTAAACCTCTCCTGGTGCAACTTGAGGCCATTTCCTCTTGTCCTATCACTTGTTCCTTGGGAAAAGAGCCCAGCACCCACTGTGTTACCACCTCCCCTCCAGGAGCTGCAGAGAGCGATAAGGTCTCTCCTCAGCCTCCTCTTCTCCAGGTTAAACAATCACAGTTCCCTCTGCTGCTCATCATAAGACTTGTTCTCCAGGCTCTTCACCGGTTTCATTGCCCTGAAACATCTCAAGAGAAACCCATGTAAATTGTTCTTCTTTACTCCTGAGGAGATGCTGAGACTGAAACTCCTGTGTGACTTTGGAGCCATTATTAGGCACAGGTAAGGATTAAGAGGACCGTATATGATTTCTCATCAGGAGGAGGTGGGACTCCATGCACATGACCCATGATCTGAGGTGTTCAAGGTCAGGTTGAATGGGACTTTGATCTAATGGAAGGTGTCCCTGCCCATAGCCGGGAGACTGAAAGCAGGTGGGTTCTAAGGTCCCTTCCAACCCAACCCATTCCATTCTTCTATGATTTTCCTTGCGAGGTCTGACCTAAAAGGTCCCTTTACTTTGCCTTAACTAACGGTTCCCCAGCACCATGCACAAGAGTTTCTTAATGGATGCTGCTTTTCACCTCTCCATTGGGTGTTTGAATGACCGCTTTGGGTGGGATTCATCTTCATCCCTGCTCGTCTCATTTGTAGAGTGGCTCATTCCAATGCTCACTGCATCAGGCAATGCTTTAGATCATCCACCTGAATCTTGGAAGGAAGTTATGACTTAAGGGAGGGAACACCCACAGACTAAACAAGCCGGCTTCACGTGGGATGGCGGTTTAAGAGATGTCTATCCAAAAATCACTGCCCTAAATACATACATAATCTCACTGCGTGAAGAAAACCGGGCGGAATTCAGGTACAACCACTGCACTGATTTCCAAGGTGGCCTGTCCTCCACGAGAAGGCCTCCCGCAAAACATGTATGAGAAGAGCAGACATCCTTCCCTTCATGGCACATAATCCAGCATGGCACGTAGGACGCTGTTGTGACCATTACTGGCACCAGCTCAGCTTTGGCACAAGAGACGAAGCCACACCTGAACCAGTTGAGCTGGCTTCAGAAACAGACATGCATCCAGAGATACGTTCATACATCCTGCAGATGAAGGGGGAGCTTCCTGTCATACGTTCCTCTTCCCTATGATGAGTTAGCATTGCTCTCGGACGTGCCAGGGTAGCTCCTGCTGTGGTCCTTTAAAAGAAACAACAAAACAGTTCATAGAATCATGAAGGTTGAAAAAGGCCTCCAAGCTCATCCAGTCCAACCATTAGCTCAGCCCCACCACGTCTTCTAAACCCTGTCCCCAACTGCCACCGCCACAGGGTTTGTGAACCCCTTCAGGGATGGAGACTCCCCCACTGCCTTGGGCAGCCCCTGCCAGGGTTTGACAACCCTTTCCATGAAGGAATTTTTTCCCAATATCCAATCTATACCTCCCCTGGGGAAACTTGAGATCATTTCCTCTCATCCCATCCCTTGTTCCTTGGGAGAAGAGCCCAGCACCCTCCTGGCTCCAACCTCCTCTCCAGGAGCTGCAGAGAGCGATGAGGTCTCTCCTCAGCCACCTCATCTCCAGACTAAACAACCCCAGGGGAGGTATAGATCTCCTCAGCCCCCCCCAGAACTCCTGGGCTCCAGCCCCTTCCCCATTCATTTCTCCGGGTGCACCCCAGCTCCTCAAAGTCTTTTTTAGAGTGAGAGGCCTAAAACAACCCGGGATTCGAGGTGTGGCTTCACCAGTGCAGAACACAGGAGGATGATCGCTTCCCTGCTCCATCTGGCCACCCCATGGCTGATCCAAGCCAGGTTCTGGTGGCCTTCTTGACCACTGCTGGCTCACGTTCAGCCACTATTGACCAGAATCCCAATGTTTTTTTCCACTGGGCAGTTTTCCAGCCACTCTTCTCCAATCCTGGTGCATTTCATGGGGTTGTTGTGTCCCAAGTGCAGGACCTGGCACTTGGCCTTGTTAAACCTCATACAACTGACCTTGGTCCGTGGATCCAGCCTGTCCAGCTCCCTCTGCAGAGCCTTCCTATCCTCCAGCAGATCAACACTCCTTCACAGCTTGGTGTCATCTGCAAGAAGCACTCGATCCCCTAGTCCAGATCATTGATAAAGGTATCAAGACTGGTACAAACACCGAGCCTTGATGACCAGTCACCAACTGGATTTAGCTCCATCCACCACAACTCTCTGGGTTCCCAATGTGCACGGACAAAAAGGACCACAATTTCAACAATCATCCTTGCTATGAAGATGTATTGTCACAGAATCTACTAAAGAGTGGAAGTCTTCAAGGGCTACTCAAAAAGCCGTAGGAGTCAACCTGGATTTCTATTGTTGGGAATTTTTAAGACAAATTTATCTGCCTGGGCTTCTTGTTCAGCTGTTGGAGCAAGAACAGTACCTCCGTGTATTATTCTTCCCATCCAGAACAGCTCATGAAGCTGTTGGCGATGTTCTTCCTGCCTGGAGAAGCCTTTCTGGATGTTCTCATTTCCCTCTATGGATTATAATGGAACCTGAAGAGCTAGCCCAACTCCTGGCTTTCAGGTGGTGACAGTAAAGCAAGCTGGGTTGTCCTCTGTCACAGAGACCACGTCAAGGATTAACATTTTCAAACCATAGTATTCACAAACAAACCCAAGGAGAGGTAGGAGGGGAGGAGAAAAGTTCTTTCGTCTTTGATAAACAGAAGCATTCTCTGGAAATCCTTTGGCTGAGTTGCACAGGACCAGGGTGGATCAAAAGTGAGGAGGCAGAGCCGGCCACTCCAAACAAGGTGAGCTCAAAGGAGAGATAAGCAGGAACTTGGCACAGCACCCGTCGTTGGCTTCTCTGTCATGAGGTGCTCCATAATAGCGACGAAAGGAAGTGACCAGGGGACCACAGCATTTTATACAGTAAGAAGCAACAGTACATCGTGTAGCCCTGAAGAGAAGGATTTGGGGGTGCTGGTGGGACAGAAGATCCACATGAGCTGCCAATGTGTGCTTGAAACCCAGGAAGCCAAACTGTACCCTGGGCAGCATCCAGAGCAGAGGGACCAGCAGGGTGAGAGAGGGGATTCTGACCCTCTGCTCAGCTCTGGTGAGACCCGACCTGGAGCCCAGAGTCCTGTTCTCAGCACAGGAAGGACATGGAGCTGTTGGAGTGAGTCCAGAGGAGGCCATGGAGATGATCCGAGGGCTGGAGCACCTCCCGTAGAAGACCAGGCTGAGAGAGTTTGGGTTACTCAGACTGGAGAAGAGAAGGCTGTGGGGAAGAACTTAGTGCAGCTTCCAGTATGGAAAGGGGCTCCAGGATGGCTGGAGAGTGGCCTTTCATCAAGGAGTGCAGGGAGAAGATGAGGAGAATGGTTTTGAGCTGAAAGAGGGGAGATTGAGATGAGATCTTAGGAAGAAATATTCTCCTGTGAGAGTGGTGAGGTCCTGGAACAGGTTGTCAAGACAGTGGTGGCTGCCCATCCCTGGAGGGGTTCCAGGCCAGGTTGGATGGGGCTTGGAGCCCCTGATCCAGTGGGAATTGTCCCTGCCCATGGCAGGGGGTGGAACTGGATGGGCTTTGAGGTCCCTTCCAGCCCAAACCATCCCATGATTCCATGGTCTCTGCTTGCATGCGAGCGATTCGATTTTGGGTGGAGGACAGATAACAACAAGAATAGGGTGGAGACCAAGAAGTCAGGGGCCACACAGACCAACCTGGAATACGCTGGAATCAAGTCCTCAGTTCCTAAATACAATGACAGCCAATGACAGCCAGGAAAGCCAAGGAGATCCAGAGTGAGAAGTGGTGAAAAACCTTACGAAGGGCGAGAGCTGCCCTTGGATCTGCCACCTCTCTCCTGGACTGTGCAGGGAGCCTGTGGTGGCTTTGGAGGAGAACTTTGGTTTTGAGAAACATGGAGTTAGGCAGGATGAATTCTACCTGACTTGGGGTAGGTCTCCTGCTTCTAGGGGGAGGTCACATCCCTTCTTTGTCTTTCCTGCTTGAGACACTTCAAATGGGGAGAGGGGTGAGCTCTGTTAAGGGTTGGGTTTAGTCCCAAGTCTGGACCAGTAAGTGTTCTTCTAATGCAAAATAAAGTAGTACTTTACCTTGCAATCCCGTTAAGAAATGAGTAATGGCTATCTTAATGAATGGCTAATTATTCTGGGTTAACAGGAAGGTAAACAAGTCAATAACTTACTTGTAACCACCTATAATATGAAATTATCTATTTAGAAAATACTAATCATGATTACGGTAACAGTCAATCTCGTTTCCTCTACAAGAATGTGAAAGTATCAATTTAATAAACTATATATGAAAACAATGAAGTTATTTTCCTATCGCTGTTATTATTAACAATTGCAGCAAACGGATACGGTAGAAGCTTATTCCTTTTTTTTGACTTTATTGGCTAATCCAATGCAAAATACCCAGCTCTGATCTCTGGGATCTCTTAAAGGCTCAGCAAGTCCTGGTTCCTCCACGTACAACAAACCTGCAGCTGATGCCCTCCAGCTGGGGCGTGCGATGCAGGAGCAAGGCAGAGATGGAATCTCCAAAGGGTTTCAGGAGGAGGGGAGGTACAGAGTGTAGGAAAACAGACAAGGATGAAGGGGAAACTGGGATGAGCTCTTGGGTTAATGCACCAGGTGGTGTGAGAAAACATGGCTTTTTTTTATTCTATATGCAGCTGCCGCCCACAAGAAAAATAGTCAACGTACGTGTCACCTGTGATATAAATAGAGGAGAAATATCAGGGCAACTTCGTGATCCAGATCTACAATGGGAATAAGCAAAGGGGTTGCGAGAACCTCAGTACCTGCCAGCAGCAATCAGTGCTCACGGGAAGGGCCGCGTTCAGGATATGGAACCATGGGGACCTCTTCACTTGGAGAACAGAGGCAGAGAACAAGGCTAGGGCAAGCATCAAAAGACACTGCTTATGATTGAGAATATCTTTAATAACATCCCTTCCCACAGGAAGCTGAAAGAGCTGGAAATAATTATGGCAGATGTTCAGAATCCAGTAAACAACACCATTACCAGCCTACAAAAGAAGTGGGTCCCAGTGTTGCCTTGTCTGGCCCAAGTGTCACCTGAGAGGTTCACCACACCCAAACACGCTTACATATCACCTGGGCTGGCGTCTCACTTGGCTTAGAGCTGATAATTAGCCCAATCAAGGTCAGGCATTGTGATCGATTCAGTCAATTGCTCTATTGAGCTATTGGAACCTTAATTGCTATCATTAGCTCTGCAGCAGGAATAACAGCATCCACAAGACAACAAAACAGGTGGAGAAGAAGTAAAACAACACAAAAAACCACCTGAAATTTGGTTCCTTTCAAGCGAGACCTTCTGCCCAGCAAGAGAAAGGGCCAAACAAAAGTCACCTTGCATAGGCATCATGCAACGTCCAATTCCAAAAGTATTTTGGCTCATCATTCTGTCCTTTGCAAAGCTGGTGACCTCCAGAAAGTGGTTCCCCCTCTGGAGAATCCAGCCATCAGGACATCATTTTTTTCCCCATATCACAGCCAAGTTAACACAATCACAGAGCTAAGGGGACCAGCAGAGTGATGGAGGGGATTCTGACCCCCTGCTCAGCTCTCATGAGACCTTACCTGAATCCCTATGTCCAGTTTCTGGAGTCCTCAGCACAGGAAGGACAAGGAGCTGTTGGAGAGGGTCCAGAGAAGGCCACAGAGATGATCTGAGGGCTGGAGAACCTCCTGTATGAGTCCAGGCTGGGAGAGTTGTTCATCCTGGAGAAGAGAAGGCTCCGGAAGAACTTAGAGCAGTTTCCAGTATGTAAAGGAGCTCCAGGAAAGCTGGAAAGGGGCTCCTGATCAGGGAGTGGACAAGGGGGAAGGGTTTTGAGCTGAGAGAGGGGAGATTGAGATGAGATGAGATCTTAGGGAGAAATATTTTGCTGTGAGGATGGGGAGGCCCTGGCCCAGGCTGCTCAGAGCAGTGGTGGGTGCTCCACCCCTGGAGGGGTTCCAGGCCAGGTTGGATGGGGCTCGGAGCCCCTGATCCAGTGGGAGGTGACCCTGCCCATGGCAGGGGGTGGAACTGGATGGGCTTTGAGCTCCCTTCCACTCCAAACCATTCCAGGATTATGTGCGTCAGGGCAAGCTTCATAGAGAACATTCACTATTGCTTATGGTAGGGAGGAAAGTATCATAAAATTTATTCAAGCTGGTTTGATCGCCCACAACCCCCCGATCCTGCAGGTCACGTTGTGGTGCAGGGACAGGGCATTTCAAATGATGAGCAAGGGCCATCCTTCCAGCTTAAGAAGAACCCATCACGAGCTGCCACTCAAAGCTCTCCTTCAGAGGGAAGTTCTCCCGGGTCCACAACCAGCTTCTGCTTTGGAGAAGATTGAAAGTCCACTGAGCACTCGACTGTCTTAGGGGCGATGCTGCAACTCCTGTCCATGTTAACAGGAAATTATGAGCTTTGTCACACGGCCCAAGAGGGCTGGAAGAAGAGCACGATCATCCCAGAAATCATCTCATCCATCATCCATGTCCACCCTGGCCTGCAGCTGTGCTTTGCTCACAGAGGCAGAAGAATGCCTGGTTGCAGGAACACCAGATTTGCACACCGGAATGACTGGCCAAGGCGTGCAGGTGCTGGGAAGAGCCGAGAGAGTTGTAGGCTGCTAGAAGTAACTTTGGACTCAAAGGGTCGCAGTCTTTCCCAAATCACACCTCTCTCAAGTCTTCCCAAGCCAGAGCAGACAACAAGATACAGAAGTTTTAAATGCAGTTTTATCATCACTCAGAACCTTAGTCAGGTCCATCAACTGTCTGCTAGATGTTCTACAAACAAAACTACTCACAAATTGCCACCAAAGCCCCTTTGGAGCTCCAGGCGTGCTGGCTCTGAATCTTGCATAGAGATAGAGTGCTAACACTTGGCAGTAAAAAGTAATTTCATTCAGTCGTTGATGCATAAAAACTCTTCCCTGAGCCCTCTAGTGGTGCCCGACAGAGGCTGTGCTTTAAAACCAAAGTAGAGCAGCAGCTTCTGCCACGCAGAAGGGTGTAAGAACAACCACTGAGGCCTCGGTGTGGCCAAAGGAAGCCCAAAGGCTGAGGTAGCGCAATGAATTCACTGATGTTTTTGTAGCCTGGTGTGGGGAACATCATCCATCACACCCTGTCCGATCCAATCAAGGGTTGAGGGGAAACCGTGTGAGGAGCAGCTTAAGTCACTTGGTGTATTCCGCCTGGAGGAGACTGAGGGGAGGCCTTATTATGGTCTACAGCTTCCTCACAAGGGATGGAGGAGGAATGGTTTGAGGTGGAAGGGACCTCAAAGTCAGTTCCAACACTCCACCATGGGCAGGGACACGTCCCGCTGGATCAGGGGCTCCAAGCCCCATCCAACCTGGCCTGGAACCCCTCCAGGGATGGGGCAGCCCCCACTGCTCTGGGCAACCTGGGCCAGGGCCTCCCCACCCTCACAGCAAAACATTTCTTCCTAAGACCTCATCTCAATCTCCCCTCTTTCAGCTCAAAACCGTTCCCCCTCACCCTCTCCCTGCACTCCCTGGTCAAGAGCCCCTCCCCAGCTTTCCTGGAGCCCCTTTCTGGACTGGAAGCTGCTCTAAGGTCTCCCCAGAACCTTCTCTTCTCCAGGATGAACATTCCCAACTCTCTCAGCCTGTCCTCCAGCCCTCAGTTCATCTCCGTGGCCTCCTCTGTCCTTCCTGTGCTGAGGACTCCAGAACTGGACACAGGGCTCCAGGTTTGGTCTCACCAGAGGAGAGCAGAGGAGCAGAATCCCCTCCCTCACCTGCTGATTATATGACTTTTGATGCAGCCCAGGATATAGTATTCCTACCATTTCTGGAAAGACTTCTACAGCCAAGCCAAGGAAGCCGTCTCTTTCTCAACTCAAAAAGTTCCATACAGGGATGACAATTCCAGAGACATTCTCGTTCAGCTGCTTTCCCTCAACAGGACAAGGTTGTGGCCCCAAAACAGACAGAGAATCAGTGCATTTCCCCCTTATGTGTCTGCAAGGAACTGGATTAGGTAGAAAGGAAGAAAGAAAGAAGGAAGGAAGGAAGGAAGGAAGGAAGGAAGGAAGGAAGGAAGGAAGGAAGGAAGGAAAAAAGAAAGAAAGAAAGAAAGAAAGAAAGAAAGAAAGAAAGAAAGAAAGAAAGAAAGAAAGAAAGAAAGAAAGAAAGAAAGAAAGAAAGAAAGAAAGAAAGAAAGAAAGAAAGAAAGAAAGAAAGAAAGAAAGAAAGAAAGAAAGATGTAGGGCTTGGCTCCCTGGCTGCGAGCCCAGACTTTCCTCCAGCAGATTTCAAACACCTGTGGAGGCACCAGAAAAGAAAAATATGAATGGAGAAGTTATTCTAGAGACTTTAGAGAGAGGTTTTGTAGGGGAGGAGAAAGGGAGGCTGATCTGAGGATCTCCAGGACCAGCATGAAGTGGCTGTTCAATCCGAGACCAGGGCCAGTTTCCATCTCAGTTGGTTGTGGCCCCATATCAAACCCTATAAAGATCAGTCAAGACAGAAGAGCTGCAGCTCAAACAGATGTGACACAGTCAATGGCAAATGCAACACTACTCGTCCTTTCCCTTTTCATCAGGCTGTCACTTTTGAGTGATGACTGCACTGAGAATGGAGCCAGTCCTGGTAGGTAGTGGTTTTCTACATAACCTGAGATCCCCATCTCATCCTGACCGGTAATTTGTGGGAAAGTCAGTTTGTCATTGACTTGGAGGACAACAGCAGGTTCAGGTGTGCTTCAGAACTGGGCAGTGTCCCTCGCACGGGCTGCAAGCCCTCTAGTGGCATTTTGTGGCCATGTCTACCCTATCTTCATCAGGTTGCCCAGCAAGCTGTGGTTCCTGGGCTAAGGGAAACGTAGACTTGTTTCAAACCATGCTTCTTCTCGAGAGTGGATGTTGTCATTCTGTGACGTCACGTAGACTTTCAGCTTGGCCTAACGAACACCAGCAATAGAGTTTATCAGAAAAAGTGGATTGTGGGGTCATGGTGGGAACCTAAAGGAACTCCCCAGAGAGTCAATGGAACTAAATGCAATTGGCAGACGATGTCCCCAGGGCTCAGTGTTGAGACCAGTCTTGTTTAATACCTTTATTCATGATCTGGGTGAGGGGATCGCATCCTCCCACAGTCAATTTGCAGATGACACCAAACTGGTCAGGAGTGTCGATCTGCTTGATGGTAGGAGGGCTCTGTAGGGGGACCCGGACAGGCTGGATCCATGGCCAAGGACAGTTGCATGAGATTCAACAAGGCCAAGTGCCAGGTCCTGCACCTGGGACACAACAACCCCATCCAGCTCCAGACTTGGGGAAGAGCGGCTGGAAAGCTGCCCAGTGGAAAAGGAACTGGAGGTGCCGGTTGACAGCGGCTGAACATGAGCCAGCAGTGCCCCAGGTGGCCAAGAAGACCACCAGCATCCAGGCTTGGATCAGCCATGGGGTGGCCAGCAGAGCAGGGAAGGGATCATCCCTCTGCGCTCAGTGCTGGTGAGGCCACACCTCAAATCCTGGGTCAGTTCTGGGCCCCTCACTCCAAGAAAAACCTTAAGGAGCTGGAGCACATCCGGACAAGGGAAAGGAGCTGGGGAAGGGGCTGTAGCCCAGGGGTTCTGTGAGTGGCTGGGGAGGTCTGGTCAGGGGAAGAGGAGGCTGAAGGGAGACCTCATTGCTGTCCACAGCTCCTGGAAAGGAGGCTGGAGACAGGTGGGTTTGTGCTCTGGTCCCAAGTAACAAGTGATGAGACAAGACATAATGGCCTCAGGTTACACCAGGAGAGGTTTAGATTGGATATTGGGAAAAAATCCTTTATTGATAGAGTGGTGAAGCCCTGGCAGAGGCTTGCTTTGCTCCTCAGCTGAATTTCTTTGGTAGTTACACGGCTGTAGATACATTTGTCAATGTGTTTGGTTGCAGAAACTTTTAGTTCTTTGTTTGTGGGGTTTCAAACTCCTTCCAAGCCCAGAAACTCGGTGGTTGTTGTTGCTTTTGTGATGAACTGATTGTAGTCTCTCTTGAAAAATCAGCAGGTTTTCTGGTGGGCGTTCGAGCTGGTTTTGAACTTTGGCAAGTTGAGTTGGAGGAGAGGGAGCTGAGGATGTTTGAAGTGTAGATAAGGGTCCACAGGAGGCTGATTTCTGCCTTTAAACTCCTATAACCTCTCTGTGCCTCAGCTCCGTTGCCCTGAACATCTCATCCTTCAGGATCATGAAGGACTCCATCCGCTCAGGAGATAACGTGCTGTGTAAATACGGCATGAAGGATGTGGAGGCAGATTACCTCCCAGAAGATCATGTTCTCATCCTTTCAACAACGTGGTGTCACTCACAAAAGCAAATGTTTCCTGCTTGCCAGCTGCCCGCTGTCATATCCAATATGGCCAAAAAGCAGGTGACTCTCCCCTCATATTTGTACAGTGACCAACCCAAGGGAAGCAGTCTTGGGAGCTTCTGAGGCCCTCCCATAATAAACATGATGAGTAACAATTAAAAACTCATTACAGCTCTAATTACAGTCAATATAAAACCATCTGGATTCGTTCCCCAATCAGCTCATAAAAAGCTGCACCTATTGAACTTCTTTCCATGTTCTGATGCAAAGAATAGTGAACCACTCACACCCTGGACCAGGTTACATGATAGACATCTACCTCACCTGTCTCCTTCCAGCAGCTTCCTCCACAGGGTAGTCTCAATGTCCAGGGCTGTCTTCACTCTCAATGAGTCCCGATGTTCCATCAGTGCATGGCCAACGTCCTCTTTGGCTCCACTGAGGGCTCCGCTGGGTTAACCCAGTGTGGTTTTGGCTTTGTTGAGGGTGAGATCTCCTTTCTCTCCTACCTCAGCAACACTTGGTGAAAGGAAGAGTTCTCTGAGTCCCACCAGCTTGAACCTGACTGTCCTTTGAGCCACAGAGTGTCTGGACACCCGTGGTCTTGCACTGAACAAGTTGGTGACTCCATGTGCCGACAGTCCTCGGCTGCGTCTCACAACCTCCTGTTAATCAGACGGAGGGATGGAAATTCAGCGATCAATGCTGGAGCGAAGCATTTGCCATCTCACTTTGGACTCCAATCTTCGCAAACCAAAAATCATCCAAAAATGGAGGCAGTTCTGAGCACCGAAGCAGAGCCTATAGGACACTCCCTGGGGGCAGGTTTTGTATCGGCACAGACAGCACATGCCCTTCGCTGCAGGAAAGCGCAACTTACAGTCAACCAAAACATGTACATACACTCTACTTTTATCCTCTCTGTCCAAAATCGTAGAATCATAGATAATTTGGGTTGGAAGGGACGTCAAAGCCCATCCAGTCCCACCCCCTGCCATGGCCAAGGACACCTCCCACTGGATCTGGGAGCTCCAAACCCATCCAACCTGGCTTTGAACACCTCCAGGGATGGGCTCTGCAGTGTTCTGGTTGACGGCAAGTTGGAGTTATGGAATCATGGAGTGGTTTGGGTTGGAAGGGACCTCAAAGCCCATCCAGTCCCTACCCCTTCCCAAGGGAAGGGACATACCCTGTTATAACAGGTTCCTCCAAGCCCCATCCAACCTGGCCTCGAAACCGTCCAGGGATGGGGCAGCCAACACTTCTGTGGGCAACCTGGGCCATGTTCTCCCCACCCTCACAGCAAAACATTTCTCTCTCAGATCTTATCTCAATCTCCCCTCTTGCAGCTCAAAACCGTTCCCCCCTGGACTCCCTGATCAAGAGCTTCTCCCCAAAATGGCAACAGCTCTACCAAAATCTATAGAAGGGAGATCATGGCTGGATCACACTGAGGGTGTCACACAAGGAAACTCATTCCTTTTAAACAAAACAGGTCCAATCACTGTCATCCTTTACACCAGGGCCAACAGCTCACACAGTGCCCCATCACCGGCCTGTTACGATCTTTCATTCAAGCGTGATGCGCTTGAGCAATTAGCATTACTCCCTTTTTCATGAGCACAGCAGATGGGAAAGATTAACTCTGGCACTTCTGTGTTAACAGCCTGGCCCCCCTCCAGGAAAAACTTATTAAAAGCCTGTGGTTTTCTGCAGGATGGCTCCTGCATCTTTGCCTTCCTGGGCTTCAGCACACTGGAGATCTTCACCCTCTCTGCCATCCTCCTAAAGAAGTCCCCAGGAATGCTCTGGGGCTTTGCACCGTTTCCGTCTGTTCCTGTCCTTGGGTTCTTCTCTGGGATGAGGAAGTAGGAGATGACTTCTTGGTCTCTCCCATCCCAACCTGTGAATTTTAGGGTCAGATATGTCATTGTTTATATAATACAAACACGAGAAGAAGGCACATTGAGGCCACATCTCAAATCCTGGGTTCAGTGTTGGGCCCCTCAGTACAAGAAGAACATCAAGTTTTTGGAGTATGTCCAGAGGAGGACAACAGCGCTGGGAAAGAATCTGGAGAGCCCATCTTATGAGAAATACCTTAGGGAATGCGATGATTTAGCCTGGAGAAGAGAAGGCTGAGGGGAGACCTTATCATTCTCTGCAGCTCCCGGAAAGGAGGCTGGAGTGAGGTGGGTTTTGGTGTCTTCTCCCAAGTGACAAGTGATAAGATGAAAGAAAATGGATTCAAAGTTGTGCCAGGGGAAGTTTAGTTTGGATATTAGAAAAAAATTCTTTACTGATAGAGTGGTGAAGCCCTGGAAGAGACTGTCCAGGGCAGTGGGGGAGTCTCCATCCCTGGAGAGGTTCAAAAACCATGTGGTCGTGGCACCTGGGGACAGGGTTCCTTCAGCACAGTGGGGTTAGGCCGGTGGTGGGACTGGGTGAGCTTAGAGGGCTTTTCTAACCTTAATGATTCCATGATTTTATTCTATCATAGCCTGGTATAAACCTCAGATGAATCACAGAATCACAGAATCACAGAATCACAAGGTTGGAAAGGACCCATTGGATCATCGAGTCCAACCATTCCTAACACTCCCTAAACCATGTCCCTAAGTCGTCAGCTGTGTTAACTCAAAGAATATTTGGGGGGAAAAAAGGAAAAGTGGCATGAAAGTGGCATCAGCTCAAGTAGGAACAATCCTTTCCTCTTCATTTTTTTGTTTATTTGGAGGCCAAGATCTCCATTTGATCCATGGATCTTCTCCATTTCCACTCTTTCATCTGACAAACCCCGAGACTGCACCCGGATAATGTGCACGCAGTACAGTCAGGGTTGATTCACCCACCGCTCCAGCTCTTGCTCCTCCCAATGCCGGAGAAGAATCCAGCCAAGCATTAATCAAATTAATTTGGTTGCAATGGGATGTTGTTTCAAGAGGGCTAATGACTAACCTAGCTGGGCAATTTGGAGTCATAATAGCAGGTTTGAAGCTGAGCCTCATACTTTCACGCTGGTTTTTTTTTCATGAGTAATTTGTGTCCACATAGCACATCTCCAGACCTTCCCACGGCTCTTGGAGGAACTGGTGCCCGTGTCAGAGCCCCACTTGTCAGATAGATGGTGCTGCTCGCCCTTGCGCCAGCCGAGGGTGGAGGACAACTTCTCTTCATCCATGCATTAACCACCCACTGCAGACCAGCGGCTGGTGCCCTCTCTTGATGAGGCCTTCAGAGCACCAGCGTGGGAGCTCCGGGCTTCATTGGGGCTGAGCCACGGTGTGGTGGTGATGGGTTGACTGCCTGTCATGGAGTCATGGTTGAGTTGGAAGGGACCTCAAAGCCCATTCAGTCCCACCCCTGCCATGGGCAGGGACACCTCCCACTGGATCAGGGGCTCCAAGCCCCATCCAACCTGGCCTGGAACCCCTCCAGGGATGGGGCAGCCACCACTGCTCTGGGCAACCTGGGCCAGGGCCTCCCCACACTCACAGCAAAACATTTCTTCCTAAGATCTCATCTCAATCTCAACTCTTTCAGCTCCAAAACTGTTCCCCTTCATCCTATCCCTGTTGTCCCTGATCCAGAGGCCCTCCCCAGCTTTCCCGGAACCCCTTTCCTTACTGGAAGCTTCTCTAAGGTCTCCCCACAGCCTTCTCTTCTCCAGGCTATACAACCCAAACTCTCTCAGCCCTTCCTCACACAGGAGGTGCTGCACCCCTCGGATCATCTCCGCGGCCTCCTCTGGCCTCGCTCCAACAGCTTCATGTCCTTCTTGTGTTGAGGGCTCTAGAGCTGAACTCAGGGCTCCAGGTGGGATCTCAGCAGAGTGGAGAAGAGGGGCAGAATCTCCTCCCTCCCTGCTGGTCTCTCTGCTTTGGATGCTGCCCAGGATGCAGTTTGTCTTTCTGGGCTGTGAGAGCACGTTGCCAGTTCACATGGATCTTCTCTTCCATCAGCACTCCAAGCCCTTCTCCTCCAAATCCATTCTCTGCCCAGCCTGTATTTGTGCTTGGGATTGCCCCAACCCAAGTGTAGGACCTTGCACTTGGCCTTGTTGAACTTCATGAGGTTGACCCAACTCTCAAGTCTGCCCAAGTCCCTCTGGATAACTTTCCTTCCCTCCAGCATGTCAACCATACCATACAGCTTGATATCATTGGCAAACTGGCTGAGGGTGCCCTCAATTCCACTCTCCATGTCTGCAACAAAGATGTTAAACAACACCGGTCCCAAAAACAACCCCTATGGAACACCACTCATCTCTTGTGTCCACTTGGACATTGAGCCATTGACCACAATTCTTTGAGTACAACCACCGAGCCGACTCCTTATCCACCAAGTGGTCCTGTTGGGACGACAGATGTGATGAGGACGGCACTAACTGCCGCATCCCAATGGCCACATTCAAGATGTCACACCCCAATGGCAGAGGTCAAACCACCCCAGTCCAACTGCCACATTCAAGCTGTCACCACACAACTGTTCAAACCAATTCAGTCCAACTGCCATTTCCCAATGGCTGTGTTCAAACTGCCACCGTCCAACTGCCACATCCCAACAGACACGTTTGAACAAATTGTAGTCCAGCTGTCACACCCCAACAGCCACGTTCAAACCATCACATCTCAATGGACATGTTAGAACCACCCCAGTCCAACAATCACATCCCAATGGAGATGTTCGAACCACCCCAGTCCAACCATCACATCCCAATGGAGATGTTCAAACCACCCCAGTCCAACCATCACATCCCAATGGAGATGTTCGAACCACCCCAGTCCAACCATCACATCCCAATGGAGATGTTCAAACCACCCCAGTCCAACCATCGCATCCCAATGGAGATGTTCGAACCACCCCAGTCCAACCATCACATCCCAATGGAGATGTTCGAACCACCCCAGTCCAACCATCACATCCCAATGGAGATGTTCAAACCACCCCAGTCCAACCATCACATCCCAATGTCTGTGTTTGAATCACCACATCCCAACCTCTGCACTGAAACTGCCACAACTTTCCTGCTCACACCACCATGTTCAAACCATCGCTTCCAGACCACCATGAGCCAACTGCCTCCATTCTTGCCATGTTCAGACCACAATGTCCCCGCTGATGGCTGTACCTATCATGCTCCTGAGGTGTCCATCAGCTGAGGGCTGGATGCCTCATCCTTCTATGCTTGAGTTGAAGACAACCCCCCACCTCATGACCATTAGTTTGAGATAGTGTATTCCCTTCCTCTGCCACAATCGTCACAACCATGACTGTCCCACCCTGCAGAGAGACGGGGATTCTGCTGTGGAAGAGAAAGATGCACTTCCTAAGAGGAGACAGAAGGGCAACCTTCCTCCTCCTCACCTCATCTGGGCAGTTCATGGCACTCTGTGACTTGGACCAAAGGACAGAGCACTGTAGGCATTGCCGTTCTTTACAGTGAAGAACAACACATGTTTTCCCTTCGCAGAGGACTATTAAGTGATGACACAAAGAGATCTTTTCATCTGCCTGCAGTTTATTGGTATTGAGAGAACACGGAGGGAAAGGATGCTGGTAGAAAGCAACCATGCAGTAGGGATCACACAGCAGAAGGTTTGCAATGGGGTCATACATAGGTCAGGTGTGAAGGAGAAGGAAAAGGAAGAAGGGAAAGGAATTTATAAAACATTAAAGCTGCCAAATTACTCCACCAAGAGAAGGTGGACATCTCCAGAAACCTCTTCCTCACTCCTAAATCTGACTATGAGACATTATCAAGTTCTTCTGCTTATGTGAATTCCTGCTATAGCTGAAACAAGCGTGTGGGTAACATGCAGGACACGTGGAAGTCGCAGGGGAAACACGGCCATTAAAAAGAGACCTTAAAAAAGTGAAAGGAAAGAGCAATTTTACACACGTTCCTCCTCAGCCGGCTCAGCAGCCGGGGGTAGCAGCAAGAAGCACGGCAAAAGATGCTTGGATGAGCTCTGCAGTCCCTGGTACCCACAAAGGAGATCTTTCATCCTTGGAGAGCGGTGGAGAGCAGAGAGAAGCCAGGCTTGGCCAGAAGGATGGTGTTTCATTGCGTATCTTCCCTCTGGCAGGATGGTGTAAGAAGACTGAGCTGTGAGGGAAACAGTTCATTTCTTCGCTGGATACCGATTCAGGATGGAAGAGGCTGGGCTGCTGGCTGGAGAAAGGGAAAAGTGCTTCTTTCCTTGGAGAGACTGAGGTCGGGGCTCAGTATTTGACACCTGAAGATTTGACCGTTGTGGTTGTGACACATCTCCTCACAGAGGAGGAACCACCCCCTGCGACGAAGTTGCCACCTCCAGAGCTGCACATTCTTCCGCTCCCAGAAGAGAAGCCACTGCTGAGCATTCCTCCTCCCACGCCACAAGTGCCTCCAATGATGCTTCCTCCTCCGACCACACATGCTCCTCCTCCCATGCCACTGCCGGCTCCAAAGCCACCAGCTCTGCCTCCGGCAATGGTGGTTCTGCCTACGACGGCTGCAAGAGAAGGACACGCTCACTGTGCATCTAGTGACAGCCGGGGAACCGTCGCGAAATGCAGGGAAAAAGCCGCTTGGCAGAGAAGAGGATGCACTGATACTTACAGACATTAACGTTGGATGGGTTCTCTCCACAGAGCCTGTGGAAGGGAAGGAACACAAGTTCTAAACCTGATCTAGTAGAAAGCAATTAAGTACCAAGCAATTTCCCGACTGCTCCTTTATTTCCTCCTTCAATTAACATCAATCAAAACCAGTGAGAAATATTCCCTGTGGGGACCGCATTTTTATTTTGGGCTTAAAAATCTGGGAAAATGACAAAAGTAAATTGGATTCCAACATTAAATGGGCAGTGAGAGACAATTAAACCTCCGTCTGTCCAAGGAAAGACAGTACTGGGGTCAAGACAACCTAAAGGGAGGGTCTTACCTGTTCTCCTCCCCCTCCAGCAGTTTCCTGTACATGGCGATCTCAACATCCAGGGCAATCTTGATGTTCAGCAGCTCCTGGTACTCCTTCAGCAAGCGAGCCAGCTCCTCCTTGTCTTTGCTCAGGGCACATTCCAGCTCTTCCAGTTTCCTCCTGGCATCCTTGAGGGCTATCTCACCCCGCTCCTCGGCCTCGGCGATAGCTGACTGCAGCTGCTGGTTCTGAGGAAGGGAAAAGAAGAGCAGTTTCTCATTTCCCTTCTGCACAGCCTCCACTGGAGCCCTCAGGGCACATACTGGATGGAGAAGAGACCAGAACCATCCATCTCCTCCGGAGGACGTGAATTTCAATGACTGGCCCTGACAGATTCCTTAGCACACCACCCAGCTCATTCATGACCCAACCTGATGTCATGACCCAACAGGATGCTGAGGAACCCCTACCTGCTTCTTCACATTCTCAATCTCAGCCCGCAGCCTCTGGACGTTCCGGGTCAACTCTTGGATCTCGATCTTGGTGTTGCGGAGGCTGTCCCCATGTCTTCCGGCAGTGCTCTGCAGCTCTTCATACTGATGGTATGGAGACAAACAAACCCATAGTGATACCAGAAGTCAGGTGGCTCCCACGCTCTGTGTCGAGGCACGCAGCCAGCAGCAGAG
This sequence comes from Cuculus canorus, assembly GCF_017976375.1. Lineage (NCBI taxonomy): Eukaryota > Metazoa > Chordata > Aves > Cuculiformes > Cuculidae > Cuculus > Cuculus canorus. Next base: position 981,409 of record NC_071429.1, read on the forward strand.
ACTCTCCTAAGTGCATTGACTACTTCTCCACTCACCCGGCTCTGGTACCAAGCTTCAGCCTCAGCCCGGCTGTTCTGAGCAATCTGCTCATACTGGCGTCTGACCTCCTCGATGATGCTGTCCAGATCCAGGTGACGGTTGTTGTCCATGGACACAACCACAGACAGGTCGCGGCTGATTGTCTGCATCTGGGCCAGTTCCTACAACCAAGATAGGAGTTGGCTCAACCATTGGAGGGGAGAAAGCAGCAGGAACTGCAAGAAGCCTCTCCACATCAAGTCCACGTAGGCATCCAGTTCACCCTCAGTGTCTTTGGCCAACACACCCTTCATTGCAACTCCGGCCACACCAGGGGAAGGGAGACCTCTTACCTCCTCATACATGCACCTCAGGAAGCTGATTTCATCTGTCAGAGCTCCCACCTTGGCTTCCAACTCTACTTTATTCATGTAGGCACAGTCCACATCCTAAACAGAAGATCGCACAGAGGATCATCATCTTCATCCCGTGCCAGAAGACCCACTGGCAGCCAATGTCAGAAGATGCCCACCTTGATACTGCCTCCACCCAATGGTTTTGCAGCCCATCCCACCACACCCTCACTCTCTTGGTGCCTCTGTGTCTCACCTTCTTGAGCACCACAAACTCGTTCTCAGCAGCGGTGCGCCTGTTGATTTCTTCTTCGTACCTGTTGAAGGAGACGAGGCAAGATGAGTCTCTTGGACTGCTCATCAGTCAACCTGTGAAACCCCTTTCCCATTTCCGAGAGATAAGGCAGTGCAGACACCCCCAGGTTGGCTCAGCTCTCCTGTCTCGGTGCTCACTTCTTCTCTACTCTGCCACTGCACTTACTTGGTTTTGAACTCCTCCACGTACTGCCGCATGTTCTGCAGCTCAGACTCCAGTTGTCCCCTCTGTCCCAGGAGAGAATCAAGCCTCCTCCTCAGGTTCTGGATGTAGTTTTCAAAGATGGTATCAAGGTTCTTCCTTGGCCCCGAAGGCCCTTGCTGTTGGAGGAGCTCCCACTTGGTGGAGAGGACCTTGTTCTGTTGCTCCAAGAAGCGGACCTGAAAGCCCACAAAGCGGTATGTGAGATACTCACCCAGGAACACATTATCCTGCTCAAACCTCCTCCTTATTTGGGAGGCTGTGGGAATCATTTCTCACATCCCCAACGGGACCATAGATACATGAAAGCAAATTTCCCAAGAGGAAGGATCCTCCCTTACTTCCTCTCTATTTTTGGCTACATTTGCATTTCTTCTCTTTTCTCCTCCTATATTTCAACTTTTTGGTTTATTATCTATTGGAATGATGTCATTCCAGATTTACAGATTATGGCCATTTCCAATTGCAAATTTTGACCCTTATTAATTTGCAGAAACATCAGATTATTTATGATATTTTACCTTCCGGAGGATGAATCTCATTTGTCTCAATATCGGAGAACATTCCTCTTATCACAAACAATAATCGACAAGTATGTCATATATTTAATAACTATAAAGCACATTTATGACCAAAGTTTTCCCAGTGCACGAAGCCTAAGGAATACTCAGCTGTACTTGAACTGAAATAGGGAACAGCCAGAAGTGAATTGAAAGCTGATTCCCACATTCCAAGTTCCTCAAAAGGAAGCCATCCTTGGAAAAGGACAGGTTTAAAGAACCACTAAGGATAACTGAGTTCACCATGATCCCTTTGGGCTGACTGCACAGAGAACACCACAGAGAACGGCTAAGGAAGAACTTGGATCAACCAAACCTTGAGAAAGCCCTTTGGTTTCCCTGCGGGTGTAGAAGATTCCCATTTCCCTAGGAGGACTCAATGAGAACCCTACGACCCTTCCAGACCTGTCGGCATTGAACTGAGGAGAACAATCTTTCCCTCTCCACTGCACAAGAAACTCCTCAGAGTCCCCATTCTCAACCAAATCCATTTCCAGCCTCTCACCTTGTCAATGAAGGAGGCAAACTGATTGTTAAGAGTCTTGATCTGTTCCTTCTCCTGGCACTTCACTTGTTGGATCTGAGGATCAATATCAACATGGACCGGCCGCAGAAGGGTTGGGTCAACCTGCACCGGTTGGATACCGCCAGGGAACCCAGGACCACCTCTCACAGGACCACCAAAGCTGCCTATTCCTCCACCAATGACACCTCCTCCAATGCTGCCAAATCCTCCTCCATAGCCTCCACCAAAGCCACCAATTCTACATCCGTACGCCGGGCCACAGGAGCCACCCATGGAAATTCTTCCACTGCCACCCATGCTATGGAGGCTCCTGCTGCTAAAACCTCCACAACGTCCACTGCCTCCGCCTCCCCTGGATGTGGAGAAGGAGCTATAGCTGATCCTGGTTCTGCCTCCGCTTCCTCCAAAGCCACCACCAACGGCAGAGCAAGAGCTGTATCCTCTTCTGCTTCCGCCTCCGAAGCTTCTGCAGATCGACTGACGAGACATGGCTGGTCCTTCCAAGCAAAGTTGAGGAGAGCACAAAGACCAATGAAGCTGTGCTGCCAAGGGGTGAATGCAGAGAGAAGTGTGCACGGTCTTCTCTGGTTCCACAGCTTCAGGCATTCCCTTTTATCTGTTTCTGGAGGTGGGCTGGGACGGCATGGGCGTGAAGAGGAAACAAATTTACTTCTTCATCAGCTTGGTGTGGTTAACAGATTTTTGCCAGATTGTTGACTCCACCCAGAAATACGCTTTGCAGTGCAGAAGAGAATAAAAGAGCAGGAGCATTGAAACAGGTCTTCATGACTAAGTGGACTCTCCTATCTTTATGGGATCTGGAAAAATATGTTTTACAGTGATGCAGTCATGTTCTTCCCTCCTCCCACCCTTCTTTCTCTTCCTAATGATTTCACGTTTTGTCTGCATCCGGATCTTCGGCGCTGATGCTCAATGTCAAGCAAGCGTTTTGGTGAAAAGCGACTAGAATGAGACTTTCACAATTCCCCCAAAGCATGCCCCAAATCTCCTTCCTAAGTGGAAAATTGTTGGTGGATTTCCAAGAGGCGGTTTCCCAGTGCGGAGCAAAAATACCACGCATTAACATTTAACAACCATCAGCATTTCTTTTTGATCTAAAGAGGAGGTGCTTGGTTCCTCTCCTGAGAGCATCCGTTGGGGTGGCAGTGCCTTCTTCCAGGGAACATTCCTACAAAATCTGTCTCCCAAGGTCTGAGATAAGCCGGGTCTGAGACTCCAACCACTGGATGAGCAAAAGAAGAATGGCTGAGCTCCTTCCCTGTGCTTTTCAGATGGCCGCGGGGATTGGGAACCTGCAGGAGCGCTGCCGGTGTGTAGTGGCAAAGCCAAACATCATCCTTGATGGATGACCTTGATGGATGACCTTGCTGTAGAAGGTATGGCAAAGGCATCTTTGACCACAGTAATTTGGGGCAAGGGGGAGAAGGGCTGCTGACCAAATTTGCTTCAGAAAAATGTATTTTTAAGATACCAGCTGCTGCTTCAAACTAGAAAACCACATTTAATGTCATGCACAAGCTATGAATTGAGAAGTTCTTGTAACTTCAGAAAGCATCAGAGCTTCTTCTACCTTTTAGATGCCCCTTATTTCAAAATGATGAAGTGTGATGGACTCAGCCCGATCATTTGCCGATCAGCCTAAAGGACACCTTGAAGATAACTTCTGGGTCTTCTTAATCCAATATAAGTTTAGTTACATGGATGAACTGTAAGGAAAAAAAAAGATATCTTCCTAGTTCTTAATTCCTGAAAATCATCAATAAATGGCAAAGGAAATATATTTTAAGGCCTTAATAGGATTTTAGCAGTTTAATCTTATGCTATATTTATGTTTGCAAGTGGAATATACGTGTGTGTGTGTGTGTGTGAATTTTCACAATCACCCATAAGACTTGTTCACGTAAAAGTATGAAAGTGTCACTGGGTGTCTGTCTGCAGCCACAGGCACTTCGAAGCCTTTGAAAAACCAACCCAGAGACTCACTTTCAAAAGCTACCGGAGGAATCAGAAATGTAAATGTCGGTGGTGGTCACTGGGACAGAGGCTGCTTGGCACCACAGTCCCTTATTGCACAGATAAGGGCAGAGGAGAATGGAGATACTCACCCTTGAGGTGCTCAAGTCAAGATTGAACAAGAGTTATCCCGCCCTTGAGGGACTCATGTCGCAGTTGGCCAAGGGTTATCCTACACTTGAGGGACACAAGTAACTGTTGGCCAAGGGTTCTCCAGATGTGTGTGGCCTGCCCGGTGTGACATGCCGCATGTGGAGAACGGACAGCCATCCCTACAGCAGGGAAGGGACACCTTCCCTTCCAGAAGCAGCTTGAATGAAGAGGGTCTCATTTCTCCATCGTCAGCTCCAAGAGAGAGAGTTAAGTTTTCCAGAACGTTCTGCAGCTCAGTGCACCTACTCATGATGAGCAGCCCCAGGGAGGGGTAGGGTAACTCAATTTTGGTCAGAGAAAAGAAGGCTGTACCTTCTCATGGCCTCTCTTGCGATTGCCAAACGCACGGTAGGTGCCTTTCTTGGGAAGTAGTAGGACTTGGATGTAACATCCCACACGGCAGCTCCGTGACAAGAGGGAAGATCTGCTAAGTCAGCCAAATGCCAAGATGCCGACCACATTCAGCACATACAGATAAGACGCCCAAATTGAGTCACTCTGACGTCTTCAGACAAGATGGGAAGATTATGCCAAACCTGGAGTCACTTCAGCCTCCTCCAGGTAAAACTTGACAGACAGCCTGGGCTCCAGCCGTTCCTTCAGATCTTTTACGCAACAAACCGTGCGCAGCAACCTCATCAACACCGGGAAAAATGTAAACTCTGCAGAAAATGCAGAGATAGACCAAGCCAGGCTGCAACTTCGGATCTCAGACAGCAAAGAGATTCTGACTGCATAGAGGAGGATGTTGCAATGGTTGCTCGCTTCAATGCCTACAATGCAGTGTTTTAGGTTTTAAAGCCAAGAAGAACTATAGTCTTAATATTAAGAGTGAAAACTTGTGGCTCTTGCCCCAAGCCAAAACCCAAAGTGCTCTTGGCTCAGCCCTGGCTTCTCAGAGGCGTTGACTTCTCATCATCTTCTCTTTGGGCCAAACCCAGCCACTGCCCGGCTCTAGCAGCCTTCTGCTGGGCTGCAAAGCAAAGAGAAGTTCCTCTTCCAGCAGCCCTGCAACCATCCCCCAGTGCCTTGCCTGAGCCTCTTCCTAGATCTGCAGCTTCCTGACCTGCTATGGGGACACTGGCAACTCACAACAGGTTGTTGTGGGACTCCTGAACCACTGCTGAAAGTGGTTTCTCTCTCTTTGATCTCTTCTTGTGGTGGAGGGACTGAAGCACGTATTAAATATACCGACATTCTTCTCCCATATGATCTCCTTGAGCTGAAGCAAATCTCTCCCACTTGTAAAGAAGAAAAATGGGGAGGTCTTGCCTGACTTTTCAAGGGAAATGATGGGTGCTTGAGCCCATGGGTTGGAATGAATCATGAATTCCCTGTCCTTCATGATCCTCCTGCTGTTCAATGAATGGGAGGATGAGTGCGTGGCTCTCAAGCACTCCTGGTTCTCATGGGATGCCAAGTCGTGCAGCCAGCTTGGCTACAGCCTATTTGTGCACCGGAGGGTAGGAGCTTGGCCATCATCCATATCCATGCTTATAGGCAGCTGTAAACCTGTCCTCCCACCTCTGCCCACAAGACTCGTACCACTACCACCTCTTACTACTACAAAGTCCACTCCAAGGCAGGAAACTCAGATGAACTGACAACAGCTGATTGATCTGATATCTGCCCCCTCCCTGCTGCTGCCAATTTCTGTCATTGATCAATGTCTTTGGATCTCTAATAGTTCTGCCATTATGCACGGACAGCATTCCTGCCCAAATCCCGTAACTTCCTGATGGTGATTTCAGCATAACCCGTACTCAGCTTCCTTCCTGCTCTAACAATGTGAAATCCAAGAGAGAATGAGGGAGTCATAGGATGGTTGGGTTGGAAGGGACCTCAAAGCCCATCCAGTCCCACCCTCTGCCATGGGCAGGAACACCTCCCGCTGGATCAGGGGCTCCAAGCCCCATCCAACCTGGCCTGGAACCCCTCCAGGGATGGGGCAGCCACCACTGCTCTGTGCAAACTGTTCCAGGGCCTCCCCACCCTCACCGGAAAACATTTCTCCCTCAGATCTCATCTCAATCTCCCCTCTTTCAGCTCAAAACCATTCCCCTCATCCTCTCCCTGCATTCCTTGATCAAAAGCCCCTCCCCAGCTTTCCTGGACCCCTCTCAGCACTGGAAGATGCTCTAAGGTCTCTCTGGAGGCTTCTCTTCTCCAGGCTGAACAGCCCCAATGCTCTCATCCTGGTCTCGTACGCGAGGTGCTCCAGCCCTCGGATCATCTCTGTGGCCTCCTCTGGACCCTCTCCAACAGTTCCACACCCCTCATGTGCTGAAGGTTCCAGAACTGAACACAGGGCTTCAGGTGAGAGGGTTTGATAAAACCCCTTTCCTACAGCAGCTGCAATTTCTACGTTACCAGTCCACTCCAGTAAGACATGACTTGGGCAACGGGACACCGAGTGCCTTTGTTTCCATAAAGGCTGAACCCTAAATATTCCTGCAGGGCAGCCTGTAGCCTCCTCATTGATTCAGAAGGTGCTAAAGGTTTCCAGATGCAAGTGAAGACATTTGTTGTGGATGGAGCTGTATCAGTACCTGCCCCAAAATTAACTGTGCTCCTGAATTCTTCCAGTTTGGGGGCCCAGCACTCCTTGCTGCTCACATTTACTGCACATTGTGTGAACAAAGCACCCAAACCCCCACCGTTCTAAGCAGAGTCCTCTGCTTTCAGCCACTGCAATGACTGATAAGAGTCACTGCGTTGCTCAGCAGTTGAGGGAGGGGATTGTCTTGCTCTGCTCCGCACTGGTGTGGGTCCACCTCGAGTATTGGGTGCCACAGTGTAAAAGTGATCTAAAGCTACTGGAGAGTGTCTCGAGGAGGTCATGAGGTTGGTGAAGGGTTTAGAGGGTAAGCCATATGAAGATTGGCTGAAGTCACTTGGTCTGTTCAGACTGGAGAAGTGGAGACTTGAGGGAGACCTCACCACGGTCTATTTCTTCCTCACATGGGGAGGAGAAGTAATGAGTGCTGAGCTCTACTCTCTGGTGACCAATGACAGGACTGGAGAAAACATCAGGAAAATGTTACAGGAGGGTTAGGTTGGGTATTGAGAAAAGTTTCTTCACCCAGACAGTGGTGGAGCACTGGAACATCTCCCAGGGCAGCAGTCATGGTGCCAAGCCTGACAATATTCAAGAAGCACTTAGCCAACACCCTCAGACACATGGAGTGAATGTTGGGGTTGTCCTATGTGGGGACAGGAGTTGGACATAATGACCTTTGTGAGTCTCTTTGGACTCAAGACATCCTATGCTTCAATGAACCTGAGTCAAGTGGCACCTTCATGCTTGGATACTCGCCTACCTCCAGTCACAAACCCTCAAAGCTCAGTCATGAAACCTCGAACGGAACAACCCTTATCTTCCCACCAAGGTGGTTCCCCAAAACCAAAGAAAAGCCTGCCTACAAGCTTCCAAAGTAACGACATAAAGACATGGTGAATGTTCTCTGCAGTTTATTGAGAATGGCATCACCCGAGGAAGTAGAACATCCCAGAGAGAGAAGTGGGAGGGAGGTGGGGACAGCACATTTTGTTCCACATCACAGGGGCGGGCACAGAACAGCAAGCTTTGTTCTCCTTAGAAAGTCCACGTGTGCCCCACGTGTTACCAGGCGTCACGGAGAACAAGGACAAGTGGAACTGGAAGGCACCCCAGGGATACAGCCATCGAGGAAGGGACAGGAGGACAGAGGTGGAAAGAAGAGCTTTATACACATTTGCCATGAGGCAGCCAGAAATGTACAAGCCAGCAAGAAAGGCAGAGCCTTCCCCTCCTGTAAATCAGCTCTCCGTGCTGGGGATCCTCCAGGGAGACTTTTCTTTCCACGGGCAGTGGTTTCACGACCACGCTTGGGGCTGACACGCAGCTCACCACGGACACGGCATTGCCAGGAGACTCCCTTGATGGGACCAAGGCAGATGAGTTGGTACATGGTGGGCCATGAGGGACACAGTCCATTGCATCGCAGGACATCGGAGCTGGATTTAAGGAGGTTGTGCTGCTGCCGGGAGAAGAGAGGAGATGCTTCTTTCCTTCGTCAAGTTGGCTTGGGGGCTCAGAATCTCACTCCTGAAGATTTGATGGAGGTTGTCACACATCTCCGAACAGAAGATGATCCTCCACCTCCAGATCCACACATCCTTCCACTTCCAGAAGAGAAGCCGCCGCCGTACGATCCTCCTCCCATTCCACAGCTGCCGCCCATGCTTCCACCTCCACATATGCCTCCTCCCGTTCCTCCACCCATGCTTCCACCTCCGAAGCCTCCTCCCATGCCTCCTCTGCCTCCAGTGATGGTGGTCCTGCCTACCACAGCTGGAAGAGAAGCACAGGTTACACACACACTGACTCCTGGTGAGACACAGCTCCAAAACAACAAGTCCTGAGGGAATAACTGCCGATACTTACAGACATTGACGTTGGACATGCCGTCGTTGCACAGCCTGCAAAGGGAAACACAATCAGTTAATCCTACAGGAGGTGCATGTTTCTTCAGCTGAGGATTTCCCTTTTTTCATGGTATCATAGAAATAGTTTGGGTCAGATGGACCTTTAAAACCCATCCAGTCCAACCGCCTTGCTATGAGCAGGGCATGTTCAACTTGAACAGGTTGCTCAAATCCCAGACAAACCCTCCCTTAGATGTTTTCAGCGTTGGGCATCAAACACCAGTGTGGGTGCCCTGAGAAGTTCTTAGAAGAAATGTGGAAAATGTTTCTTCTTAAAGGCTAAGAAGATGAGCAAAAATGGTATGAAATTCATCCTTTGACCGTATGCAAAGATTTTAACTGTATACATTATACTCTGTCACAAATTCAGACAAATACATAGAGAAGACAAGAGGTACCTGTTCTCCTCCCCCTCCAGCAGTTTCCTGTACATGGCGATCTCAACATCCAGGGCAATCTTGGTGTTCAGCAGCTCCTGGTATTCCTTCAGCAAGCGAGCCAGCTCCTCCTTGTCTTTGTTCAGGGCACATTCCAGCTCTTCCAGTTTCCTCCTGGCATCCTTGAGGGCCATCTCGCCCCGCTGCTCAGCCTCGGTGATAGCGGACTGCAGCTGTCGGTTCTGAGAGAAAGAAAAGCAGTTTATCAATTCCCTTCTTCTGTGTCCGCTGGATCAGTCCTCAGGGCACAAACTGGGTGGAAAATAGCCAGAAACCATCCATCTCCTCCGAAGGATTTCAATGGCTGTTTCCCTCACGCTATCTGTAGCACATCACCTGGCTCATGCTTCACCCAGTTTGGAAACAACCACCCAACAGGATGCTGAGGAACCCCTACCTGCTTCTTCACATTCTCAATCTCAGCCCGCAGCCTCTGGACGTTCCGGGTCAACTCTTGGATCTCAATCTTGGTGTTGCGGAGGCTGTCCCCATGTCTTCCGGCAGTGCTCTGCAGCTCTTCATACTGATGGTATGGAGACAAAGAAACCCATAGTGATACCAGAACTCACTCCCACGCTCTGTGTCGAGGCACACAGCCAGCAGCAGAGACTCTCCTGGGTGCATTGACCTCTTCTCCACTCACCCGGCTCTGGTACCAAGCTTCAGCCTCAGCCCGGCTCTCCTTAGCAATCCGGTCGTACTCGCACTTCATGGCCTCAATGATGCTGTTGAAATCCAGGTGACGGTTGTTGTCCATGGAAACCACCACAGACAGGTCCCGGCTGATTGTCTGCATCTGAGCCAGTTCCTACAACCAAGATAGGAGTTGGCTCAACCATTGGAGGGGAGAAAGCAGCATCAACTGCAAGAAGCCCCTCCAAACCAAATCCACATGAGCACCCATTCCACTGTCAGTGTCCTTTGCCATCACACATCTCATTGCAACTCCAAGCACATCAGGGGAAGGGAGAGCTCTTACCTCCTCATAGACACATTTCAGGAAGTTGATTTCATCTGTCAGAGTTCCCACCTTGGCTTCCAGATCTACTTTATTCATGTAGGCACAGTCCACATCCTAAAGGGAAGATCACACAGAGACACATCATCTTCATCCCATGCCAGAAGACCCACTGGCAGCCAATGCTGGAAGCTGTCAGAAGCTTCCTCCATCCAACAACTTTGCAGCCCGACCCCCAGACTCTCACTCTCTTGGTGCCTCTATGTCTCACCTTCTTGAGCACCACAAACTCGTTCTCAGCAGCGGTGCGCCTGTTGATTTCTTCTTCGTACCTGTTGAAGGAGACGAGGCAAGATGAGTCTCTTGGACTGCTCATCAGTCAACCTGTGAAACCCCTTTCCCATTTCCGAGAGAGAAGGCAGTGCAGACACCTCCAGTTGGCTCAGCTCTCCTGTCTCGGTGCTCACTTCTTCTCTACTCTGTCACTGCACTTACTTCTTCTTGTACTCCTCCAGGTACTGCCGCATGTTCTGCATCTCAGACTCCAGTTGTCCCCTTTGTCCCAGGAGAGAATCAAGCCTCTTCCTCAGGTTCTGGATGTAGTTTTCAAAGATGGCATCGAGATTCTTCCTTGGCCCCGAAGGCCCTTGCTGTTGGAGGAGCTCCCACTTGGTGGAGAGGACCTTGTTCTGTTGCTCCAAGAAGCGGACCTGAAAGCCCACAAAGTGATATGTGAGATATTCACCCGGGAACACATTATCCTGCTCAAACCTCCTCCTTATTTGGGAGGCTGTGGGAATCATTTCTCACATCCCCAACAGGACCACGGCCACATGAAAGCAAATTTCCGAAGAGGAAGGTTCCTCCCTTCTACAAAACTCCTGAGGATCTTGTTAACGATCTTCATGAGCATGAATCCCTCATCCCTTGTTCAATGTTATTTAACAGGACCTTAATAACAACTTCCTGCTAAGGCATCGGTCATGAAAAATTCAACAAGTACTTGTTGGTGAGAAAAAACATTCTGTTTCTGTACCACAGGAACGTCATTTTAATGCCCATCTCCAAACCAGCCGAGTGCTAAATGCTCACCTTGTCAATGAAGGAGGCAAACTGATTGTTGAGAGTCTTAATCTGCTCCTTCTCCTGGTTTTTGACTTGCTGGATTTGAGGGTCAATCTCAACATGGACCGGCCGCAGAAGGCTTGGGTCAACTTGCACAGGTTGGATTCCTCCGGGGAAGCCAGGACCACCAAAGCCACCCATTCCTCCACCACCCATTCCTCCACCACCCATTCCTCCACCAAAACCACCCATTCCTCCTCCGCAACCTCCACCAAAACCACCCATTCCTCCTCTGTATCCTCCACTTCCGAGACATCCACCAACAGTTATTCTTCTACCACCACCCATGTTATGGAGGCTCCTGCTGCTAAAATCTCCACAGTGTCCACCACCTCCTCCACCTCCCCTGGATGAGGAGTAGGAGCTGTAGCTGATCCTGCTTCTGCAGCCACCTCCTCCAAAGTCACCACCGATGGCAGAGCAAGAGCTGTAGCCCCTTCTACTCCCGCCTCCAAAGCTTCTGCAGATCGACTGACGAGACATGGCTGCTCCTTCCAAGCAGAGTCCAAATCAAGAAGAGCAGAAAGATCAACGGAGTGGAACACAGAGAGAAGTGTGTACGATCTTCTCTGGCTCCGCAGCTTCAGGCACTGCCTTTTATCCACCTCTGGAGGTGGGCGTGAAGGTGGAAACCAATTTATTGTTTTCATCCATATGGTGATGCTGACAGCTTCTCGGTTGAGCTTTACTGTTTTGGGGCCTGCCTAGAAACACACCCTGCAATATAAAGTGAATAAAATAACGAGGACAGTGAAACAGCTCTCCATGACTAAGTGGACTCTCATATCTTCATGACATCTTGGAAATCATCTTTTATAACAACGCACTTTGCTACAGCCCCTCATTGGATTTCAGCCTTCATTAATAGTTTCCAATAATTCCAGATAAAGATCTTTCCAATCAAATTTAAGTTGAATGGAGAAGTTTTGATGACATCCCAGCTATATTATAGCTTTCACAATTCCTTAAACACACCCTAAATCCCCGTTTTATAGGTAAAATTGCCCTTGGCAGCATAGAATACATTTCTCAATCTCGAACGAGAACCCATGACTCTAAAGGTTGAAAAGACTCAGCAGATTCTCCTTATAGAAGGGAGTTAAACCTCTTTGGAGCATGTGTGGTGCCACTTTGAATGGGAGCTTCTTCTCCATGCAGATTAAATTCCCTTCAAATGTATCTCCTCAAATCTGTGGCAACGAACTGGGACCTGGATTGGAGTGAAGGAGACAACTTGAATCATCGCAATCCTTCTTTGTGCGATGGGGAATGACGAACTGTGGAAGAAAGGGACGCATCGGGCAGCCCCATCGGTGAGGATGACTGTGGACAGACAGACAAGTGCTATAGAAGATCGACAGATGGACAAATTGCGGTGGTGAGGAGTTCCTACTGCTCTGATGAATGCTGCTGATCTCAGTTTACCTCTCTTTCCAAAGTTGAGGCAACTGAACGGGGAGAACATTGAGGGATGGAGCTCCTGCAACATTTAAAGCGTAGTATCTCTTCTTGATTTCGCAGCTTCTGTTGAGAAAGGAACCTATTTTAGCTGTGTATTCTCTAGGATGCCTTTGAAATAAAGAAGCCCATTTTTGGAGAGCATGGGAATGAAATCTTCTATAATTAATCATAATGTTCAGCTTATGATAAAATAAGTAGACAATTGTAGTCTTGTGAAGAAAGCAGGTTATAGGTGTTGGTTAAGAAGAAACTGAGGTCTTTTAAAGGCATTCTGAAGGTGTTATCTGTCTGGATATTATCTATCAAATAGCTATTTATGTTAATGAGGGAAATATAAATGACTTCTCACGTTGTCTCTAGAAAATACCCAGCACAGAAAAAAATGACAGAGAAAATAGACATTCAGGCCTTTAAAAACTTAAAATAACAACGAATATGAATTTGTCGTCATTCAAAAGACCTGCACATGAACATACTCTTTCATCAAGAGTTTTCAGAATCTCCTATAAGATTTGTGACATGGAATTGTTGTTTGAAGGTGTCGCTACGTGGCCTGAAGCCACAGGCACTTCAAAGCCTTAAAAAAAAAACAGCCCAGAGATTCACTTTCAAAATCCACTGGAGGAATCGGAGATGTAAATGTCACTGAGATGAAGCCACTTGGCATCACGGTCACAGAAAAGGGCAGATGAGATAGTCACACCTGAGGAATTCAAATCAGGGTTAAACAAGGGATATACTCTCCTTGAGGGACTCAAGTCACAGTTGGTGGAGGGTTAACTAACTCTTGAGAGACTGAAGTAACTGTTGGCCAAGGGTTATCCTACCCTTGAGAGACTCAAGTAACCATTGGCCAAGGGTTATCCTACCCTTGAGAGACTCAAGTAACCATTGGCCAAGGGTTATCCTACCCTTGAGAGACTCAAGTAACCACTGGCCAAGGGTTATCCTACCCTTGAGAGACTCAAGTAACCATTGGCCAAGGGTTATCCTACCCTTGAGAGACTCAAGTAACCATTGGCCAAGGGCTATCCTACACTTGAGAGACTCAAGTAACCATTGGCCAAGGGTTATCCTACCCTTGAGAGACTCAAGTAACCATTGGCCAAGGGTTATCCAACCCTTGAGAGACTCAAGTAACCATTGGCCAAGGGTTATCCTACCCTTGAGGGACTCCAGTAACCGCTGGTCAAGGGTTATCTTACATTTGAAGGACTCAAGTAAACGTTGGTCAACTGTTTCCTACGTGTGTGTGGCCTGCCCTGCGTGACATCTCGCAGGTGAGGAATGGACAGCCATCCTTACAACAGGGAGGGGACAACTTCCCCTTCAGAAGCAGCTTGAATGAAGAGGATCTTGTTTGTCCATTGTCAGCTCCAAGAGAAAGAGTTAAGTTCTCCAGATCATTCTACATCCCAAAGCACCCACACATGATAAACAGCCCCAGAGAGGGGCGACTGCCAAACGCACGGTAGCTGCCTTTCTTGGGAGGCAGTAGGATTTGGTTGTAACATCCCACACGGTGGCTCCATGACAAGGGAGGAGATCTGCTAAGTCAGCCAAATGCCGGGATGCCGACCACATTCAGCACATACAGATAAGACGCCCAAATTGAGTCACGCTGACGTCTTCAGACAAGATGGGAAGATTATGCCAAACCTGCAGTCACTTCAGCCTCCTCCAGGTAAGATTCAACACCAAACCTGAGCTCCAGCTGTTCCTCCAGATCTCTCACACAAGGAGCCGTGCACAGCAACCTCATCCACATCGGAAAAAGTAAACTCTACAGAAAACGTGGATGGTTGCAGTGAGGTTGCAGCTTCAGATCTCAGACAGCAAAGAGATTGTGACTGCATAGAGGAGGATGTTGCAATGATTGCTCACTCCACTGCCTACAATGCTGTGTTTTAGATTTTAAAACAGAGAAAAAGCAGAGTCTTTAACATTAAGAATGAAAACAGATGAGTCCTTCCCCAAGCCAAACCCCAAAGTGCTCTTGGCTGAGCCCCAGCTTCTCACAGCCGTTGCCTTCTCATCATCTTCTGTTTGGGCCAAACCCAGCAGTTGCCTAGTCTTTTGTTGGGCTTCAAAGCAAGAAGCTCCACTTCCATGAGCCCTGTAACCGTTCCCCGGTGCATTGTCTGCACCTCTTCCCAGGACTGCTTGCTACAATGGACAAGATGTGAATACCAAGACATGCTCCTGCTCCGGTGTGAGCTGAACACCCACAGCTCCACCAGTCTAAGCATGGACTTGTGCTCTCAGGCACTGCTGTGACTGGTAGGAGTCAAGCGTGCTTGGATACTCACCTACCTCCAGCCACACACCCATTCAGTTCCCTCAAAGCACAGTCATGACCCCTCGAACAGAACAACCCTCATCTTCCCACCAAGGTGGTTCCCCAAAACCAAAGAAAAGCCTTCCTACAAGCGGCTTCTGAGGCAACAACACAAAGACATGGTGAATGTTCTCTGCAATTTATTGAGAATGGCATCATCCCGAGGAAGTAGAACATCCCAGAGAGAGAAGTGGGAGGGAGGTGGGGACAGCACATTTTGTTCCACATCACAGGGGCGGGCACGGAACAGCAAGCTGTGTTCTCCTTAGAAAGTCCACGTGTGCCCCACGTGTTACCAGGCGTCACGGAGAAAAAAGACAAGTGGAACTGGAAGGCACCCCAGGGATACGGCCATCGAGGAAGGGACAGGAGGACAGAGGTGGAAAGAAGAGCTTTATACACATTTGCCACGAGGCAGCCAGAAATGTACAAGCCAGCAAGAAAGGCAGAGCCTTCCCCTCCTGTAAATCAGCTCTCCGTGCTGGGGATCCTCCAGGGAGACTTTTCTTTCCACGGGCAGTGGTTTCACGACCACGCTTGGGGCTGACACGCAGCTCACCACGGACACGGCATTGCCGGGAGACTCCCTTGATGGGACCAAGGCAGATGAGTCGGTACATGGTGGGCCGTGAGGGACACAGTCCATTGCATCACAGGACATCGGAGCTGGATTTAAGGAGGCTGAGCTGCTGCCGGGAGAAGAGAGGAGATGCTTCTTTCCTTTGTCAAGTTGGCTTGGGGGCTCAGAATCTCACTCCTGAAGATTTGATGGAGGTGGTCGTCACACATCTCCGTACAGAAGAAGATCCTCCACCTCCAGAGCCGCACATCCTTCCACTTCCAGAAGAGAAGCCGCCGCCGTACGATCCTCCTCCCATTCCACAGCTGCCGCCCATGCTTCCACCTCCACATATGCCTCCTCCCATTCCTCCGCCCATGCTTCCAACTCCGAAGCCTCCTCCCATGCCGCTGCCAACTCCGAAGCCTCCTCCCATGCCGCTGCCGCCTCCGAAGCCTCCTCCCATTCCTCCTCTGCCTCCAGTGATGGTGGTCCTGCCTACCACAGCTGGAAGAGAAGCACAGGTTACACACACATTGGCTCCTGGTGAGACGCAGCTCCAAAACAACACATTCTGCTACTGCTTCACGAGGGAATAACTGCCGATACTTACAGACATTGACGTTGGACATGCCATCGTTGCACAGCCTGCAAAGGGAAACACAATCAGTTAATCCCACGGGAGGTGCACGTTTCTTCAGCTGAGGATTTCCCTTTTTTCATGGTATCATAGAATAGTTTGGGTCAGACGGACCTTTAAAACCCATCCAGTCCATGCTCCCTGCAATGGGCAGGGCATTTTCTTCTCAATCTTTTTCTCCAAGCCCAACACAAACCACCCTTGAATGCTTCCCGGGATGGAACACCTATCGCCACTCTCAGCACCCTGCGCCAGTGTTTCACCACTCTCAAAGTTAAACATTTATTCCTAACATTTCTTATTTGACAGTGTAGGTATCCCCTATTCTTTCTGAATTTCTCAATTTTTCTTTAAAACAATTTAGCAACCTTGAAATTGGTGCTCCTGGAAGAAATGTGGAAAATGCTTCTTATTAATGGCTAAGAATTTGAGCAAAAAAAGATATGAAATTGCTCTTTTGAGCGTATGCAAAGATTTTAACTGTATACATTATACTCTGTCACAAATTCAGACAAATACATAGAAAAGACAAGAGGTACCTGTTCTCCTCCCCCTCCAGCAGTTTCCTGTACATGGCGATCTCAACATCCAGGGCGATCTTGATGTTCAGCAGCTCCTGGTACTCCTTCAGCAAGCGAGCCAGCTCCTCCTTGTCTTTGTTCAGGGCACATTCCAGCTCTTCCAGTTTCCTCCTGGCATCCTTGAGGGCCATCTCACCCCGCTCCTCGGCCTCGGCGATAGCGGACTGCAGCTGCTGGTTCTGAGGAAGGGGAAAGAAGAGCAGTTTCTCATTTCCCTTCTGCACGGCCTCCACTGGAGTCCTCAGGGCACAAATTGGGTGGAAAAGATGCAGGAACCACCCGTCTTCTCCAAAGGACCTCAATTTCAATGATAACTTTTCGCTTACACTATCTGTAGCACATCACCTGGCTCATGCTTGACCTAGTTTGAAAACAACCACCCAACAGGATGCTGAGGAACACCTACCTGTTTCTTCACATTCTCCAACTCAGCCCGCAGCCTCTGGATGTTCCGGGTCAACTCTTGGATCTCGATCTTGGTGTTGCGGAGGCTGTCCCCATGTCTTCCGGCAGTGTTCTGCAGCTCTTCATACTGATGGCATGGAGACAAAGAAACCCATCAGTGACACAACCTCACAAGGACTGAGGTGGTTCCCACGCTCTGTGTCGAGGCACGCAGCCAGCGGCAGGGACTCTTGCCGGTGTGTTGACTGCTTCTCTACTCACCCGGCTCTGGTACCAAGCTTCAGCTTCATCCCGGCTCTCCTTAGCAATCCGGTCGTACTCGCACTTCATGGCCTCAATGATGCTGTTGAAATCCAGGTGACGGTTGTTGTCCATGGACACCACCACAGACAGGTCCCGGCTGATTGTCTGCATCTGGGCCAGTTCCTACAACCAAGACAGGAGTGAGCCTCACATGGGCACCCAGTCTACCCGCTGTTTCTTTGGCCAACACACTCTTCATTGCAACTCCGGCCACACCAGGGGAAGGGAGACCTCTTACCTCCTCATACATGCACCTCAGGAAGCTGATTTCATCTGTCAGAGCTCCCACCTTGGCTTCCAACTCTACTTTATTCATGTAGGCACAGTCCACATCCTAAACAGAAGATTGCACAGAGAATCATCATCTTCATCCCGTGCCAGAAGACCCACTGGCAGCCAATGTCGGAAGATGCCCACCTTGGTACTGCCTCCACCCAATGGTTTTGCAGCCCAACCCCCACACCCTCACTCTCCTGGTGCCTCTATGTCTCACCTTCTTGAGCACCACAAACTCGTTCTCAGCAGCGGTGCGCCTGTTGATTTCTTCTTCGTACCTGTTGAAGGAGACGAGGCAAGATGAGTCTCTTGGACTGCTCATCAGTCAACCTGTGAAACCCCTTTCCCATTTCCGAGAGATAAGACAGTGCAGACACCCCCAGACTGGCTCAGCTCTCCTGTCTCGGTGCTCAGTTCTCTACTCTGTCACTGCACTTACTTGGTTTTGAACTCCTCCACGTACTGCCGCATGTTCTGCAGCTCAGACTCCAGTTGTCCCCTCTGTCCCAGGAGAGAATCAAGCCTCCTCCTCAGGTTCTGGATGTAGTTTTCAAAGATGGCATCAAGGTTCTTCCTTGGCCCCGAAGGTCCTTGCTGTTGGAGGAGCTCCCACTTGGTGGAGAGGACCTTGTTCTGTTGCTCCAAGAAGCGGACCTGAAAGCCCACAAAGTAAAGTGTGAGACAATCACCAAAGAAGACATCACATTGCTTTTTTGGGGAGGTCAAGGAAATCATTTCCTACATCCCTATAACAGCTCATTTAAACATCCAAGCTTCTAAAGTGATTGACAAGCATTATTTCCTTTTGGGTGATTTTGAGCTTCTCGCTTTAGGAGAAGAAGATGTTGGTGATAGAAAACAGTATCTTCATTTTCCCTACTCCCACTTTTGGACACCACTGTCATCTTGGCTCTATTGGCATCAATAAAACAATGAGTTTTGTCATCCATCTACACATAAATACTTAAATTCTCTTACAAAAGTTTCTGCATTCTTTGGGTTTCTATCAGAAATGAAAGTAAAGAAGACTGTCGGAAAGGTATTAAACACTCAGATGTGTATAGATTTGGTCCATTGAAAAGGAAGTTTCATCAAAAATAAAAGGTCAATAAGTAAGAGCTCATAGGATAACTAAATATTTGATGATGATTTGACCCGGCATCGCTAGGAATTAGGCTGCAGAGACATCTGTGCCAGAGGGTCTACTGAAAGTCCTGTGGATCTTGTTTCTGATCTTCCATTAGCACAAAAACCTTGTCTGTTGTTCAGTGATGTTTAAGGGGACCTTAATAACAACTTGCTGCTAAGGCATCGGTCATGAAAAATTCAACAAGTACTTGGTGAGAAAAAACATTCCCTTTCCCATCTCCCACGTTAATGCCCGCCTCCAAACCAGCCGGGTGCTAAATGCTCACCTTGTCAATGAAGGAGGCAAACTGATTGTTGAGAGTCTTAATCTGCTCTTTCTCCTGGTTTTTGACTTGCTGGATTTGAGGGTCAATCTCAACATGGACCGGCCGCAGAAGGCTTGGGTCAACTTGCACGGGTTGGATTCCTCCGGGGAAGCCAGGACCACCAAAGCCACCCATTCCTCCACCACCCATTCCTCCACCAAAGCCACCCATTCCTCCACCACCCATTCCTCCACCAAAGCCACCCATTCCTCCACCACCCATTCCTCCACCAAAGCCACCCATTCCTCCTCCGCAACCTCCACCAAAACCACCCATTCCTCCTCTGTATCCTCCACCTCCATAACATCCACCAACAGTTATTCTTCTGCTGCCACCCATGTTATGGAGGCTCCTGCTGCCAAAACCTCCACAGTGTCCACCACCTCCTCCACCTCCCCTGGATGAGGAGTAGGAGCTGTAGCTGATCCTGCTTCTGCAGCCACCTCCTCCAAAGCCACCACCGATGGCAGAGCAAGAGCTGTAGCCCTTTCTACTCCCGCCTCCAAAGCTTCTGCAGATCGACTGACGAGACATGGCTGGTCCTTCCAAGCAGAGTCCAAATCAAGAAGAGCAGAAAGATCAACGGAGTGGAACACAGAGAGAAGTGTGCACGATCTTCTCTGGCTCCGCAGCTTCAGGCACTGCCTTTTATCCACCTCTGGAGGTGGGCGTGAAGGTGGAAACCAATTTATTGTTTTCATCAGCATGGTGTTGTTGAAAGATTCTCAGTTGAGCTTTACCATATTTGGGCCTGCCTAGAAACACACCCTGCAATATAAAGTGAATAAAATAAGGAGGACAGTGAAACAGCTCTCCATGACTAAGTGGACTCCCATATCTTCATGACATCTTGGAAATCATCTTTTATAACAACGCACTTTGCTACAGCCCCTCATTGGATTTTAGTCTTCATTAAAGGTCCCAATTAACTCCAGATAAGGATCTTTCCAATCAAATTTCAGCTGAATGGAGAAGTTTTGATGACATCCCAGCTATATTATAGCTTTCACAATTCCTTAAACACACCCTAAATCCCCGTTTTATAGGTAAAATTGCCCTCGGCAGCTTAGAATAGGTTTCTCAATCTCGAACGAGAACCCGTGACTCCAAAAGTTGAAAAGACTCAGCAGATTCTCCTTATAGAAGGGAGTTAAACCTCCTTAGAGCGAGTGTTGTGCCACTTTGAATGGGAGCTTCTTCTCCATGCAGATTAAATTCCCTTCAAATGTATCTCCTCAAATCTGTGGCAACGAACTGGGAGCTTGGGTGATGCTGGAGCAGAGTGAAGGAGACAACTTGAATCATCGCAATCCTTCTTCGTGCGATGGGGAATGACGAACTGTGGAAGAACAAAGGGACGCATCGGGCAGCCCCATCGGTGAGGATGACTGGGGACAGACAGACAAGCGCTATAGAAGATCGACAGGCGGACGATTCGAGGTGGTAAGGCATCCCTACGTCTCTGATCAATGCTGCTGATCTCATTTACTTTACCTCATAATTTCTCAAGTTTAAAAACTCAAGGGGGAGAGCATTAAGAGATGGAGTTCCTGCGACTTTTAAAGCATAGTATCTCCTTTTGATTTCACATCTTCTGTTGGGAAACGAACACATTTTATCTGTGTATTCCCTAGGATGCCTTTGAAATAAAGAAGCTCATTTTTGGAGTGCATGGGAATGAAATTTTCAATAATTACTCATAATTTTCCAGATTATGACAAAAAATAGACAATGATACCGGTGTGCAGTTCTCTGAAGAAAGCGGGTTATAGGTGTCGGTTAAGAGGAAACTGAGGCATTTTAAAGGCATTCTGAAGGGATTATCTGTCTGGATCTTATCGATCAAATAGATATTTATGTTAATGAGGGAAATATAAATAAATGACTTCTCATATTCTCACTAGATAATAACCGGTACCTCTAGTCAAAAGTGACAGAGAAAATAGACGTTACAACCTATGAAAGTCTTAAAATAATAACCATAAAATCATAGAATAGTTTGGGTTGGAAGGGACCTTAAAGATCATCCAGTTGCACTCCCTGTCATGGGCAGGGAAACCCCACGGGATAAGGCTGCCCAAGATCCATCCAACCTGACCTTGAACACCTCCAGGGATGGGGCAGCCACAACTTCTCTGGGCAACCTGTTCCAGTGTCTCACCACTCTCACGGTGAAGAAATTCTTCCTTATGTGCAGTCTAAATCTGCCCCTCTCCAGTTTATCCCCGTTCCCCCTCGTCCTATCACTACAAGCGTTTGTAATAGTAATGAACACGGATTTTAGGTCATTCAAAAGACCTCCACAGGAACACACTCGTTCATCAAGAGTTTTCAGAATCTCCAGTAAGATTTGTGGCATGGAATTGTTGTTTGAAGGTGTCACTACGTGGCCTGAGAGCACAGGCACTTCTAAGTATTATAAAAAACTGCCCAAAGATTCACTTTCAAAAGCCACAGGAGGAACCAGAACTACAAATGTCACTGAGATGAAGCCACTTGGCATCACGGTCACAGAAAAGGGCAGATGAGAGAGTCACCCCTGAGGAATTCAAATAAGGGTTAAACAAGAGTTATACTCTCATTGAGGGACTCAAGTCACGGTTGGTGAAGGGTTAACTAACTCTTGAGAGACTCAAGTAACTGTTGGCCAAGGGTTATCCAACCCTTGAGAGACTCAAATAACAATTGACCAAGGGTTATTCTACCCTTGAGGGACTCAAGTCATGGTTGGTGATGGGTTATCCACCCCTTGAGTCACTCAAGTAACAGTTGGCCGAGGATTACCCAGAGGTGTGTGGTCCGACCCGTGTGATGTGCTGCAGGTAGAGAATGGCAATCATCCTTACACCTTCCCTTTCAGAAGCAGCTTGAACGAAGATCGTTTTTTTCTCTGTTGTTGGCTCCAAGACAGAAGAGTTAAGTTCACCAGACCTTTCTGCAGCCCAGCAAACCCGCTGACGGTAAGCAGCCCCAGGGAGGGGAAGGGTAGCTCAATTTTCCAGTTTTCAGTTAGGGAAAAACAGGTTGTCCCTTCTCATGGCCTCCCACCTGACTGCCAAACGCACAGCCTCTCCCTTTGTCGGGAGGCAGCAGAAGTTGGTTGTGACATCCCACACGGTGGCTCCATGACAAGGGAGAAGATCTGCTGGGTCAGGCAAATGCCGGGATGCCGACCACATTCAGCACATACAGACAGGACACCTAAATAGAGTCACTTTGGCATCTTCAGACAAGATGGGAAGATTATGCCAAACCTGCAGTCACTTCAGCCTCCTCCAGGTAAGATTCAACACCAAACCTGAGCTCCAGCTGTTCCTCCAGATCTCTCGCACAAGGAGCCGTGCGCAGCAACCTCATCCACATCGGAAAAAAGTAAACTCTGCAGAAAACGTGGATGGTTGCAGTGAGGTTGCAGCTTCAGATCTCAGACAGCAAAGAGATTGTGACTGCATAGAGGAGGATGTTGCAATGATTGCTCACTCCACTGCCTACAATGCTGTGTTTTAGATTTTAAAGCAGAGAAGAAGCAGAGTCTTTAACATTAAGAATGAAAACAGATGAGTCCTGCCCCAAGCCAAACCCCAAAGTGCTCTTGGCTGAGCCCCGGCTTCTCACAGCCATTGCCTTCTCATCATCTTCTGTTTGGGCCAAACCCAGCAGTTGCCTAGTCTTTTGTTGGGCTTCAAAGCAATGAGAAGTTCCACTTCCATGAGCCCTGTAACCATTCCCCGGTGCCTTGCCGGCACCTCTTCCCAGGTCTGCACCTTCCTGACCTGTTCTGGGTTTCTGTTCTTTCATCTCTTCTTGTGGAGGAGGAACCCAGTCACAGACCAAAGACATCAGCATTCCTCTCCCAGTCTTCCTCCCATATCCCCTCCCCAAGATGGACCAAAGCCTTCCCCCTTGCCCTCAAGGAGACCCTGGGGTGGTCTTAGCTGACTTTTCAGAGAGGTGATGGGTACCTGAGCCCACGGGTTCAGGATAAATGAGACCCTCCCAGCCCTTCGTTTTCTCACTGAAGGTCAGGAAAGGGGAGGATGGTTCTCAAGCCCTCAAGCTCCCGAGCTGTGGAGCTTCCCTGGCCACAGACTCCTTGTACACCTTGGCCAACGTCAGTATCCATGCTTCCAGGCACCTGTAAACCTCTGTAAACCTCCCTCTTTTGACCAAAAGACCACTGCCACCTCCTTCCCCTAACCCATAGGAAGGTCTGCTCCGCTGGGGGATGATGAGAAGGGACTGTCCCAAGACGGTGTTCAATTGCCTTGGGTGCTACGATGGATGAGGTGTGAGTACCAAGAAAGACTCCTGCTCTGGTGTGAGCTGAACACCCACAGCTCCACCAGTCTAAGCATGGACTTGTGCTCTCAGGCACTGCTGTGACTGATAAGAGCCAAGAGGCACCACCAGGGCTTGGATACTCACCTACCTCCAGCCACACACCCATTCAGTTCCCTCAAAGCACAGTCATGACCCCTCGAACAGAACAACCCTCATCTTCCCACCAAGGTGGTTCCCCAAACCCCCAAAAAAACAACCTTTCTACAAGCGGCTTCTGAGACAATGACACAAAGACATGGTGAATGTTCTCTGCAATTTATTGAGAATGGCAACATCCCGAGGAAGCAGGACATCCCAGAGAGACAAGAAGGAGGGAGGTGGGGACAGTACGTCTCGTTCCATGTCACAGGGGCGGGCACTGAACAGCAAGCTGTATTCTCCTTGGAAGATCCACGTGTGCCACAGGTGTTACCAGGCGTCACGGAGAACAAGGACAAGTGGAACTGGAAGGCACAGCTCCAGAGATATGTCCTGCTTGCAGAACACCTGGGGCTACCAGAAGAGCAAAGTTGCCCAGGTGCTCCACCCTGGGACACTTCATCCCTCTTGTTTCCTGCCCAGAAGATGCTCCTGTCCAGCTCTGCCAAGGCAGGAGTCACCCTTGTCCCACATCTACCCTCACCTAAACACCAGTGAAAGGAAGCAGCAGGATGTACTGTGTGCAGAAGCATCCCAGGGATACGGCCATCGAGGAAGGGACAGGAGGACAGGGTGGAAAGAAGAGCTTTATACACATTTGCCATGAGGCAGCCAGAAATGTACAAGCCAGCAAGAAAGGCAGAGCCTTCCCCTCCTGTAAATCAGCTCTCCGTGCTGGGGATCCTCCAGGGAGACTTTTCTTTCCACGGGCAGTGGTTTCACGACCACGCTTGGGGCTGACACGCAGCTCACCACGGACACGGCATTGCCAGGAGACTCCCTTGACGGGACCAAGGCAGATGAGTCGGTACATGGTGGGCCATGAGGGACACAGTCCATTGCATCGCAGGACATCGGAGCTGGATTTAAGGAGGCTGAGCTGCTGCCGGGAGAAGAGAGGAGATGCTTCTTTCCTTTGTCAAGTTGGCTTGGGGGCTCAGAATCTCACTCCTGAAGATTTGATGGAGGTGGTCGTCACAGATCTCCGTACAGAAGATGATCCTCCACCTCCGGAACCGCACATCCTTCCACTTCCAGAAGAGAAGCCGCCGCCGTATGATCCTCCTCCCATTCCACAGCTGCCGCCCATGCTTCCACCTCCACATATGCCTCCTCCCATTCCTCCGCCCATGCTTCCAACTCCGAAGCCTCCTCCCATGCCGCTGCCAACTCCGAAGCCTCCTCCCATGCTGCTGCCGCCTCCAAAGCCTCCTCCCATGCCTCCTCTGCCTCCAGTGATGGTGGTCCTGCCTACCACAGCTGGAAGAGAAGCACAGGTTACACACACATTGGCTCCTGGTGAGACGCAGCTCCAAAACAACACATTCTGCTACTGCTTCGTGAGGGAATAACTGCCGATACTTACAGACATTGACGTTGGACATGCCGTCGTTGCACAGCCTGCAAAGGGAAATTGATGAGGTGTTGTTATTCAACAAAAGATGTACTCTAAAACCTTAGAACACTATTTTTGTTATCAAATAATTCTTCTCTTTCATCCTTAACAGCAACTTTAGTATCACTAAAATATTTAAGGAAGGAAGGCATTGACAATTCCTCCTTACGAGGTATTCTGGGCTTCGGTTCATGAAAGCAACTACATATAACAGAAATGAAATGGCAGTGGTACCACCTGTAGTGATCAGGGAATTCTACTTATCAGTCCTGACCACCCAAAGTGTCACCCAAGGTGTCATCGCCACATCTGATCATTTGAACCAAAAATAACTGGTTTGAGATTACATGGTTAATGTCAAACTCAAGGCGTTCAGCCCAGATCTCAAATCAGAAGTCAAGTGGGCAGTGAGAGATGATTAAACCTCCCTCTGTCCAAGTAAAAACAGCATCGTGGTTGAGACAACCTAAAGGAAGGTCTTACCTGTTCTCCTCCCCCTCCAGCAGTTTCCTGTACATGGCGATCTCAACATCCAGGGCAATCTTGATGTTCAGCAGCTCCTGGTACTCCTTCAGCAAGCGAGCCAGCTCCTCCTTGTCTTTGCTCAGGGCGGATTCCAGGTCTTCCAGTTTCATTCTGGCATCCTTGAGGGCCATCTCGCCCCGCTCCTCGGCCTCGGCGATAGCTGACTGCACATGCTGGTTCTGAGGAATGAAAAGTGCGTTTTCTCAGGTATCGTTTTGTCAGTTAGTATCATCCCTCACATCTCAACTGGAGGAGTCAAGGTCTAAAAAAGGTCTCATTTACATGAAGTAAAGAAGAGGTGGTTGAAGAAGGCATTTCTGCCCCACACATGGTCATTTGTGATCCAATCTGATGCCAGAATCCTATGAGAAACTGACCGATCCTTACCTGTTTCTTCACATTCTCAATCTCAGCCCGCAGCCTCTGGATGTTCCTGGTCAACTCTTGGATCTCTATCTTGGTGTTACGTAGGTTGTCCCCATGTCTCCCAGCAGTGCTCTGCAGCTGTTCGTACTGACGGCACCAAGACAAAGCAACCCATCAGTGAAACATTCATCCATCAGTAAAACATTCCCGATACCCGGACAAGATCTGTCAACAGTTCCGTGACTCCCACACTGCTACAAGCCCCTATCACATTGGTCTTGGATGCTCAGCTCAATGTAAAAATGGTTCTGAAGCTCAAATATTATTCGCTTTGGGCTTTGGAATCAATTTTGTTGACATTCTTAAGCATCCTTTGGCTTCTCAAAAGCTACTTATTAGGCATTTTCTAATTAAGGAACATTTTTGGCCATCTTTGTTGAGAGGTTGCACAGCGCATCAAAAGGAGATGCTGAACACTAACACAAGGAGTCGGATCCCTCAAAAGCAACATAATTCCTCATGAGACTTCCCTGCATGAGCTCCAGCACCGTTAGCCTAAAGAGATGTCTCACTTTGCCATAAATGATCTGCAGGCTCTAACCATCACTCAGGGTTCGTCAACTGCTTCCCAACTCACCTGGCTCTGGTACCAAGCCTCAGCCTCAGCTCTGCTGCTCTGAGCAATCTGCTCGTACTGCCGTCTGACCTCCTCGATGATGCTGTCCAGATCCAGGTGACGGTTGTTGTCCATGGACACCACCACAGACAGGTCGCGGCTGATTGTCTGCATCTGGGCCAGTTCCTACAACCAAGACAGGAGTGAGCTCAACCATCGGAGCAGGGAAGGAAAGAGCAGCAACTCCAAGCGGCCTCTCCTAACCAAATCCATGTAGATACCCAGTGTCTTTGGCCACCACACCCCTCATTGCATCTCCAGCCAGGGCAAAGGAAAGCTCTTACCTCTTCGTACATGCACCTGAGGAAGTTGATTTGATCGGTCAGAGCTCCCACCTTGGCTTCCAACTCTACTTTGGTCATGTAGGCAGAGTCCACATCCTAAAGGGAAGATCACAGAGAAGAGTTTCATTCCCTTGTGCAAATCCTTCACGACATCCCAGCCTCTGCTGCGGTGGGGTTGTTCAGCGATGCAAACGAAACACAAAGGGCTTCAACTATCAGCTCATAAATCCTACAATCTGTCCAAATTCCCATTCCAGAGGGAGTCCTGATGGCTGAGAGATCATTTAGTAGCGCGCGTGACTCACCTTCTTAAGCACCACAAACTCGTTCTCAGCAGTTGTGCGCCTGTTGATCTCTTCCTCATACCTACGGAGAGTGAAAACACAAGCTGAGTTTCCACAATTTTCCTGCCTAAGGCCACACTACGCCAATTACAAGGAAGAAAAGAGAGTGAAACCTTTACACTGAAAAAAACCTGATGTCCACAATTGCTATAAAAGGTATGAGTGTGAGGAAAGATGACCTACAAGATTAAGGCAGCCACGCTGCTCCAGCTCCTGTCTGGGTTACTCTGTCTCTTCACTTACTTGGTTTTGTAATCCTCGACGTATTGCTGCATGTTCTGCAGCTCGGACTCCAGCTGCCCCCTCTGGGCCATGATCGAGTCCAGCTGCCTCCTCAAGTTCTGGATGTAGTTCTCAAAGATGACGTCGAGGTTCTTCCTTGGCCCCGAAGGCCCTTGCTGTTGGAGGAGCTCCCACTTGGTGGAGAGGACCTTGTTCTGTTGCTCCAAGAAGCGGACCTGAAAGGCAACACACGGAGTAGCCATCGCCTCATGGGGAACAGCGGCGGCGGCCAATGCACCCCATCCACCACGCGGAAAGGGAGTTGAGTCTCCTTTACATGATCCATGTCAACATTTACTCTAAGATTTCTCTCATTGCCTAAACCACAAAAGGAGGAGATTTCTAACCCGTGTTCAAGCCGAAGGAGCTTTTAAAAGCAACACCAGCTCCAAGTCCATTCCCGTCACGCCTAGTATTGAAATCTGAGATTTCCAGTCTGGATTTAAAAGACTGGATATCCCAAAAAAAGGAAGAGAAAATGTTATATTAGCGAATATCTAAATGGGAGGGTGTTTGGGAAGAGAAAGGTGCAGACGGTGCAGAAAATAAGCGCCTGAAACCTGGAGATGTTTGGAGGCGTTGAGCCTGCTTGCAAGAACAATCTCAGTTGAGCCTGGTGCAACAGGCTGGATTAAAGCCCTGTAGTCATCGCTTTGATCTCGTCTGGAAGAGACGTTCCCGTCTCTTCCCCAGCAGTACTTAATGAAAAGGCTCAAGCCTCTCCGCCTGCTGATATTCATCTCAGAAAGGAATCTTCTGGAGAACTTGAAAGTTCCTCCCGAATCTGACCCTTAATTAGAGACAATCCCACCCTCTCACCTTATCAATGAAAGAGGCAAATTGGTTGTTAAGAGTCTTGATCTGTTCTTTCTCCTGGTTTTTGACTTGCTGGATCTGGGGATCAATCTCAACATGGACCGGCTGTAGGAGGGTTGGGTCAACCTGCACTGGCTGGATTCCAGGGCCACCTCTACCGGGGCCACCAAAGCCTGCCATGCCAAAGCCTGGGCCGCCAAAGCCTCCCATTCCTCCACCGCCCATTCCTCCACCATAACTACCCATTCCTCCACCAAAGCCACCCATTCCTCCACCACCACCCATTCCTCCAAAGCCACCCATTCCTCCTCCACCCATTCCTCCACCAAAGCTGCCTATTCCTCCTCCAAAGCCTCCACCAAAGCCACCCATTCTGCCTCCATATCCTCCATAACATCCACCCATGGAAATCCTTCCACCGCCACCCATGTTATGGAGGCTCTTGCTGGTAAACCCTCCACAACGTCCGCCACCTCCATATCCCCTGGACATGGAGAAGGAGCTGTAGCTGCTCCTGCTTCTGCCGCCACCTCCTCCAAAGCCACCACCGATGGCAGAGCAAGAGCTGTAGCCCCTTCTACTCCCGCCTCCAAAGCTTCTGCAGACAGACTGCCGAGACATGGCTGCTCCTTCCAAGCAGAGTCAAAAATCGAGAAATTAAGGAAGATGAACGGAATTGTGCGTGGAGGCGACGAGTGCAAGGAGAAGGGCGGTAAGTCCCTCTGACTGGAGGGCAGCAGATGCTCCCTTTTATCTGTTTCTGGAGGTGGGCTGGGTTTGCATGGGCGTGAAGGAGGAGACAGGTCCTGTCTTCATCAGCGTGGCGTGGTTTACAGATTTTCATCTTCAATTTGCCAAACATTGACCCTACCCAAAAACACACCCTGCAAAGCAGGGGAAAATTAAAACGGAGACAACCATGCCTACTAAACGGCAGCGCTGGGTGACTAAGTGCCCTTACGCTTTTGCGGTACCGTAACAGTCTCCCTAGGATATACCAGTCATTTTTTTTTTCACCTTTCATCCATTGTGGTTGTTTCCCTACTTGTGTTTATCTTTATTTTGATCTCTCAATCCAAAGCCCCATGGCAGGCAAGCGCTGTAGCTCATGCCAAGTTGTAGCACGGCTTTCACAATTCCCAAAACACACCTAAGTTACACCCTTAGTCTTCTCTTTACATGGAAAATTGCCTTTGGCTTCGAGAAGTAGTTTCTCAACCCAGAGCCAGGGCTCAGCAAATTGCATTTTGATGAGGCTCTGCGCCTTTTCGATAAATAAAGCCGTAGCAGAAACGAGATAGGGGCGCGATGGTTGGCACTGGAAATTCATTTGTTGTTGGACCAAACCCTTGCTGAAAGTGAGTCTTGGAGTCCCCATGCCAAGATCGTCTCAGCACCAGTGGAGAAATGCCATGGATACCACGGAAAATCCCTTTCGGATTTTCTGAAGGCTTCAAGACCATGAGAAGAACCACATAATCATAGAATCATGGAATGGTTTGGGTTGGAAGGGACCTCAAAGCCCATCCAGTCCCACCCCCTGCCATGGGCAGGGACACCTCCCACTGGATCAGGGGCTCCAAGGCCCATCCAACCTGGCCTTGAACACCTCCAGGGATGGGGCAGCCACCACTGCTCTGGGCAACCTGGGCCAAGGCATCACCACCTTCATTGTGAAGAATTTCTTCTTAAGATCTCATCTCAATCTCCCCTCTTTCAGCTCAAAACTGTTCCCCCTCATCCTCTCCCTGCCCTCCCCCATCAAGACCCCCTCCCCAGCTTTCCCGGAGCCCCTTTCCATGCTGAGCAGACACCAAGAACCCATCTGCTCTGGTGGGAAGTGTGTGCAGACAGACGGACGGGTCTGAGAATAGACAAGGAGGCATGCAAAATCACGCTGCCCACATAATAATCCTCGTAACTATTTGAATGCAATTAGCTATGCGGAGGATGCCGGAGAGCTCAGCTCCTTTGTAGAGACACAGAGAGATGAGAAGAACAGAGGGCACAACAACTTTCACTGGAGGAAATGCCTGGGTTTCGCCCGGTTTGCTTCGGTATTTATATGCAAATAGATTTTTGGCAGACAGACACACTCCTAAGCTGTTGAGCCCTCCTTGAAGAACACAGGCAGGATCCTTTTTAAGCTCATTTGAAAGCACTTCCCAGGTTTTAGAAAGGTAAAACATTATCAGAATCCTCTGGTTTTGATGCTGTGAAAGGATTAGCAGAGTTAAATGAGCGAGAGGATGACCTATCACTTATTCATCCTTTCGCCTTGCGGAAGCCTGCTTATCAAATAACAATTACCATCTCATTTTTAATCATTTTATTGAGAAATTAATTCTTTTAATTACTTTTCAACCATCCCCAGAGGCAGAAGGGTCAGAGAGTGGCATTTTTAAAGCCACCTAAGGAATATTGAGGTCCAAAAACCTTTACGACGGGATCTAACTGTGGTGGTGACTGTCTGGCAATGTTCTCACAGGTTCTCACAGGACACCGGTAATTAAGTGCTGCTTGAAAATCCACGTTAGAAGCTCTCAATGTCTTCAGATGTTTAAGTACCTCTTGAAATATCTCCCAGACACCTGTTTTAGAGTGCCTTGAGACCCGGAACGTGGTGTAAAGTGAAGTTCAACCAGCATTGAACTCTGTTTCACCACTAAAAAAGCACAATTGTCCCTCCACAACGTGCTCATCCCACCACCATCCCCAGCCTGGGCTTGGGAGCACATGGAGAAGCGGATCAGGGGGCAGATATGTGAATAAATAAATAGATAACTAAAAGCAAAATAGCACCAGGTCACTGTAAGGCTTAGGAAAAAATTCTTCCCTGAAAGAGTAGTGAAGCATTGGAAGATACTGCCCAGGGCAGTGGTGGAGTCTTCATCCCTGGAAGGGTTCAAAATCCGTGTAGATGTGACACTTTAGGAGACAGTTTAGTTGACACGGTGAGGTTGAACTGGGTGAGCTTAGAGGTCTTTTCCAACCTTACTGATTCCATGATTCGGTGACTGAAGGGGTGGGGAGGACAGGGGTTTGGGTATTTGCACAGCATGGTTGGTAGACAATAAATACATGTGCTGAAGAGGTCTCCTGTGGTTTGTTTGTCTTCGGCAAGGCTTCATCTCCTAAATGCCATAATTGGAACAAACTCCTGCCCAGGCTGGGAGGTTTGGAAGCCCAACCTCAAACATCACTGCAACCATGAGCCAAAAGTCTCGGCAAACATCTGGTCCCCTCTAGAGCTGAAGGCAAGAGCCATCTCTCAATAGCCTTTCCCACCTAGAGGCAAATCACAAGCAAGATCCAACAGCGCCGGGTGTCCGCGGACCCGGGCTGGGAACACGCTCGGCTTCTGATTTGTCAGTTAAATCCATTCCACCACCAGCTGCCACACCGCAAGGTTCAGGAGGGTGCTGTGGGTTTGGATCTGCTCTAGATATCATCACGTATACACGCATGCACAGACGCACACGCGTTTAACGACGTCTTCCCTCGCCTCTCTCTGCGTTACCAAACCCACGGTTACGTCCTTCTGGGGTGTCTCTTTTTTTTTTTTCACTTCTTTCTTCTCTGGGAGGGACAACGTGATCTGAAAGTTTTCACATTCCCAGCCACGCTGGGAGGAGATGTGTTAAGTCAGCATAATGCACCGGTCCCAAACGCCCGTGTTTAGATAGCGCTCTCGTTGAGTCACGGCCACGTCTCCTGCCAGGTTTGGGAAATCAGCTCGGGATTTGGATATCAACGCCATCGCCCTGTTCAATCGCAATAGGCGGCTTTAGGATCTCAGAAAACATTGTTTGACTTAAAGCCCTAATGAAGGAAAACGACCTTTATGGGTCCCTTCCAACCCAACCCGTTCCATAATTCTATGAAAATAGGTGGGCAGGAATACAGGAAAAGCTGCTCAAGCCTTGAATGATGGGAGGGGAGATGCTCACATCGGCAAAAACGCTGTCAGTCAACGGGGACTGAGCTTCCTCAGCACAGGGAGGATGAAGAGCCATTAGAGTGAGACCAGAAGAGGCCACGGAGATGATCCAAGGGCTGGAGCACCCCCAACATGAGGACAGGCTGAGAGCGTTGAGGTCATTCAGCCTGGAGAAGAGAAGGCTCCAGGGAGACCTTAGAGGAGCTTCCAGTACGGAAAGGGGCTCCAGGAAAGCTGGGGAGGGGCTCTGGATCAGGGAGTGCAGGGAGAGGATGAGGGGGAAGAGTTTTGAGCTGAAAGAGGGGAGATTGAGATGAGATCTTAGGAAGAAATGTTCTCCTGTGAGGGTGGGGAGGCCCAGGTTGCCCAGAGAAGCAGTGGCTGCCCCATCCCTGGAGGGGTTCAAGGCCAGGTTGGATGGGGCTTGGAGCCCCTCATCCAGTGGGAATTGTCCCTGCCCATGGCAGGGGTTGGGACTGGATGGGCTTTGGGGTCCATTCCAAGCCAAACCGTTCTATGATTCTATCATTCTAATTTATGGGGAGAAAAAAAGGAAAGCAAAGCCTTTAATTCCCACACTTCCCATAAAATGCGGAACATCCGAGTGTTTTCGCTGTGCTTGGGAAGAGACTTCTAAAACAGGACGAAGTGGGGGGTGGGGGGAATCATGACGAAGTTAAATGAAACTTATTTTCAACCACATAAACTGTTCTCTGCCAACAAAAGGCAGAAATTATGTCAGTCCAACCCAGGAGAATTTTCCCTTAATTGCTGGGGCAATCATAGGAAGAAAAGGCCTTTTTGGTGTGTTTGTTTTAACTCCAGCATCTGCACATCTCTGGAAGCCTTTTGTCTCTTCCTGGCGCTGCCCCGCTGTCAGGAGCCGCTTGCTGGAGGCAAGTTTACGCAGAGGCAGCTGGATGGAGGTGACTCTGAGGGAAGGAGATGTCTTCTCATTCAACGCCATCGCAGGTCCCTTTACGACTTTAACCATTGCCCAAACCATCTCCTCATCCAAGTAGTGACACGCCTTTGCCGGCGGCGTTGGGACGTTCCACGGGCGCTGGGACGTTTATATCTCAAGCATTTACAAACAGGGAACGGAGCATGGGATAAATGAAATGACTCATCCGGATTGCAGAGCAAGTCTGCGGTTGACCAGGGACGTGATTCAAAGTCTCCTGAGCAAGAGGTCAAACCACACAAGGAGGGTTTTTTTGCTCTAAATTTACAGGTCATCAAAAATATTCTACTTTCGTGGAGATCTTGGTCTTGACAAGGGGTTGAGATCTTGCTCTTCCCATGGTCTCAGTTACCTTTTGGAGTTGCCTTAAAAGCAACCCATGGATCCCTGACCAGTCCGGGCAGCAGTAAAAGCTGTAGAGCTGGTTCCAACGTCACGGATACTGAGGAATTAGCTCTGAATTAGCTGCAGGGGTGATGATCAACCTTCCCTCTTCCACACTGTCCCTCATTAGGTTCTCCAAAGCACTTAATGCTGTGCAATGTCTTTGCCATCACAGCACCAACACTGGGACCACCTTGGAGGACAAGGAAGTGTGGGTTGATGCCGTGGGGTGCTTGGAGGCAGCGGTCCAGCTTGGAGGTGGACCAGCTAGGGAATATCCCAAGTTGGCCAATACGAGCAAGGAAAGGGCTTAGGGAGATAAAGGGATAGGGAATGCTCTGCTAACATCCGCTGAGTTCAAGTGTTTGCTCTTCCCTAATGGGACCAACTGCCTCTGTCACCCCAGGAGACCCAGCAGAAGGACAGGGAAGAAGAGCATCCAGGTCCAACCTAGCTGCCTCTTCCCCTCCTGCCACTCTGCCAGGAAGTGTCGATCTGCTGGAGGGTAGGAAGGCTCTTCAAAGGGATCTGAACAGGCTGGATTGATGAGTTGAGACCAAGGGCATGAGGTTCGACAAGACCAAACCCCGGGTCCTGCACTTGGGGCACAACAGCCCTGTGCAGCCCTACAGACTGGGGCAAGAGTGGCTGGAGAGCTGCACGGAGGAGAAGGACCTGGGGATGATGGTTGACAGCAACTGAACAGGAGCCAGCAGTGTGCCCAGGGGGCCAAGAAGGCCAATGGCATCTTGGCTTGTATCTGAAACGTCGTGGCCAGAAGGTCCAGGGAGGGGATTCTGCCCACTGGTGAGGCCGCACCTCAAATCCTGTGTTCAATTCTGGACTCCTTGCTCCAAGAAGGTTGTTGAGGTTCTGGAGTGTGTCCAGAGAAGAGCAACGAAGCTGGGGAAGAGGCTGGAGAACAAGTCTGAGGGACCTGGGGTTGTTTAGCCTTGAGGAGAGGAGGCTGAGGGGAGACCTTATTGTTCTCTACAAGTACCTGAAAGGAGGTTGGCGAGAGGAGGGCGTTGGGCTCTTCTCCCAAGTGACGGGGACAGGACAATGGGGAATGGCCTCAATCTGCACCAGGGGATTTAGATTGTACGTGAGCAGGAATTTCTTCACAGAAAGGATCATGGGGCACAGACAGAGGCTGCTCAGGGAGGTGGTGGAGTCACCATCCCTGGAGGTATTTAAAAGGCGGGGAGAAGCCTCGTGCTCAGGGACATGGTTTAGTGGCAGATATGAATGGTTGGACTCAATGATCCAAGAGGTCTTTTCCAACCTGGTGATTCTACGATTCCCACCAATGTCATTCAAGAAACCCCCGTGTGTGTCACAGACTCAGCCCACCACGCTGAGCCTCCCCCAACAACTCTGCCTCCCCACCGCCTCACCCCTCCCTGACTCCCTCCACCCTCCTTCCAAACTCCCAAACTCTCCACCTTTGTTGAGAGAGAGGGGTGAGAAGGACGGGAAACAGAGCTCCGCGGTTGCCTCGGTTCCTTTAAATGCAAACTTCAAAGGGCAGGAGAAAGTCAGGTAACGCTTTGAGATCTCAGCAAAAGAGGAGTCTTGTCGCAACACGAAACTCTTTGGTCAGAGAGAAAACCACACCAGGGTGCTGCCTCTAGTGTTTATTGGGGTACGCCGCACGTCGGAGGAGAAAGTCTGAGCAAACAAGCACAAATGTTCCAATCATCAAAAGGAAACATAAACCCTGAGCAAAGCCGAACATTTAGAGCAGCTTCTAAAGAAGGGAGAGCGGGGAGTGAAACTGCTGGCACCTTGCTTGGAAAATAAAAACCAGTGGGGTAAGAGATATCCTCAGCTGGGACGAGTCACCGTGAGGAAATTCTTGGTTTTGGAGTTCGAGCCCTGGCTGATGAGCAGCACCGGTTAAAGTTGCACCACATCTGGATCCAGCACGAGATCTGGAAAGACGTCGAGATTTTCCACAGGCTTCGCAGGACACGGGTTCTCCAAGGAGCGCATGGACCGGTTCCCTCCAGCCACCACTGCTTGGATGCCTCGGACCACGCTGCTTTCTCCCAGCTTGAGGCTTTCCAGCGGCAGGGCTGGTCCTGCTTCCAAATGAGTCCCAGCACCGTGATGACCAGCAGCTCTGCAGTGTCTCAAGGGGAGAGTTGGGCAAGCGAGCTGTCCTCAAACACTGTTGAGAATCTCAGTCCTTAGCTGTGGAAATGGAGCTCTAATTTAATTTTCTGTGCGGTTTCTGAAGGATGGTGGAGGTGTAGAATGAAATAGATGGTTGCCAACCTTGGCAAGGAACGGGGGGTCATGGTCATCATGAAATTTGCTTCCTTCCCCCTTCCCCAGACCCTCCCAGCTGGCTCTCCTAGGCCCTCCGGACGGCAGATATGGAGCTGGTTTTCTTCAAGGTGGTGCCAGATCCCACTACCACTGAGTTACACCCTCCGCCCACAGAGCAGAATCCTGCCCCTCCAGAGCCAAATCCACCCCCTCCAAGGCTGTAGCTGAAGCCTGTGTTACAGCTGCCTCTCCCACTTCCAGCCCCGAATCCGATTCCTCCTCCTCCTCCAAGGCACAGTCCACCGCCGTATCCACCTCCCACAGAGGTGCTGCTGCCTCCCACCACGGCTGCAGAGAAGAACAGAAGGCACGAGGTTACCTATGATGCCACCATAACATTTCGGAGCATCAATCCCAGCCCACCGCGCTCCCTTGGGAGTGGGGAAATTCTACTTACAGATGCTCACGGCACTCTGACACTCTCCAGACATCCTGCAAGGAAAAGAGATGGAGCGTCACCTTCAGCCAGAGAACCTGGACTGGCCCAGCTCCATGAATTGTAGAATCCTTGAGGTTGGAAAAGACCTTTAAGATCATCAGGTCCAACCCTTAATCCAGCACTGCCAACTAAATCCACCACTAAACCATGTCCCTAAGCGTCATATCCCCATGGATTTGGTCCATCAGATCATGGGTGTCAATGATGGCCCCTACAGAACCGTAGCCCATCGCAAACAGCACCACTGATATCTCAACAGAGCAGATGTGATGTGCCACGTTCTTCCCATTGATCGAGTAGGAGGCAATCAAGCTCTCACTGGATCCTCACCCACCTGCACTCCTCTCCTTCCAGGAGCTTCCTGTAGGTCGCAATCTCAACATCCAGAGCCAACTTGACGTTCATGAGCTCCTGGTACTCGCGGAGCTGCCGGGCCATGTCCTGCTTGGCTTTCTGCAGGGCTGTCTCCAGCTCGACCAGTTTGCTCCTGGCATCTTTGAGGGCCACCTCCCCGCGTTCCTCAGCATCCGTAACGGAGCTCTGCAGGGTCTCACACTGGAGGGCAAGACATGGATGTGATGAAAGTGGAGATGAAACCATGATCCCAGGTCCCTTGGGCTCAGCTGTTCACAAACGCAGCCGGTTTCCTCCCGCTTACGATGACTCTTACCACACTGTTTGCTTTTAGGGAAGCTCTGAAGGACATTGCCAAGAGCTTACACCCACTTCTCAAAAAATGCAACCCCTACCTGTTTCTTCACACTCTCGATCTCAGCCCGTATCCTCTGGATCATGCGGTTTATCTCAGAGATCTCAGTCTTTGTGTCCTTCAGGCTGTCTCCATGCTTGCCTGCCGTAACCTGCAGCTCTTCGTACTGGAGGGCAGAAAAAGGAGAAGAATGTTAGGTCCTCCAAGAGAGGCTCCTCACAACATCTCTCCGTAACACTTCATGCAAGCCAAGGTGAGAATCCATACGCTACCTCCAATCTGGCCAGATCAGTACCAGCAACGTCCTAGGTCTCACCATGGTCTGAGCCACCAGTAACTCCTGATCTCCTCAACCATCAATGACCACAAGTGAGGTGTGAAGCACTTACCTTGCTTTGATACCAAGCTTCTGCCTCTAATCTGCTCCTGTTGGCGATCTCCTCGTATTGGGCTTTGACCTCTGCAATGATGCTGTCCAGGTCCAGGTTTCGGTTATTGTCCATGGAGAGGACCACAGAGGTGTCGGAAACTGTCTTCTGCATCTGGGACAGCTCCTGAAATTGGCATCAGATCTGGCTTTAGCCCTGACATAATTTCCTTACGGTGTTGCAACCCTTGTCCATCGCAGCATCCCCCTCCAGAGCACGGCCGGACCACTCACCGCATCGTACAAACACTTCAAGAATTCAATCTCATCTACCAGAGAATCTATTTTTGCCTGCAGGTCCATCTTGGTCATGTAGACTGCATCCACGTCCTGCAGGAGAAACGAGAAGTGAGAACCTTCTGCCTGATGCACGTGGTTTGTCTAACATTTAATTGTGAGCGCTTGGGTGCTCCATCTCCACACGGCACGTGTGTCTTGGGCTCCTGGTTTATCTCCAACGCTAACGAGCCAGCGTTGATGGAAGCAAGACATCCTCAGAACTGGCCCAGGTTGCCCAGAGCAGTGGTGGCTGCCCCATCCCTGGAGGGGTTCCAGGCCAGGTTGGATGGGGTTTGGAGCCCCTGATCCAGTGGGAGGTGTCCCTGCCCATGGCAGGGGTGGGACTGGATGGGCTTTGAGGTCCCTTCCAACCCAAACTGTACCATGATCCTATGAGTTGTGGTAGAATAAAGGACTTTTTACCTTTTTTAGGAGCACAAAATCATTCTCCGACGCTGTCCTTTTGTTTATTTCCTCTTCATACCTGTTGATTATAATGAGGGAGATTGGATTTAGCTGCTTGTTTTGGCTGCGGCTGCTGCTGGCAATCGGGTGTTGTTGGCCTCAGACTAACGAACTCAGCAAAAATAGACCTGCCATGAGCGAGATTTATGGACAAGCAATGGCACTTCGCCCTTCTAGAGGAGTCCTGGCTCCTGTCATCTCCACTGCCTTGCTGAAGAAAGCCTCTAAAGGGGAATCCTCTCTGCCTAAACCACGTCCTGGTGGCTGTGGCCACTCCAATTCCTTCTACGAGACCCAAACACCTTCAGATCCTCAACACGAGCCATTCCCAACTGCTCATCAGGGCAGAGGTCATTGCTGCAGAACATCGAGTAGTGGAGATGGTCTCCAAAAAAAACAGTCAATTTTCAACTTGCAGCCTCTGTAGAGGAAGGGACCTGGTTGATCCTGATGAGTTCCAGATTTGCTTTTCCCCCATGTTTTTGTGACTCCTTCAGTGGAATAATTTCTTGCTTTGCTGACTGGACAAATTCATCTAACAAACAATAGCAGGAGTGCCAAACCATCCTTCCAAAGGAAGCTCTGAGCTTCACATCGTGAAGGACATACTGGGAAGGAATCCATGAGGAAATCCATGAGGAAATTATGGCAGGATTTGGCAACTGATCTAATTAGTTCATTAAATGGTCATGGATTCTGAAGTGAGGAAGAGGATCCTGCTTTGGAGAGAAGCTCAACTCAGGAACCACCACAGGTTGAGAAATACCTTGAAAAAACATCGCCTTTGTCAAAACTCAGTTGGGGATAAAACTTCCTCAAAAACCTTTTACATTTTCTAATCATTGAAATAAGTGAAATACTGCAATTCCTATGATTCTTGGAATTTTGGGGCTGTACAAAGAAAGTTTTTGACAGACAGAGAGTTGGGGTTGTTCAGCCTGGAGAAGAGAAGGCTCTGAGGAGACCTTAGAGCAGCTTCCAGTATGGAAAGGGGATCCAGGAAAGCTGGGAAGGGGCTCTGGATCAGGGAGAGGATGAGTGGCACAGTTTTGAGCTGAAAGAGGAGAGATTGAGATGAGATCTTAGGAAGAAATATTTTCCTGTGAGGGTGGGGAGGCCCTGGAAGAGGTTGACCCAAGAAGTGGTGGCTGCCCCATCCCCGGAGGGGTTCAAGGCCAGGTTGGACGGGGCTTTGGAGCCCCTGATCCAGTGGGAGGTGTCCCTGCCCATGGAACTGCATGGGCTTTGAGGTCTCTTCCACCCCAAAACATTCCAGGATTCTGTGACGCTATGAGCTTTTCCTCCCTATTTTTCCACCGCCAATCACGATTCCACCAAGGACAACGTACTTGGTCTTGTAGTCTTCCACCAAATCTTGGAAGTTCTTCAGCTCGGACCCCAGCTGAACCTTCTCGCTGGCCAGGCAGTCCAGCTGCCGCCTCAGCCCGCTGATGTAGGTTTCATAGATGGGGTCAAGGCTCCTGCCACTCGTCCCTACGCCACCCTGCTCCTGCAGGAGCTTCCACTTGGTCTCCAGGACTCGGTTCTGCTGCTCGAGGAACCGGACCTAAAGGGTTGCAAGAGTGGGGAGGAGAAGATTGAGACTATTCCCAAAACCATCATTTTACTGATTTTTTCCCCCCACATTTTCTGTATTTTTCCCATTTAATGCGCTTAACCTTCCTGTCTATTCTCATCTCCAGTGAGCAATAGCTCCACTGGACAGATGGGACCACAGCTCTGGGATGAGCAGGCAAAGATGGGTCACCTTCCCTCTCCAATCTCACAGTCTCTAAATAGGAGAAGGCAGTAAACTCCATAGCTTTGGCATCTTCTCCTTAAAAACAGACCAAAACAGCCAAAGTCCTTCAGCCAGAGGCTGAGCCCAGCAGCAGAACCTCATCTGAGGATGATGAGGTCCCACAGCGTAGCACCAGCGTGGTGGTCTTAAGAACCAAGGATCCTGTTCCTGGCTTTCTCCATCCCCTTGAGAAAGTCGCTTCTTCAGCCACCGTCCCTCTGTCTGTGGGAATTCTTTGGGTTGGTGTGGGCAAGACCTGACTCTCTGGGTGTTATTGGATGGGCATCTCCCAAGGATTGCCACCAGCGTGAGCCGTGGTGAGCTCAGATCTCCACCTCCCAGCCCCAGGAGCTCTCACCTTGTCAATGAAGGAAGCGAATTTGTCGTTGAGCTTCTTTATCTCCTCCCGCTCTTGCGTTCGCACCTTCTGGATCTCAGGGTCGATTTCAAGGTTGAGCGGGGCCAGTAGGCTCTGGTTGATGGTCACTTCCCTGATGCCACCCGGTGGGCAGGGAGGAAAGCCTCCAATCCCTCCATCAAACCCTCCACCAAAGCCACCAAAACCACCACCAATGCCTCCTCCAAGCCCACAACCGTAGCCACCACCAATTCCTGTCCCAGAACCGTAGCCAAAGCCTCCCTGACCACCAGCTCCAAAACCTCTGCAGACAACACTTCCTCCACCGAACCCTCCCAGAGAGATACTTTTACTCCCCCCTAAGGCATAGAGGCTCCGGCTACTGAAGCCGCCGGCGTTGCCAAGTCCCCTGCACGTTCCACGGGACACCGAGCCGAACGTGACCTTGTTCTTCGCTCCAAAGCAAGCTGAGCTGGAGCTGAATCCCTTGCCGAAACCAATGGACTGGCGAGACATGTTGACGAGTCAACACGTGAAGAGAGAAGAGCCGAGCGGTGCTGAGCACGGGACGAGGTTCGGAGGAGAGAGGAGGTGAGTCCTGTGGGTGCGAGTAGCTGAGCGCCCCTTTTTATGCACCGAGGGAGTTGGCCGGGCGTCAGGGGAGTGGAGATGCCTTTTCTTTTTACATTCTATTCATTGTTTTAGGGCTTGGAAGGATGCCCTCCTCTCTTTGCCACCACGATGACCTGCCTCAAAACACTCCCTCGAGAGCTAAGAAAAACAAACCTATTGTTGGCGTTGGAAGCCCAACTCCAAATCAAACGCTCTCAGCTGCAACTGTCAACTCGTCATGGGCCTCTTTGAGCCTCTCATGGCGATGACAAAGCGCTCCACATTCTGTGACACGTTACACCCTTGAGGGGGGACCCGCGTTTTAGCAAAATCACTCCTTTGGAGCCTGACGGCACCCGCTTGGGTCACTGAATTCCGACAAAAAAAAGTTGTTTTCCCAGTCACACCCTCAGATGCACTTGTGTTCAACTTCCTGCTCAGAGGAGCTTTGACTTTGGTTGTCCAACTCCGTTTCACAACCGGAGCGCATTAGTCCTTGGCAGAGTTATAAAATTAATTCTATGTCAATAAAGAAGACTTAGAAACACTTTTAAGAAGATTTTTGAAGTCAGTTTAGATCATTCTGAGGGGTGAATCGAGCCTGGAGGCACACGGAGAGGTTCGCAGAGACCAAAATATCGTGATAGTCCCATGTCACACATTCTTGGCCATACCTTAACGAGGTCAAGATGCCATTACCAGCCCAAGGAGCCCCATCCATGGCAGTAGCTCCCAATCTTCCAATGGAAGCCTCCCAGGAATCGCCAGGAGATTTCCTACACATCCTTGAAGTTCTCCACCATCACCAGTTTTCCTGCCCATCCTTATAGAGTCTTCCGCGTCACCAGGAGATTTCCTACACATTCTTGAAGGTCTCCAGCTTTACCAGGAGATGTCCTACATATCCTTGATGGCCTCCAGCATCACCAGGAGATTTCCTGCCCATCCTCATGGGGTCTCTAGAAGGCTTCCAACATCACAAGGAGATTTCGTGCCCAAACTTGAGGGTCTCCAGCATTGCCAGAAGTTTTCCTACCCATCCTTGGAAGTCTCCAGCATCACCAGAAGATTTCCTACACATCCGTGAAGGTCTCCACCATCACCAGATTTCCTGCCCATCCTTACAGAGTCTTCCGCATCACCAGGAGATTTCCTTCCCAACATTGTAGGGTCTCCAGCACCACCAGAAGATTTCCTGCCCAACCTCACAGGTTCTCCAACATCACCAGGAGATTTTCTGCCCAACTTTGCAGGGTCTCCAGCATCACCAGGAGATTTCCTACACATCCTTGAAGGTCTCTAGCATCACCAGGAGATTTCCTACACATCCTTGAAGGTCTCTAGCATCACCAGGAGATTTCCTGCCCAACCTCACAGGTTCTCCAACAGTACCAGGAGATTTCCTACACATTCTTGAAGGTCTCCAGCTTTACCAGGAGATGTCCTACATATCCTTGAAGGTCTCCAGCATCACCAGGAGATTTCCTGCCCATCCTTATGGGGTCTCTAGTAGGCTTCCAATATAACAAGGAGATTTTGTGCCCAACTTTGAGGGTCTCCAGCATTGCCAGAAGATTTCCTACCCATCCTTGGAAGTCTTCAGCATCACCAGGAGATTTCCTACCCATCTCCAGAGGCTCTTCAGCCAGGAGCCCCCTCCACTGCGCATGGCCCTCAGCAGCGCCACTCCCATGCGAAGCCATTAGGAAGCTCGTATTGTTTATAAAGAAAATACGACTTAATTGCTTAACCGCTTTTAATTTGTATTTTAATGAGCAGAGGTGTCTGAAGGTGCGTTCCGACGGAGGATCTCCATTCATCCCACCGTTAAAAAACACTAAGAAGCCGTAGAACTTCCCCCTCCCCAAACCACAAGCTGCAGCTGAAGCCGGGACAATAAAAGCTGACTCTGTAATTATCCCTTTTATTGGAGATGCTCCTAGGAGACGTTTGGGGAACAAGTTTTAGCTCGGAGCCTGCTCACCCCTAGCACTTATTTTTGCTGCAAACATGCAAATCCGGGCGCGTCGGCAGGAAGGGTGGACTTTTTCCTCCTCAACCTCATCAGTATTCGTTGAACTGCAAGATTTTCAGCCCAAGGGGATTTGCATTGCAGGGAAACTCACGCTCCCCTTCGGCAAAGAGTATCCTGCGCGCCCCGGTGACACCTGGAAACCTTCTCCCACCCCAGGGCTCTGAGATCCTCAATTTTCCAGCTGGATGTGGAGGGGGGAAAGGAGGGAAGTGGCTTGAACTCAGGTCTGGCTGGGGAAAAGGAGGTGGCGGCTGCATCTCCTCGACCTTACGCAACCGGCAGATCTGCCGAGAAACCGAATGAACCTGTTCAAGCCCAGGCGGAGAGAGTAGCTGCCGGGAGTTCCCAGGGTGGCTCCGCCATCGGCTCCTGGCACGGCTCCTGGCTCGCTGCCGGACGAGGCTCTTGCCCAAGAAGCCAGCGCAGCACCCAGCTACACCCATGAAGTCCTGCCCCACCACAGCGGGGTGGGAAAAACCTCGCTGGGACACGGGAGCTCCCCTCCCAAATCCATCCTGCATCCCAAAGCATCTTGGATGCTCCTGTGTTTGCCAGGCTGGTGGCTGCGATGCTTCCCGGAGACTCGGCGTTGGCCACCGTCACCCACCCAGTGCCGGGATGGAGTGACCTGATG
Organism: Cuculus canorus; assembly: GCF_017976375.1. Lineage (NCBI taxonomy): Eukaryota > Metazoa > Chordata > Aves > Cuculiformes > Cuculidae > Cuculus > Cuculus canorus. The sequence goes on from NC_071429.1 coordinate 1,025,123, forward strand.
TCAATGGCAGAGCCTTGGGATGAACATCCCAAGGTGGGAGGCGCATCCCAAGGTGGGAAGCACATCCCAAGGTGGGAAGCGCATCCCAAGGTGGGAAGCACACCATGGAGGTGACCTTCCTCCCAACGCCGTGGGGTGGGGAGTAGAGGAAGACCCCATGGGATGGGGAGTAGAGGTAGACCCCATGGGATGGGGAGTAGAGACAGATCCCATGGGATGGGGAGTAGAGACAGACCCCATGGGACAACCCGGTCCTTCTTTGCCAGCGCCTCTTCTCTTGCCTCCTCCACAGTGAGATGGGAGCAGAGGTCAAATTCCATTGATGCCTCTGTCCTCGCAAGTGCCGTGACGTGGTGCGCAGCAGAGATTAGACATTTCTGAGCGCAGGAGACACGAGTCCTCCTCTTCAAGACCAGCTTATAGCTCAGAAATCCCGATAGCATCTCAACAACAGGGCACTGCTGGGATGAAAGCTCCGCCGTGAAGGACTTGGACACCCCATCGAACAAGTCCGAGAACTCAGCAGCCGTCCATCCCCATTGCTCTGCAGCGACACCCACACACACATCCACATCCCAAGGGATTTCTCCTCTCCCTAAGGACACTGGAGAAACCCCGAGCCTTACACACACAGCTGGAAGCTTTGCTAGGCTGGGATTGAATGAGAAAATAGGTTCTTGTCATGGCAAGATATAAATAACCAACTTCTCTGCATCCTAACCCTCGCCCAGAGGTGAAACCTGATCCCAAGAGGTTTTGCAGCTCCACCAAAACGTATGGCTGTGTGTTATAATGAGCTTCCGAGACTTGCTCGGGGCTCCACACGGCCACAGCGGGAGAGTTGGGCACCTGCACATCCCCAGAGGGGCAGGAACCCCTCGGCTTAGTCTACGCTTGCAGTAGGGCAGATGGTTCGTAGAATCCTGGAATGGTCTGGGTTGGAAGGGACCTCAAAGCCCAACCAGCTCCAATTCTAGGGACTCTTCCTGCTGGATCAGGGGCTCCAAGCCCCATCCAACCTGGCCTGGAACCCCTCCAAGGATGCGGCAGCCCCCACTGCTCTGGGCAACCTCTGCCATGGGTCATCCCTCACCTGGCGGCAGGTTCCTGCGTGGACACGAGGGTCTCCAGACTCAACAGAGGATCCACCACACCCCCTGCACCGTAGCAGGAGATGACCCATGGCAGGATGTGACCCTTTCCTCCACCAGACACTCTGCCCGGGGAGAAACTGGGATTTATACTCCTGGGAGCTGGTGGTGCTCAGCATCTCCCATTAGGATCATACGGACCGACATACTGGGAGCAGCACGGCCCCCAGGCTGCAACACCAGTTTATACTGGGAGTATTTGATAGGAATGGTTGGACTCAACGATCCAAGAGGTCTTTTCCAACCTGGTGATTCTATGATTCTATTTCTGAGTCAGGGAATCTTCTCAAAGCCGTCGACGGGCCTCGAAGCCCGGAGCAGCGAGCGCAGCCCCTCGCCAAGGGCTGACACCGGGCTCTCCGGTCTCGCTGCTCGTTCTCGCCGCGGGTCAGGTCTCGCATGCAAAGCAGAGGAAAGAGAGAAACGAAACCAGGGCAGGCGAGTCCCGCAGAGCTCTTTGATGATACAGCAGCGGCTGCACCCAACGCCGACTCCTCTCCCAGCAAAGAGAGCTGAGAAGAGAGCAGGGAGAGGAGATGTGTCCTTACTGGGGGGTTAGAAAAGGCTCCCGATAACCCCATGCATCGAGCCCGGAGCTGGATAACCACCATATCCACATCTATGGGAGAGGGGACCACCAAAGCAGCATCCAAGATGCAACGTCCTAACCTCAACCGGAGCCCAAATAGACCCGATTTCACCCCAAAGCTGCCCTGGGCTTGCGTTCAACCGAGAAAACCCCACTTTGTAAAGGAACGGGAGAGTCCCGGCTGCTCAGCTGGCAATTATCAACCAGGAAAATTGCAGGGCTGGGACGTGAGCTGGGAATCATAAAAGCAGAAATAACAAGGTGGGACCCGACCGAGATCAAAGCGACGCGGTTGCAGAAGACGGGCGGCACCTCTGCTCCTGTCAGAGCTGCGATTGCAGCCAGCGAAGAGCCCCGGGCGCTCGCTCCGGACTTTCCTTGCAGTAAATGACTCTGCTAACACATAGCTCACAGGCAACCCCTTCTCGCAGCCCTCCGTAAGCGGTGTTAATAACAGCAATAATTCCCATGACCTTAGCGGTGCCGTGAAAGGCTTTCGCTTGATGGAGCACTGGGTGTCACCTCCCCGTCGTCCCCTGTCGCCGCGATGGGGTGCTGGGAAGTCAGCCGATCATCTTGGAGAGAGATGGATTTGATGGGCAGACGGTTCGGTGGATAAGAAATAGGTTGGATGGTTGAATTCAGAGAGTAGTGGTCAATGGCTTCAAGTCCAGATGGAGATCCATGAGCAGTGGTGGCCCTCAGGGGTCCGTACTGCGACCGGTGCTGTGTAATGTCTTTATCAATGCTATAGACAGCGAGATCGAGGGCGCCCTCAGCAAGTTTGGAGGTGACACCAAGCTGAGGGGTGTAGTTGCCACACCGGAAGGACAGGATGGCATCCAGAGGGACCTGGACAGGCTGGAGAAGTGGGGATGGGAGAACCTCACGGGGTTCAACAAGGGCAAGGTCCTACCCGTGGGTTGGGGCAATCCATGGTTTCAATCCAGGATGGGGGATGATGGGATTGAGAGTGGAGAAGGACTTGGGGTGATGGTCGATGAGGAGATCGATGAGCCACCAACATGCACTCACAGCCCAGAAGGCCAATCATGTCCTGGGCTGTATCCAGAGCAGCACAGCCAGCAGGGATGGAGGGGATTCTGCCCCTCTGTTCCTCTCTGGTGGGACCTCATCTGGAGGATTGTGTCCAGTTCTGGAATCCTCAACATAAGAAGGAGATGGAGCTGTTGGAATGCGTCCAGAGGAGGCTACAAGAATGATCGGAGGGCTGGAGAACCTCCCGTACGAGGACAGGCTGAGAGAGTTGGGGTTGTTGGAGAAGAGAAGGGTCTGAGGAGATCTTATAGTGACCTTCCAGTACCTGAAGGGGCTCCAGGAAAGCTGGAGAGGGGCTGTTCATAAAGGCTGTGGGGATGGGATGAGGGGGAACTGGGATAAACTGGAGAGGGACAGATTTAGACTGGACATAAGGAGGAATTTCTTCATCTTGAGGGTGGTGACACACTGGCACACATTGCCCAGCGAAGCTGTGGCTGTTCCATCCCTGGAGGTGTTCAAGGCCAGGTTGGATGGGCCTTGGAGCCCCTGATCCAGCGGGATGTCCCTGCCCATGGCAGGGGGGTTGGAACTAGATGATCTTTAAGGTCCCTTCCAACCCAAACTATCCCATGATCCTATGTTTCTATGATTCTACGAAATGAACGTTGAGGAGCATTTTGGATGTCACAGGGAGGAGGATCCGCTTGGACTGGAAGTGGGAAGAAGGGCCCCTCGAGGGAGATGAGGAGCTGCTCCGAGGGACACAGGGTGAGGATTTACCCCCCAGGAGGGATTGATCCTCAGCCCCACAGCACCTCCAGCTCTACAACCCCATCCCATGGGAATAAAGACCCCCTGGACACTCATTTCCTCCCCGTTTCTTCCCACGCTGGAGGAAGCCCAGTACGGAGCATCCTTAGAGGGCAAAAAAAGAACATCAAAACGGGGTGAATTCAGAGGGGAAAAGGATTGTGCTGAGTGCACCTGCGATGGGGCTGAGGGTGGGGGATTCCACCTTTAAGAGGCTTCAGGTGGTCAAGGAGTTCCTGGAGGGCAGAACATCTCCCCCAGCCCGTTCCTCAGCTCTGACAGCGTCGCTCCGGGCCAGAACATTCCTTTTTAGTGAAAGAAGGATGAAGAAAAAAAGGTTTGAAGCCTCAGAGCCTCGTGGAAATGGCAAAGTTCCTCCAAATGCCTTCAGGTTTGGCAGGAGGGTGGAGAGGATATCCCCCATGTGAAGGTCCCCTCGGATCTGAGGAGGTGGAGGTGGGTGGTTAAACCCTCTGGTCCTTACATGGAGCAACCAAGAAAAGGAGCATTTCAGGGATGAAAATAGGCAAAAGGGATGGGAGAGCATCGCTCCCTTCAGGATAATCAGAGCTCAGTCTGGCGGAGGGTTGAGAGAGGATGTGGAGCCGCTGCTGGGGTGGAGGAGTTGAAGCAGTTGGGTCTGGGTGGGGTTTGGACCCAAGAGCCTCGCGGTGCTGAAGGAAAGGGGCTCAGCATCACCCCGGGCTTCCAACTGCTGCGGCCACCCCGAGGATGAGCTGAGGGAAGGGCAGGCGTGGGGCAATGGAGGTGGGAATGGGGGATGGAATGTTTCTGCATCCATCTGTCCATCCATGCATGCATCCATCCATCCAACCAACCATCCACCCATCCATCCATCCATCCATCCATCCAACCATACATCCATCCAACCATACATCCAACCATACATCCAACCATTCATCCAACCATCCATCCATCCCTCCATCCATCCATCCAACCATACATCCAACCATACATCCAACCATTCATCCAACCATCCATCCATCCCTCCATCCATCCATCCAACCATATATCCAACCATACATCCAACCATACATCCAACCATTCATCCAACCATCCATCCATCCCTCCATCCATCCATCCAACCATTCATCCATCCATCCATCCGTCCATCCAACCATCTACCCAATCATCTATCCAACCATCCATCCATCCATTCATGCAACCATCCACCCAATCATCCATCCAACCATTCATCCAACCATTCATCCATCCATCCATCCATCCATCCATCTGTACATCTGTTTATCCTTCTGTCCATCTGTACATCCATCCATACATCCATACATCCATACATACATCTCTTCATCCTTCTGTCCATCTGTATGTCCATCCAACCATCCTTCCTTCCTTCCTTCCTTCCTTCCTTCCTTCCTTCCTTCCTTCCTTCCTTCCTTCCTTCCTTCCTTCCTTCCTTCCTTCCTCCCTCCCTTCCTCCCTTCCTTCCTTCCTTCCTCCCTTCCCTCCATCCCAGATCACCCTCTAAAGCTCAGAGAACACCCCGAGAACCCAAACCCACCACCCCACCCCCCTAAAACCAACACCCCCCCTCCCACTTCACCCCACTTTCCCCCTTTTTTTTGGGGGGGGGGGGTGTTTGCACCCCATGTTCCCCCTGCCCCCCCCCCAATGATCCCCAATTGGTTCCTATAGAGGCAAAACAAACGACACCCCCAAAAATAACCCCTGCAATGGGGGGGAAGGATGGGGGGGGAGGTTTTGGGGGGGGGGGTGTTTTTTGGGGGGCAGCACCCCGGGAAGGGCAGAGGGGTGTGTGTGTGAAAATATGAAGAGCTCAGCTTGGGGCGAGCCCTGCCCGGAGTTAATTATAGCGTTAAATCATTAACAAGTCCCGTCTTGTCGCTGTTCCCCAACCCCGAAACACGCCTGGAACCAACCAACCCCCCCTCTTTGCAGGGAAAGGGGACCCCAAAAAAAGAGGGGGAAAAGAAAGGGGGGTGGAACCCATCTGGGGAGGGGATTTGGGGGGATAAAGAGGCAGAAATGGGGGTTCAGGACACTGATTGAGGGGCACAAAGCGTCCGAGATGCAGCTCAGCGCCATCGCCAGAGATTCGGGTCTTGGTTTTGGGGGACCCCCCTCGCCAATGGTCCTCTTGTCCCCCACCCTACAAGCCCCTAAATCCCCCCCTCCTTGGCCTCGGGGACCCCCAAACCCCATCATCACCCCCAAACCCCACCATCACCCCAGACCCCACCATCACCCCCAAATCCCACCATCACCCCCAAACACCATCTTCACCCCTAAACACCATCATCACTGCCAAATCCCACCATCACCCCCAAACCCCATCATCACCCCCAAATCCCATCATCACCCCCAAACTCCACCATCACCCCAAACCCCATCATCACCCCAAACCCCATCATCACTGCCAAATCCCACCATCACCCCCAAACCCCGTCATCACCCCCAAATCCCACCATCACCCCAAACCCCACCATCACCCCCAACCTGAGAGGAACCCAAGCATCGAGGTCCTCCCTCCCACCTCCCCCCCCCTCCTTGACCCTGAGACCCCCCCAAAAAAGACTCGGGACCCCCCCCAGATCCCCAAAAACCTCAGGGACACCCCATCCCCCCCTTTTTAGGGCAGCACACGGGGCCTCTGCACGTCCGCCCCGTGAGTCAGAGCTCCACCCGTGAGACGAGTTGAGTCAGGCCTCAGCCTGCCCTGTCCCCCCCCCTTTCCAGCAGCCCTTTTTGGGGAGGGGGGGCCCACAATCACCTCAACTCCCCAGGAATGAACCCTATGATCAAATCCTGCCAGTGGGGACACGAGGGGGGGGTCACCGAGCAGCATTCCTGCCCCCGTGCCTCAGTTTCCCCATGCAGGCCATCATCGCTTTGCGGGGGGGGGGTGGGGTTTAATACACTCCCCCAAGACCCTCTGACTCCTGCAAAGCCATGGGGTGATTCCAGGGGTCCCCCAAGGTGTCATCCCCCCCACTGCCCCTGTGCCTCAGTTTCCCCTTTAAGCTCACATCTCCATCACTTCCAGGGGTGAAAAGGGAGGGGGAAGGATGTGTGTGTCTTCCCACCCCCCCGAAATGCTTCATGAGGATTAAAGCCAGGGCTCAGGACTGGGGGGGGGACGGACCTCAAACGCCCCTCAAACTCCAGAGGGGGACCCCAAAATCCTGCCCCCCTTCCTCCTTTCCAGGCTGCTGTAACCCATCCCTGCTCCTCTGCTGCCCCCCAGCGTCCTGCGAACCCCAAAACCGCGGGGGGGGGAATTGGATTGCTCTTGGGGTTGGGGGGCCGAAGACATTTGGGGTGGGGGGGTCCCCAACTTCCCTCTGCCCCCCTCCTTCGAGCACCCTGGTGAACCCCTAAAACAGCGCAACCCCCCCCAAAAAAACGAGGGGGAGCTCTGAGGGATCTGAATAGACCCCCTGGGGGGGGGACACCCCCAAAAAAACAACCCCGGGGGCGAGAGTTGAAATGGGGAGAAGAAAAAGGGGTGCGTACCCCTTCTTTTTGGGGGGGCTCAGCTCTGTCCCCCCCTCCATCCCAGCCCCACTTTTGCCCCAAGGACACCCCCCCAACTGCTCAGGGCCCCCCCAAAAATGGGGTGTTTGTGGGGGGCTCAGGGAGCCCCTGGAGGTGATGAATCCCCCCCCCACTTCCCTTCACACCTTAAGGGGGGGCACAAGGTTTTGGGGTGCAAAGGGGCAGAATGGGGGCACTGCTTGGGGGGGGGGGAGCTCATTAATTAGCTGCGAGCATTAATTGCAGCGGAGGGAGCAGACGGCAGGTGTCACCCCCACACCGAGGAGAGAGTTGCACCCCAAATCCTGCAGCACCCCAATATCACCACCACCCCCCCTCCAGGGGAGCCCATCCTGCTGCCTCCCCCCCCAAAATGGGGACAAAAGGGGGGAAGGAGCCCCCCAGTTTGGGGATCCCAGTCCTCCCAGTGACCGTGGGATGGGGACCCCAGACTGGACATGTCCCCATCCCATTGTCCCCCAAAACGACACCCCAAGACAGCCCAAATCTGGGGTCCCCACCCCATTATCCCCCCCACAAGGACACCCCAAGACATCTCCACTCTGGGGTCCCCATCCCACTGTCTGTCCCCCCCCCAAGGACACCCCAGGACATCTCCAGTCTGGGGTCCCCATCCCATTGTCCCCCAAAATGACACCCCAAGACAGCCCAAATCTGGGGTCCCCATTCCCCCATTGTCCCCCCCACGGGGACATCTCTAATCTGGGGTCCCCATCCTTCTGTCCCCCCCCCAAGAACACCCCAAATCTGGGGTTCCCATCCCATTGTCCTCCAAAACGACACCCCAGGACAGCCCAAATCTGGGGTTCCATCCCACCATCATCCCTCCCATAGGGACATCTCCAATCTGGGGTCCCCATCCCACGGTCACTGGGAGGACTGGGATCCCCAAACTGGGGGGCTCCTTCCCCCCTTCCCCCCCCAAGGTCACCCCAAACACAGGTGTCCCCCACAGGTGCCCCCTCCTCTCGGGGTTCCCGGTTTTGGCTCAGCAAAGCCCACGGGTAGGGACACCCCAGGGCTTTTTGGGGTGCCCCTGGATGGATCCTGGCACCCCAAAATGGATCCTGGCACACAGGGATGGATGCTGGTACCCCTAGATGGATCCTGGAACCCCCAGATGGATCCTGGTACCCAGGGATGGATACTGGTACCCTTAATCCTAGCACCCCAAAATGTATCCTGGCACCCTCAGATGGATCTTGGTACCCAGGAATGGATCCTGGTACCCCAAAATGGATCCTGGCACCCTCAGATGGATCTTGGTACCCAGGGATGGATCCTGGTACCCCAAAATGGATCCTGGCACCCTCGGATGGATCCTGGCGCCCAGGGATGGATGCTGGTACCCCCATATGGATCCTGGAACCCCTGTATGGATCCTGGCGCCCAGGGATGGATCCTGGTACCCTTAATCCTGGCACCCCAAAATGTATCCTAGTACCCTCAGATGGACCCTGGTATCCCGGGATGGATCCTGGTACCCCCATATGGATCCTGGAACCCCCAGTTGGATCCTGGAACCCCTGTATGGATCCTGATACCCTTAATCCTGGCACCCCAAAATGTATCCTGGTACCTCCGGATGGATCCTGGTACCCCGGGATGGATCCTGGTACCCCCAGATGGACCCTAGTACCCCGGGATGGATACTGGTACCCCCATATGGATCCTGGAACCCCCAGTTGGATCCTGGTGCCCAGGGATGGATCCTGGTACCCCCATATGGATCCTGGTATCCCGGGATGGATCCTGGTACCCCCATATGGATCCTGGAACCCCCAGTTGGATCCTGGAACCCCTGTATGGATCCTGATACCCTTAATCCTGGCACCCCAAAATGTATCCTGGTACCTCCGGATGGATCCTGGTACCCCGGGATGGATTCTGGTACCCCCAGATGGACCCTAGTACCCCGGGATGGATCCTGGTACCCCCATATGGATCCTGGAACCCCCAGTTGGATCCTGGTGCCCAGGGATGGATCCTGGTACCCCCATATGGATCCTGGTACCCAGGGATGGATCCTGGTACCCTTAATCCTGGCACCCCAAAATGTATCCTGGTACCCCCGGATGGATCCTGGTACCCCCAGATGTATCCTGGTACCCCCAGACGGACCCTGGCACAGGGCCGGCACTTCTCCTGGCAGCAGCTGATGTCCCCCCCGTGTCCCCCATCCCCACGGGTGACAGCTCATGGCATCGCCCACTCCCCATCTCAAAGGCTTTATTCCAGCAGCGGAGCCGTCAGGAGCCCCCGAGGGATTGGGGGGGTGCAGGGGACACCCCCATTTCCCACCCCACAGCTCAATGGGGACATCTGGGGAGGGGGGAACGGACGGATGGCAAAGGGGGGACAGTTGGGGACAACGCGGGGGGGACGGAGCCCTCGAGGGGAGGACATGGGGGGCATCGGCTCGGGTTGGGAGGGGTGGAGCCATGGGGATGGGGGAGCCCCCCAAATCAGCCCCCCGGGATGGGGGGGGGGCTCAGCTGGTCAGGATGTCGGAGGACTCGGACACCAACTTCCCATCGCGGGTCTCGATCTTCTTGATGACGATGGCGCGGGATTTGGTGACGGGAGAGTTGGCCGGAGAGGGGACGGAATAGCTGGAGAAGGAGGTGCCAAAGCCCCCCCCGAAACCCCCGGTGAAGCCCCCCCCGAAGTTGGATCCTGCGGGAAAAGGGATAAAAGCATCAGTCTGGTGGTACCCAAGGATGGTACCCAAAGGTGGTACCCAAGGGTGGTACCCAAAGGTGGTACCCAAGGATGATAAACAAAGGTGGTGCCCAAGGACTGTACCCAACGATGGTACCCAAAGGTTGTACCCAAAGGTGGTACCCAAAGGTTGTACCCAAGGTTAGTACCCAAGGGTGGTACCCAAAGGTTGTACCCAAAGGTGGTACCCAAAGGTGGTACCCAAGGGCAGTACCCAAGGGTGGTATCCAACGGTTGTACCCAAGGATGGTACCCAAGACGGTACCCAAGGACAGTACCCAAAGGTGGTACCCAAAGGTTGTACCCAAAGGTGGTACCCAAGGGTGGAGGTCCCACGTCTTACCTGAGTACCCGCTCGTCTTGGTGTGGATGCTCAGGTTTTGCATCCCGGATTCCAACCTGAAACAGGGAAGAGAGGGATGGGGGTCACTGAGGGTGGGGAGGGGGGACAAAGGGACAGGGATGAGGGGGTGGCAGAGGGACACCCCCTACCAGGGGGTGGGCAAAGCCGTGGGGCAGGGGATGCCTGCGGGATGCAGGATGGAGATGGGATGTGGGATATGGGATGCCCATGGACGTGGGACGCCCATGGATATGGAATGCCAATGGATAAGGGATGCAGGATGCCCACTGATATGGGATATGGGATACCTGTGGATAGGGGATGCAGGATGCCCATGGATACAGGATGCCCACGGATATGGGATGCAGGATGCCCACGGATATGGGATGCAGGAAGCCCATGGATACGGGTGCAGGATGCCCATGGATATGGATGCAGGATGCCCATGGATACAGGGTGCAGGATGCCCACAGGATATAGGGCACAGGATGTCTATGGGATGTGGGCCATGCGTTGCCCATAGATACACGATGCCCATGGATACGGGATGTGGCATAGGGGATGCCCACGGATAGAGGATGCCACGAGATCTGGGATGTTGGATGCCTACAGAATGTGGGACGCAGGTCCCATCGTACCATCCCCCTCCCAGCAAGGTAGGGGGGGCCCCACCTGCTCTCCTCTCCCTCCAGCAGCTTCCTGTAGGTCGCGATCTCTATGTCCAGGGCCAGTTTGACGTTCATGAGCTCCTGGTACTCTCGGAGCTGCCGAGCCATGTCCTGCTTCGCCTTCTGCAGGGCGGCCTCCAGCTCGGCCAGCTTTCCCTTAGCATCCTTCAGCGCCAGCTCGCCGCGCTCCTCCGCCTCGGCGATGGCCGTCTCCAGGTTGGCTCGCTGCGACGCACATCCGTAGGGCAGGAGGGAGAAGTGCCTGGGTGTTCCTGGCACTCCCAGTTCTCTAGCATCCCTTTGCCCCACAGCATCCTGTGTGCCCACAGCACCCCCCAGCATCCCTCACCCCCATCATCTCCCACATCCCAGCATCCTTCACATCCCAGCATTCCTCCTTCTCCATCATCTCTTGCCCTTCGGCATTTCTCATCCTCCACCATCTCTCACATCCCACCATCTCCCATATCCCAGCATTCCTCCTTCTCCATCATCTCCTGCCCTTCGGCATCTCTCATCCTCCACCATCTCTCATTCTCCATCATTTCCTGCCCCTCGGCTTCCCTCACCCCTGGCATCTCCAACATCCCGGCATCCCTCCCTCTCCTTCACCTCCTGTCCCCTGGCACCTCTCGCCCTCCCCCCCAGCATCCCAACATCTCCCACATCCCAGCATTCTTCACATCCCACCATCCCTCCTTCTCCATCATCTCCTGACCTTTGGCATCTCTCATCCCCCATCATCTCCCACATCCCACTATATACCACATCCCAGTATCCTTCACCCCACAGCATCCCCACATCCCAGTATCCTTCACGCCCAGTATCCCCCACATCCCAGTACCCTTCACCCCCCAACATCCCCACATCCCAGTATCATCCACCCCCCAACATCCCCACATCCCAGTATCCTTCACTCCCAGTATCCCCCTCATCCCAGTATCCTTCACCCCCATCATCCCCCACATCCCAGTATCCTTCACCCCCAACACCCCCACATCCATGGGGACACCTCCAATCTGGGGTCCCCATCCCACCATTGTCCCCCCAATGGGGACATCTCCAATCTGGCATCCCCATCCCTTTGTCCCCTAAAACGACACCCCAGGACACCCCAAATCTGAGGTCCCCATCCCACCATCATCCCCCCGCCATAGGGACATCTCCAACCTGGGGTCCCCATCCTTCTGTCCCCCCCACAGGGACACCCCACAACATCTCCAACCTGCTGTCCCCATCCCACTGTCCCCGCCCAAGGGCACCCCAAGACATCTCCAATCTGGGGTCCCCATTACATGGTCACCCCCAGGGACACCTCAGGACAGCCCAAATCTGGGGTCCCCATCCCACCATTGTCCCCCCCATAGGGACATCTCCAATCTGGGGTCCCCATCCCACGGTCACTGGGAGGACTGGGATCCCCAAACTGGGGGGGTCCTTCCCCACTTCCCCCCCAAGGTCACCCCAAGCACAGGTGTCCCCCACAGGTGTCCCCTCCTCTCGGGGTTCCTGGTTTTGGCTCAGCAAAGCCCATGGGTAGGGACACCCCAGGGCTTTTTGGGGTGCACCTGGATGGATCCTGGCACCCCAAAAATGGATCCTGATACCCCAAAATGGATTCTGGAACCCCCAGATGGACCCTGGAACCCAGGGATGGATGCTGGTACCCCCAGGGTAGGGACACCCCAGGGCTTTTTGGGGTGCACCTGGATGGATCCCAGTACCCTTAGATGGATAGTGCTACCCCCAGATGGATACTGGTACCCAGGAATGGATTTTGGTACCCCCATATGGACCCTGGTACCCCCAGATGGATCCTGGTGATCGATCATCACCAGGGATCGATCCCACCTCCAATGCCGCCACGGGTGGGATTTGGGGTGGGGGTTCTCCAGGCTCGGGGGGTACCGTGGGGTGGTTGGGGTGGGGCGGGAGGAGCAGGGACAGCGTCTCCCCACTTTCCTGCCTCGGGGCTTCATTCCCAGACCTGGTTCTTGAGCGCCTCGATCTCCGTCTGGATCCTCTGGATCAGCCTGTTGAGCTCGTTGATCTCGCCGCGGGTGTTGCGTAGGTCGTCTCCGTGTTTTCCAGCCGTCGTCTTCAACTCTTCGTACTGTGGAGACCGCGTGGACATGGACATACCTCTCCATCACCACCTCCTTTCTACTCCCAACACCCCAAAAACCGGCGACACAAAAGAACCGGGAGTCGCCCGTGCCACAAGGGATGCTCCGGGTTTGGAGGTGGCATCTCAAGAAGGGTTGCCCAGTTGGGTTGAATGGTGAAGGCAAGGAGAAGAGGAGAAGTTTGGGTTTCCATCATCCCAGTTTTGAGGTCGGAGCGTCCCGTAGCCTCACCTTGACCTGGTACATGTTCTCGGCCTCAGCGCGGCTGCGGTTGGCGATGTCCTCGTACTGCGCCTTCACTTCGGCGATGATACCGTCCAGGTCCAAACTGCGGTTGTTGTCCATGGAGAGGACGACGGAGGTGTCGGAGATTTGCGACTGCAACTCCCGGAGTTCCTGAAGGGTTGTGGGGTTGAGAACGGGAAACTCGGGACACGTGTGACCCCCAAACACACACACACAGAGAGAGCTCGAGGTGACTCCCCCACCTCGTCGTAGAGCTGCCGCAAGAAGTTGATTTCGTCCGTCAGACTCTCCAAACGCGACTCCAACTCCACTTTGTTCATGTAGGCTTCGTCCACGTCCTGCGGGAGCAGCTCGTCAGGAGACCCCCAACATCAACAGCCCCCCCAGACACCCCCAAATCCACTGCCCCCTCACCTCATCACCCCCCAGACACCCCCAAATCCATTGCCCCTCACCTCATCACCCCCCCAGACACCCCCAAATCCATTGCCCCCCACCCCATCAGCCACCCAGACACCCCCAAATCCATTGCCCCCCACCCCATCACCCCCCATCAGCCCCCCCAGCCCCATCAGCCCCCCAACTCCATCACCCCCCCAGCCCCCATTGCCCCCCAACTCCATCAGCCCCCCCAGCCCCATCAGCCCCCCCAACTCCATCGCCCCCCCAACTCCATTGCTTCCCGAAATCCATCAGCCCCCCCAACCCCATCGCCCCCCCAACTCCATTGCCCCCCCAAATCCATCACCCCCCCAGCCCCATCAGCCCCCCCCAACCCCCATTGCCCCCCCAACTCCATTGTGCCCCCCAGCCCCATCAGCCCCCCAACCCCATTTCCCCCCACAAATCCATCACCCCCCCAACCCCATTGCCCCCCCCAACCCCATCGCCCCCCCCTTTCTCCCCCCCCCCCCAATCTCCATCACCTTTTTGAGCAGAACGAACTCATTTTCCTTCTCGGTGCGGTGGTTGATCTCCTCTTCGTACCTGAAGGGAGAGGAGAGGGCTCAGAGCTGAGGGGGGACACAGGGGGGACACGGGGGGGACATTGGAATATGGGGATAAGGGGACTTGGGGTCACTTGGATGTGGGAACATGGGGATATGGGGACACAGAGGAGATGAGGATGTGGGGAGATGCGGACACTTGGATGTGGGGACATAGGGATGTGGGGAGATGGGGACATGGGGACACTGGGATGCAGGGACAGAGGGATGTGGGGACATGGGAATATGAGGATAAGGGGACTTGGGGACACTGGGATGTGGGGACATGGGGACACTTAGATGTGGGAATATGGGGACATAGGGATGTGGGAATATGGGGACATGGGGATGTGGGGATAGGGAGGCACTGGGATGCAGGGACAGAGGGATGTGGGGACACAGGAATATGGGGTTAAGGGGACTTGGGGACACTGGGATGTGGGGACATGGAAACGTGGGGACACAGGGAACATGGGGAGATGGGGACACTTGGATGCAGGGATATGGGAATATGGGGACATGGGGATGTGGGGACACGTGGACACTTGGATGTGGGGACATGGGGACACAGGGATGTGGGGACGTGATCACTTAGATGTGGGAATATGGGGACAAGGGGATGTGGGGACAGGGGGACACTGGGATGCAGGGACAGAGGGATGTGGGGACACGGGAATATGGGGATGAGAGGACTTGGGGTCACTTGGATGTGGGGACACGGGGATATGGGGACACAGAGAAGATGAGGATGTGGGGAGATGCGGACACTTGGATGTGGGGACATAGGGATGTGGGGAGATGGGGACATGAGGACATTGGGATGCAGGGACATGGGAATATGGGGATAAGGGGACTTGAGGACACTGGGATGTGGGGACATGGGGATATGGGGACACTGGGATGTGGGGAGATGGGGATGTGGGGACACTGGGATGTGGGGAGATGGGGATGTGGGGACACTGGGATGCGGGGACATGGGAATATGGGGAGATGGGGACTTGGGGACACTTGGATGTGGGGTCATGGGGACATGGAGACACAGGGATGTGGGGACATGGGGACACTCAGGTGTGGGAATCCGGGGACATAGGGATGTGGGGATATGGGAACACGAGGATGTGGGGAGATGGGGATGTGGGGACACAGGGAACATGGGGACACTTGGATGCAGGGACATGGGAATATGGAGATACAGGGATGTGGGGACATGGGGACATAGTTATGTGCGGACGTGGGAATGTGGGGACATGGGGATATGAGAATGTGGGGACAGGGGGACGCCGGGATGCAGGGATGTGGGAATGTGGGGACACAGGGATGTGGGGAGATGGGGACACTTGGATGTGTGGTTGTGAGGATGTGGGAATATAGGGAGACGGGGACATGGGGATGTGGGGACGTGGGGACACAGGGAACATAGAATAGTTTGGGTTGGAAGAGACCTTAAATATCATCTAAAGGGACCCTAAAGGGACCTTAAATCTTTAAGGGACCTTCAAGATCATCACGTGGGGACACGAGGCCACTTGGATGTGTCAACCCCACCGTCCCCAACCAGGTCATGGAATCCTGGAATGGGTTGGGGTGGAAGGGACCTCAAAGCCCATCCAGTCCCACCCGTGCCATGGGCAGGGACACCTCCCGCTGGATTGGGGGCTCCAACCCCATCCAGCTGAAGACATCAGCTACTCCAAAAGCATCTCGGTGTCTCCACCAAGATCCAGTGAAGGTGTCCCAAGGACCATCGGTGCAACCCATCCATGGGATCTTCGAAGTGTGGAATAGGTTGGGTGCGAAAGGACCTCAAAGCCCATCCAGCTCCAACTTTAGGGACACCTCCCACTGGATCGGGGGCTCCAATCCCATCCAACTTGGCCTTGGACACCTCCAGGGATGGGACAACCTGTTCCAGGGCTTCTCCACCCTCCCAGGAGAACATTCCTCCCTAAGATCTCACCTCAATCTCCCTTCTATCAACTCAAAACCCTTCTTCCTCATCCTGTTCCTGCACTCTTTGATCAAGAACCCCTCCCCAGCTTTCTTGGAGCCCCTTTCCATACTGGAAGATGTTCTAAGGTCTCCTCAGAGCCTTTGATGGGACTGACTTGTTCTTGAACTCTTCCACCAGCCCTTGCATGTTGCCCAGCTCGGCTTCCAAGCGTAGGCGCTCCTGGCCGAGCCCGTCGAGCTGCCGCCGTAAGGTGCCGATATACGCCTCGAAGAGTCCGTTCAGGTTGCTGCGTGTCGTCTTCTGGTTCTGCAAGAGGCTCCACTTGGTCTCCAGCATCTTGTTCTGCTGCTCCAGGAACCGGACCTGGGCGAAAGAAGAGAAGACGTCAACGTCAACCCCTTCCCTGGCAGAGAATCCCACCTCTGGGGATGGGCTTTGGCTCCCAGTTGGGTCATGGGGTGGGTGCTGGGAGCGAATCTGGGGTCCTGGGTGCCAATTTTGAGGTCCTGGGTGCGAATGTTGGGGTCCCTAAGGGCAAATTCTGGGTCCCTGGGGGAAAATTCTGGGATCCTGGGTGTGAATTCTGGGGTCCTGGGGGCAGATCTGAGGTCTTGGGTGTGAAGTTTGAGGTCCTGGGGGCAAATTCTGAGGTCCTGGGTGTGAAGTTTGAGGTCCTGGGGGCAAATTTTGGGGTCCCAAGGGGTAAATTCTGGGGTCCTCGGTGCAAATTCTGGGGTCCTGGGGGCAAATCGTGGATCCTGGGTGCGAAGTTTGAGGTCCTGGGGGCAAATTTTGAGGTCCTGGGTGTGAATTGTGGGGTCTCAAGGGCAGATTCTGGGGTCCTGGGGGCAAATCTGGGGTCCTGAGTGCCAATTTTGAGGTCCTGGGTGCAGATTTTGAAGACTTGGGTGTGAATTCTGGGGTCCCGGGGGCAGATTTGGGGTCCTGGGGGTGAAGTTTGAGGTCCTGGGTGCAAATTTTGGGGTCCCTGGGGGCAAACCTGGGTTCGTTGGATGTGGGGTGCAAATCTGGGGTCCTGGGGTGCAAACTGGAGGTACTGGGTGCAAACTGGGGGTACAAACTGGGATCCTGGGGTGCAAACTGGGGGTGCAAACTGGGGGTGCTGGGTGCAAACTGGGGGTGTAAACTGGGATCCTGGGGTGCAAACTGGGGGTACTGGGTGCAAACTGGGGGTGCAAACTGGGATCCTGGGGTGCAAACTGGGGGTGCAAACTGCGAACTGGGGGTGCAAACTGGGGGTGCTGGGTGCAAAGTGGGGTGCAAACTGGGGGTGTTGGGTGCAAACTGGGATCCTGGGGTGCAAACTGGGGCTGCTGGAGTGCAAACTGGGGGTACAAACTGGGGGTACAAACTAGGGGTACAAACTGGGATCCTGGGGTGCAAACTGGGGGTGCAAACTGGGGGTGCTGGGTGCAAACTGGGGGTGTAAACTGGGATCCTGGGGTGCAAACTGGGGGTGCAAACTGGGGGTGCTGGGTGCAAACTGGGGGTACAAACTGGGATCCTGGGGTGCAAACTGGGGGTACTGGGTGCAAACTGGAGGTGCAAACTGGGATCCTGGGGTGCAAACTGGGGGTGTAAACTGCAAACTGGGGGTGCAAACTGGGGGTGCTGGGTGCAAAGTGGGGTGCAAACTGGGGGTGTTGGGTGCAAACTGGGGCTGCTGGAGTGCAAACTGGGGGTACAAACTGGGGGTACGAACTAGGGGTGCAAACTGGGATCCTGGGGTGCAAACTGGGTGTGCAAACTGGGATCCTGGCATGCAAACTGGGGGTACAAACTGGGGGTGTAAACTGGGATCCTGGGGTGCAAACTGGGGGTACTGGGTGTAAACTAGGGGTGCCAAGAGGGATCCTGGGGTGCAAACTGGGGGTGCTGGATGCAAATTGGGGGTGCAAACTGGGACCCTGGGGTGCAAACTGGGGGTGCAAACTGGGATGCTGGGGTGCAAACTGGGGTGCAAACTGGGGGCGCAAACTGGGGGTGCTGGGTGCACAGTGGGATCCTGGGGTACAAACTGGGGGTGTAAACTGGGGGTGCTGGGTGCAAACTGGGGGTGTAAACTGGGAACCTGGGGTGCAAACTGGGGGTACTGGGTGCAAACTGGGTGTGCAAACTGGGGGTGTTGGGTGCAAACTGGGGGTTTTGGGTGCAAACTGGGGGTGCAAATTGGGTTCCTGGGTGCAAACTATGGGTAATGGGTGCAAACTGGGGGTGCAAACTGGGGATGCAGGATGCAAACTGGGGTCCCCCAGGGAACCCTCAGTCCTGGAGGTCCTCAAGGGGGGCAGGAGGTCCTCAAGGAGGGCAGGAGGTCCCCAAAGGGGACAAGAGGTTCTCAAGGAGGTCCAGGAGGTCCTCAAGGGGGGCAGGAGATTCTCAAAAAGGTCCAGGAGGTCCTCAAGGGGGGCAGGAGGTCCTCAAGGAGGTCCAGGAGGTCCTCAAGGGAGGGCAGGAGTTAATCAAGGAGGTCCAGGAGAACCTCAAGGGGAGGGCAGGAGGCTCTCAAAAAGGAGGGGCAGGAGGTTCCCCAAGGTGGGGCAAAATGTGACCAAAGAGGGTCCAGATGTCCCCAAAGGGATCTGAAGGTCCCCAACAAAGCCATGAGTTCCCCCAGGAAGGGCAAAAGGTGACCCAAGGGGGTAAGAAGATCTCCAAGGGGTCCAAAATGGCCCCAAAAGGGAGAAGGCGTTCCCAGCTGGAGGTCCCCAAGTGGGGCCAAATGTGCCCAAAGGAGGGTAGGATGTCCCCAAGAAGTTCTACACATCTCCAAGTGGGATCAAGGTGTCCCCAAGGGGGTCTGGACATCTCCAAGGGGACCAGGAGGTCCTCAATGGGATCAGGAAGTTCTCAAGGAGGCCAAAATGTGCTCAAAGAGGGGGGTCAGGAGATCCTTCAGAAGGTTTGGAGGTGACCTCCCAGGGTGACTCCGAAGGGGATTAAGACTTCTCTGAAGGGCTCAGGAGGTCCCCAAGGGGTGTCAGGGGGTCTTCTCCCCACAAGGTGTCCCCCCAGCCCCGCCCCACCTTGTCGATGAAGGAAGCGAACTTGTTGTTGAGCGTCTTGATCTGCTCCTTCTCCTCTTTGCGCACTCGTTGGACATTGGGGTCGATCTCCAGGTTGAGGGGCGTCAAGAGGCTCTGGTTGACGCTGACGGCCGTGATGCCACCACCTCCTGCGGTGGCCACCAAAGCCGGAGCCCGGTAGAAAGCAGCTCCGTAACGGTTCCCACCATAGCCGGCGAAGGTTGAGGCCGTACTCATCCTCACGCCGGGGCCGGCGGTGTAGGAGTGGGAGCTGAAGGAACGGCTCGGGACGGCCGAGCTGCTCCTCACGGTCTTCCTGGTGATGGTGACAGACATGGTGGGCGGGTGGGTGGGAAGGTGGGCTAGAAGGTGAGAGAAGGGGCTAGAAGGTGGGCAAGAGGGTTGGGAGAGGGTCGGAAGGTGGGCTAGAAGGTCAGAAGAGGGTTGTAAGGTGGGCTAGAAGGTTGGAAGGTGGGCTAGAAGGTCAGAAGAGGGTCCAAAGGTGGGCTAGAAGGTTGGAAGAGTGTCGGAAGGTGGGCTAGAAGGTTGGAAGAGGGTTGTAAGGTGGGCTAGAAGGTCAGAAGGTGGGCTAGAAGGTCAGAAGAGGGTCAGAAGGTGGGCTAGAAGGTTGGAAGAGGGTTGGGAGGTTGGAAGAGGGTCGGAAGAGGGTCCGAAGATGGGCTAGGAGGTCGGAAGAGGGTCCGAAGATGGGCTAGGAGGTCAGAAGAGGGTTGGAAGGTGGGCTAGAAGGTCAGAAGGTGGGCTAGAAGGTCGGAAGAGGGTCGGAAGGTGGGATAGAAGGTCGGAAGGTGGGCTAGAAGGTCGGAAGAGGGTCGGAAGTGGAGCAAGAAGGTTGGAAGAGGGTCGGAAGGTGGTCTAGAAGGTCGGAAGAGGGTTGGAAGAAGGTTGGAAGCCGAGCAGGAAGGTCGCAAGAGAGCTGGAAGGAGGTGGGAGCGGAGCGGGCTGCGGGTTGCAGGACAGGCAGGACGGGCAGGACGGGTTGGGGAGGTTGGTGGAGGGCGGGGAGAGCAGCTCCGGTTTATATTTCGGAGTTGGAGGAGGAGAACGGGCTGGGAGGGCCTGGAGCGACTTCATTAACCCCTTCGGAGCCAACAGAATCCACCAGAATTCATCAGGAGCCACCAGAATCCACCAGGAGCCACCAGGGTCCACCAGGAGCCACCAGAAAGGAGCCACCAGGAGCCATCAGGGTCCACCAGGAGCCACCAGAAGCCACCAGGAGCCATCAGAAGCCACCAGGAGCCACCAGGAGCCATCAGGGTCCACCAGGAGCCACCAGAAGCCACCAGGAGCCACCAGAAGCCACCAGGAGCCACCAGGAGCCATCAGGAGCCACCAGAAGCCACTAGAATCCACCATAAAGGATCCACCAGAAGCCACCAGAAGCAACCAGAAGCCACCGGGAGCCACCAGAAGCCACCGGGAGCTATCAGGGGCCACCAGGAGCCACCAGAAGCCACCAGAAGCAACCAGGAGCCACAAAAATCCACCAGGAGCCACCATAAAGGAGCCACCAGAAGCCACCAGGAGCCACCAGGATCCACCAGGCTGGGGTCGCATCCTGCCCGCTGTGGGGGTTTGGGGGTGCTGAGGTCCCTGAGGCTGCACAGGTGGTTCCTCACCCCAAAACTCACCTTTTGGTGCCATCACCTCATCAGCACCTCAAAGCTCAAACCCTTCCAGCATGGGGTGAGACCCCAAACCCAACGTCCCCAACTTTGGGGACCCCCAAACTATGACCTCAACCTACATCTCCAAGACCAACGTCCCCACCTTGTGGTCCCAACTGACATCTCCAACTGATGTCCTCAACCCCCGTGTCCCCAACACACATCTCCAAACCTGTGTCCCCAACTCGTGTCCCCCCAACCTCCACCCCCAAGCCCACATGTCCCCCGTGTCCCCAACCCCCAACCCCAAGTTGGTGGCCCCAAACTCCCACTGTCCCCAACACAAGTCCCCCAACCCACGTCCCCAACCTCTGTCACCACCCATTGTCCCCAAACTATGGTCTCAGGCCATGGTCCCATTCTATGTCCACAAACCAACATCCCCACACCCACGTCCCCACCACAGGTCCTCATCCCACATCCCCATCCCGTGTCCTCATCCCACGTCCCCATCCCGTGTCCTCATCCCATGTCATCCCCATCCCATGTCTTCATCCCGTGTCCCTATCCCTTGTCCTCAAAGCCCATGTCTCCATCCCATGTCCTCATCCCATGTCCTCAAGCCCATATCTCCAGCTCACATCTCCATCCCATGTCCTTATCCCATGTCCCCATTCCATGTCCCATCCTGTGTCTCCATCCCTGTCCCCATCCCTTATCCCCATCCCATGTCCCCATCCCTGTCCCCACCCCGTGTTCCCTTCTCTCCAGGATCTCCACTTTCTCCACAATCTCCGCCCTCCAAACGAGGTCGAACCCACCAAGAAAACGACCATTCGGAGCGGTGCTTTTGGCCAAACCCCCCCGAGAAGTGGCCATGGAGGACCACCTCATCCCTCAGACCAGGACGAGGCCACCCATGGTGAGTCCACGCTGCATCTCCACCTGCTGCTCCGGATCCACCTACCGGGGTTGGCCGTGGATCATCCCATGTCCTCATCCCACATCCCCATCCCATATCCCCATCCCATGTCCCCATCCTGTGTCCTCATCCCATGTCCCCATCCCACATCCCCATTCCGTGTCCCCATCCCATGTCCCATCCTGTGTCCCTATTCCATGTCCTCATCCCATGTCCTCAAGCCCATATCTCCAGCTCACATCTCCATCCCATGTCCTCATCCCATGTCCCCATTCCATGTCCCATTCTGTGTCCCCATCCCATGTCCTCAAGCCCATGTCCCCATCCCTTATCCCCATCCCATATCCCACCCCGTGTCCCCTTCTCTCCAGGATCTCCACCTTCTCCACAATCTCCGCCCTCCCAACGAGGTCAAACCCACCAAGAAAACGACCATTTGGAGCGGTGCTTTTGGCCAAACCCCCCCCGAGAAGTGGCCATGGAGGACCTCATCCCTCAGACCAGGACGTGGCCACCCATGGTGAGTCCACGCTGAGCCTCCACCTGCTGCTCCGGATCCACCTGCCGGGCTTGGCCATGGATCATCCCATGTCCCCATCCCATGTCCCCATTCCGTGTCCCCATCCCATGTCCTCATCCCATGTCCCCATCCCACGTCCCCATTCTGTGTCCCCATTCCGTGTCCCATCCCGTGTCCCCATTCCATGTCCTCATCCCATGTCCTCAAGCCCATATCTCCATCCCACATCCCCATTCCATGTCCCCATCCTGTGTCCCCATCCCATGTCCTCATCCCATGTCCCATTCTGTGTCCTCATCCCTGTCCCCATCCCATGTCCCCATCCCATATCCCACCCCGTGTCCCCTTCTCTCCAGGATCTCCACCTTCTCCACAATCTCCGCCCTCCAAACGAGGTCAAACCCACCAAGAAAATGACCATTTGGAGCGGTGCTTTTGGCCAAACCCCCCCGAGAAGAGGCCATGGAGGACCACCTCATCCCTCAGACCAGGACGAGGCCACCCATGGTGAGTCCACGCTGCGTCTCCACCAGCTGCTCCGGATCCACCTGCCGGCGTTGGCCGTGGGTGCGGTGGTGTCTCCGTCAGGACGTGACTTGCCCGGCACGGGAGCGGCCGAGACGGCACCTGCAGACATGGATTTGGGACTTGGCAACACTTGAGTTGGGTCTATTCCATCGCCTTCGGCGCAGCAGGAACGTGGCTGTGGGGCAGCACCAGGGAGGACAACCCGGGATCTCTGGGGCCACCTTCTCATCCAGCTCCACGTCTCTCCAAGGAGGTTCTTCAGCCAAAGAGCTTTGGCCATCCCAAACACATCCATGGACGTGTCTACACGCCCAAACATCTGCCCCTCCATCCTTGGCCGACCCACCACCTTCTAGATGTCCAATCATCCACCTAACACTGTGTTTGGCCAACCCCAGAGATGTTCTCCATCCCCCAGAGATGCTCTCCATCCCCCCAGAGATGCTCTCCATCCCCCAGAGATGTTCTCCATCCCCTCAGAGATGCTCTCCATCCCCCAGAGATGCTCTCCATCCCCCCAGAGATGCTCTCCATCCCCCCCAGAGATGCTCTCCATCCCCCAGAGATGCTCTCCACTCCCCAGAGATGCTCTCCATCCCCCCAGAGATGCTCTCCATCCCCCCAGAGATGTTCTCCACCCCCCAGAGATGCTCTCCATCCCCCAGAGATGTTCTCAATCCCCCAGAGATGTTCTCCATCCCTCCAGAGATGCTCTCCATCCCCCAGAGATGTTCTCAGTCCCTCCAGAGATGCTCTCCATCCCCCCAGAGATGTTCTCCATCCCCCCAGAGATGCTCTCCATCCCCCAGAGATGCTCTCCATCCCCCCAGAGATGTTCTCCATTCCGCCCAACCTCTCTTATCACAAAGGAATTTGCAATCCAGGCAAATTCCTCCCTCCCCACCGAGATAAGAGCAATCGGACACCAGGGATGGAGGGGACCCTGGAGGGGGACCCCGAGACCCCACTGGGTGACCCCCAAGCCCCAAGGGAGGTCCAGAATGGAGGATGGAGGGGGGAAAAGGGGGGTCCCGTGGGGCAGTGCCCTGAGGAGTGGGCAGAGGGGGGTCAAGGAGGATGGGGTCCCCTTGACCAGACACCATAGAGACCCCAAGGTGGGACCCCAAGATGGGAACTCAAGGTTGGACCCCCTTGACTTGACACCATGGGGACCCCAAAGTGGAGACCCCAAGATGGGTCACCAGAGTAGGAGCTCAGGATGGGACCCCCTTGACCAGACCCCATGATGGGACCTCCTTGAACAGATACCATGATGGGACCCCAAAGTGGGACCTCCTTGACCCAGAACCCATGATGGGACCACATGAGGGGATCCTCTTGTCCAGACCCCGTGGAGACCCCAAAGTGGAACCCCCTTGACCAGAACCCATGATGGGACCCCAAGGTGGGACCCCAAGATGGGACCCCTTTGACCAGATACCATGATGGGACCCCAAGGTGGGACCCCTTGACCAGACCCCATGATGGGACCCCATGATGGGACCCCCTTGACCAGACCCCATGGAGACCCCATGATGGGACCCCAAGGTGAGACCCCAAAGTGGGACCCCCTTGACCAGACCCCATGATGGGACCCCATGGAGACCTCATGATGGGACCCCAAAGTGGGGTTCTCGCCCCTCCTTTGGCTGCAGTGCCTCCATTTCCCGGTGTCCCTCCTCCTCCTCCGGTGTCGCAGTGAGGCCGAAATGGCGCTGAGTTGGCAGAGGAACAAAGGGCTCAACCGCGGGCCAAGAGGGGTGGGAGGAAACGGGGCCAAAACGGGGGAAATGGGGCCAAAACGGGGGGAAATGGGGCCAAAACGGGGGGAAACGGGGCAAAAACGGGGGGAAATGAGGCAAAAACGGGGGGAAATGGGGCCAAAACGGGGGGAAATGAGGCAAAAACGGGGGAAATGGGGCCAAAACGGGGGGAAATGAGGCAAAAACAGGGAAATGGGGCAAAAATGGGGGGAAATGGGGCAGAACGAGGGGAAATGGGGTAAAACGGGGGAAACAGGGCAAAATGGGGTGGAATGGGGTAAAATGGTGCAAAATGGGGTGGAGTGGGGTAAAATGGGGCTGGAATTGGGGTAAAATGAGGCAAAAATGGGGTTGGAATGGGGTAAAATGGGGCTGTAATGGGGTAAATGGGGCTGGAATTGGGCTAAAATCGGGCCAGAATGGGGTAAAATGGGGCTAAAATGGGGTAAATGGTGCTGGAATGGGGTAAAATGAGGCTAAAATGGGCTGAAATGGGGTAAATTGGGCAGGAATGGGGTAAAATGCGGTTGGAATGGGGCTGAAATGGGGTAAAAGAGGGGTGAGATGGGGCAAATGTGGTTGGAATAGGGTAAATGGGGCAGGAATGGGGTAAAATGGGGCTGAAATGGGGTAAAATGGGGCTGGAATGGGGTAAAAGAGCTGGAATGGGGCAAATGGGGCAGGGATGGTTTGGGGGTGCAGGGATGGGGGTCAGGGATGGTTTGGGGGGGCAGGGATGGGGGTCAGGAATGGTTTTGGGGGGCAGGAATGGTTTTGGGGGGGCAGGGATGATTTGGGGGGTGCAGGGATGGGGGTCAGGGATGGTTTTGGGGGGCAGGGATGGTTGGGGGGCAGGGATAGGGGTCAGAGATGGTTTGGGGGGGCAGGGATGGTTTGGGGGGTGCAGGGATGGGGGTCAGGGATGGTTTTGGGGGGCAGGGATGGGGGTCAGGGATGGTTTTGGGGGGCAGGGATGGTTTGGGGGGGTCAGGGATGGGGGTCAGGGATGGTTTTGGGGGGCAGGGATGGTTTGGGGGGGCAGGGACGGGGGTCAGGGATGGTTTGGGGGGGCAGGAATGGGAGGACAGGGATGGTTTTGGGGGGCAGGGATGGTTTGGGGGGGGTCAAGGATGGGGGGGGGGCTGCTCCGGACCCCTCTTTGCGCAGCACAAAGGCCGCAGTGAGGTCGGGATTGGGCCCCTCCCCCCCCCATTCCCCCCCTTTTTGCCTCACCCGGAGAGCAAATAAACCCGGGAGGGGCCGCGGGGGGGAGGGGGGACAGCACCGACACCGCCATGGACACCCCAACCCCCCCCCCGGACACCCCCAAAACCCCCCCTGGACACCCCCAAACCACCACCCCCCCGTTCCAGTGCCCCCCGAGAACCCCCAAAGAGTGCCTTCGAGGACACCCCCAAAAGAACCCTCTAAAGGGGGAAGGGGGGGGGAGGGGCCATTCCAACGGCATCAGTGGGGGAGGGGAGGGGCTGGGGGGGCACTTGGGGGGTGTCTTGAGCCCCTCCTTCACCCCAGAAGTTGTGGGGCTGAATCCCTCCCTTCGCCCCAGGAGTTATGGGGCTGAGCCCCATCCTTCACCCCACAACTTGTGGGGCTGAGCCCCATCCTTCACCCCACAAGTTATGGGTCTGAGCCCCCCTTCACCCCACAAGTTATGGGTCTGACCCCTCCTTCACCCTACAAGTTATGGGGCTGAACCCATCCTTCACCCCATGACTTGTGGGGCTGAACCCATCCTTCACCCCACAAGTTATGGGGCTGACCTCCCCCCTTCACCCCACAAGTTATGGGGCTGACCCCCCTTCTCCCCACAAGCTGTGGGGCTGAGCCCCTCTCTGGAGCAGAGCCCCGGGCCGGTCCCGCTCCCCCTTTCCCCCCTCCCCCCCTCTGTGGGGCGGAGCTGTGGGGCCCTCCCCTCCCCCTCCCCCCCCCCCGGGCTATAAATATCCGTCTGTCCGTCTGTTGCCACAACCCGTCCGTCTGTCCGCCCGCCCACCCACTCGTCCGTCCTTCTGTCCATCCATCCACTCGACTCTTCCCTCCGTCCATCCGTCCGTCCCTTCCATCCACTCATCCGCCTCTCCGTTGACTCATCCGTCCGTCCGTCCATCCGTCCCTTCGTCTGCTCGACCGCCTCTCCGTCGACTCGTCCGTCTGTCTGTCTGTCCACCCTTCCATCCACTTCTCCATCTCTTTGTCCACCCTTCCATCCGCTCCTCCACCTCTCCATTGACTCTTCCGTCTGTCCACCCTTCCATCCACTCATCCACCTCTCCGTTGACTCGTCCATCTGTCCATCCATCCACCCTTCCATCCACTTGTCCATCTCCTCGTCCATCCATCTCCTTGTCCACCTCTCCGTTGACTCTTCCATCTGTCCGTCTGTCCACCCTTCCATCTGCTCCTCCACCTCTCCGTTGACTCTTCCATCTGTCCACCCACCCACTCCTCCACCTCTCCATCCACTCGTCCATCTGTCCATCCCTCCACCCTTCCATCCTCTCCTCCCTCTCCTTATCCACTCCTCCACTCCTCCGTCCACTCCACCTTCTCTCCCCCCATCCATCCTCTTCTCCACCCGCTCTTCCTTCTCTCCATCCCATCCCGGCTCACCATGAGCGTCTCCCGCAGCAGCAGCGTCCGCTCCACCTCCTCCCACCGTTCTTCTCTCACCTCCACCTTTGGGTCTTCTCGACGGTTGATGACCCCAACGAGCGCCGCCAGCGTCTACGCCGGGGCCGGTGGCTCGGGGTCTCGTGTCTCCGTCACTCGTTCCACCAGTTTCACCACCTCCGCTGGTGGCCACGGAGGTGGTTATGGAACCAAATCCTTGTGGATGGCTTCTGGCGTGGTGACCAACGAGAAGGAGACCATGCAAGACCTCAATGACCGCTTGGCCACCTACTTGGAGAAGGTGAGGACCTTGGAGCAGGACAACCGACGCCTGGAGGTGCAGATCCGTGAGTTCATGGCCAAGAGAGGACCCAACACTCGGGATTGGAGCCACTACTGGGACGTCATCGAGGAGCTGCGGGACAAGGTGGGGTGGCCGTGGGGGACAGGGGTGTCCCCAAGGCTGGGGGAACCATGGGAGGGGGTCCTCAAGGCTGAGGGAACCATAAGCAGTGTTCTCAAGGCTGGTGGAACCATAGGAGGTGTCCTCAAGGCTGGTGGAACCATAAGGGGGTGTCCTCAAGGCTGGTGGAACCATGGGGGGGGGTCCTCAAGGCTGGTGGAACCATAAGGAGGTGTCCCCAAGGCTGGTGGCACCTCGAGATGGGTCTCCAAGGCTGGTGGCACCATAAAGGAGGTGTCCCCAAAGCTGGTGGCACCTAGAGGTGGGTCCCCAAGGCTGGTGGCTTCATAGGGGGCTGTCTCCAAGGCTGGTGGAACAATGGGAGGTGTCCTCAAGGCTGGTGGAACCATGGGAGGGGGGGGGTCCCCAAGGCTGGTGGCTCCATAAGGAGGTGTCCCCAAGGCTGATGGCACCTCGAGATGGGTCTCCAAGGCTGGTGGCACCATAAAGGAGGTGTCCCCAAAGCTGGTGGCACCTAGAGGTGGGTCCCCAAGGCTGGTGGCTTCATAGGGGGCTGTCTCCAAGGCTGGTGGAACCATGGGGTGGGGTCCCCAAGGCTGGTAGAATCATAAGGAGGTGTCCCTAGGGGTGGTGGCACCTCGACATGGGTCCCCAAGGCTGGTGGCTTCATGGGGGGGGGGGGTGTCCCCAAGTCTGGTAGCACCATGGGGTGAGGTCCCAAAGGCTGGTGGCTTCATAGACGGGTGTCCCTAGGGGTGGTGGCATCTAGAGGTGGGTCCCCAAGGCTGGTGGCCCCATAGGGGGTGTCCTCAAGGCTGGTGGCACCGTGGGGAGGATGTCCCCAAGGCATGGTGGCACCTTGAGATGGGTCCCCAGGGCTGGTGGCTTCATAGGGGGTGTCCCCAGGGCTGATGGCTCCATGTGGGGGTGTCCCCAAGGCTGGTGGCACCGTGGGGAGGATGTCCCCAAGGTGTGGTGGCACCTCGAGATGGGTCCCCAAGGCTGGTGGCTCCATGTGGGGGTGTCCCCAAGGCTGGTGGCACTTCGAGATGGGTCCCCAAGGCTGGTGGCACCATAAGGAGGTTTCCCCAGGGCCGGTGGCCCCATGGGGGGTGTCCCCAAGCGTGGTGGCTCCATGTGGGGATGTCCCCAAGTCTGGTGGCCCCATGGGGGGTGTCCCCAGCTCTGGTGTCTCCATAGGGTTTAACCATTAACCGGAGGGGGGGGATGGGTCCGGGTGGCCTTTGTCCCCCAGGATCAGGGGGTGTCCTCTGCCGGGGGCTCCCGGGGGGGCAGTGGGGGTCGGATGTGGCCACCAATCCCTTCCTTGGGCTACCAAACCCCTCCCCCCCCCGGCCATGGCCCCCGGGACACTCCCATCCCCCCCCCCCCTCCCCAGGGTGTGGTTCCCCTCCCCCCCCCAACGCCAGGTGGCACTCGGGAACGGGAGGAGACACGTCCGTATGTCCACGTGTCCGTATGTCCGGGTGGCCACGTGACCACGTGTCCGTGTGTCCGTATGTCCATGTCTCCATATGTCCATGTGCCCATGTGTCCGTGTGTCCATGTCTCCATGTGTCCATATGTCCATGTGTCCGTGTGTCCATATATCCATGTCTCCATATGTCCATGTGCCCATGTGTCCGTGTGTCCATGTCCCCACGTGACCATATGTCTGTCTGTCCATGTCCCCATGTCTCCATATGTCCATATGTCCATGTGTCCATGTCTCCATGTGTCCATGTGTCCATGTCCCCACGTGACCATGTGTCCATATGTCCATGTCTCCATGTGACCATGTGTCCATGTGTCTGTATGTCCGTCTGTCCATGTCTCCATGTGTCCGTGTGTCTATATGTCCATATATCCATGTCTCCATGTGTCCATATGTCCATGTGTCTGTGTGTCCATATGTCCATGTCTCCATATGTCCATGTGCCCATGTGTCTGTATGTCCATGTCCCCACGTGACCATGTGTCCGTCTGTCCATGTCTCCATGTCTCCATATGTCCATGTGTCCATATGTCCATGTATCCATGTGTCCATATGCCCATGTATCCATGTGTCCACATGTCCATGTGTCTGTGTGTCCGTATGTCCATGTCTCCATATGTCCATGTGTCCATATGTCTGTGTCCATGTCTCCATGTCTCCATGTGTCCATATGTCCATATATCCATATGTCCATTTCTCCATATGTCCATGTGCCCATGTGTCCGTGTGTCCATGTCTCCACGTGACCATGTGTCCGTGTGTCCGTATGCCCATGTATCCATGTGTCCACATGTCCACATGTCCGTGTGTCTGTATGTCCATATGTCCATATCTCCATGTGTCCACGTGTCCATATGTCTGTGTGTCCACGTCTCCATGGGTCCGTATGTCCATGTGTCCATATGTCTGTGTGTCTATGTGTCCACGTGTCTGTATGTCCATATGTCCACGTCTCCATGTGTCCGTATTCCATGTGTCCACATGTCCATATGTCTGTGTGTCCATATGTCCATGGCTCCATGTGTCCATACGTCCAAGTGTCCATAAGTCAGTGTGTCCGTATGTCCATGTATCCAAGTGTCCACATGTCTGAATGTCCACACGTCCATGTGTCCATACTTCCATGTGTTCATAATTTGCATGTCTGTGTGTCCATGTTTCCGTGTGTCCGTGTGTCCATGTGTCCATGTGTCCGTGTGTCCGTGTTTCCAGGGCTCCGTGTGTCCGTGTGTCCATGTGTCCGTGTTTCGAGGGCTCCGTGTGTCCGTGTGTCCATGTGTCCGTGTTTCCAGGGCTCCGTGTGTCCGTGTGTCCATGTGTCCGTGTTTCCAGGTGTCCGTGTGTCCGTGTTTCCATGGCTCCGTGTGTCTGTGTCTCCCACAGATCTTCGATGCGGCGGTGGACAACGCTCGCACAGTGCTGCAGATCGACAACGCCCGACTGGCGGCCGATGACTTCCGGGTCAAGTGAGGAGCGGGAACGGAGCCGGATGGGATGGATACGGGAATGGGATGGGGTGGGATGGGATGGAGATGGAGATGGAGATGGAGATGGAAATGGAGATGGAGATGGGATGGGATGGGATGGAGATGGAGATGATGGAGATGATGGAGATGGAGATGGGGATGGAGATGGAGATGGGGATGGGGATGGAGATGGGGATGGGGATGGGGATGGGGTGATGGAGATGAGATGGAGATGGAGATGGAGATGGAGATAGAGATGGAGATGGAGATCAAATGGGATGGAGATGATGGAGATGATGGAGATGGAGATGGAGATGGAGATGGGGGTGGGGTGATGGAGATGAGATGGAGATGGAGATGATGGAGATGAGATGGAGATGGAGATGGAGATGGAGATGGAGATGGGGATGGGGATGGAGATGGAGATGGAGATGGGGATGGAGATGGAGGTGAGATGGAGACAGGGATGGGGATGGGATGGAGATGGAGATGGAGATCAAATGGCATGGGATGGGATGGGATGGGATGGGATGGGATGGGATGGGATGGAGGTGGGATGGGATGGGAATAGTGATGACGATAGAATGGGAACCGGGATGGGAAGAGGAACAGGACAGAGCCGGGTTGGGGTGGGAATGGAGATGGGGACAGGGCCGTGGCTGGAGGCACTCCCGGCTGTCCCCAGGTACGAGGCGGAGTTGGCGATCCACCTCTCGGTGGAGAACGACATCGTGGGGCTGCGCAAGGTCATCGATGACACCAACATGGCGAGGCTGCAGCTGGAGGGGGAGATTGAGTCCCTCAAGGAGGAGCTCATCTTCATGAAGAAGAACCACGAGGAGGTAGAGATGGAGCTGAGGGAGAACCGGGGGGCGGTTCCAGGGCCGGTGGGGACCCCCTGGAGGACATTGTCCCCTCGCTGTCCTCCAGGAGATGAAGAGCCTCCAGGCTCAGGTCTCCGACTCAGCCGTAACGGTGGAGGTGGACGCGCCCAAGTCGCAGGATCTGGGCAAGATCATGGCGGAGATCCGGGCGCAGTACGACGCTCTGGCCCAGAAGAACCTGGAGGACCTGGAGAAGCAATGGGGGCGGCAGGTGGGTCCACGTCCCCTCAAAGCTGAACCCCCGGGAGATCCAGTGGTCTCCAGGCAATGGGAAGGGGGAGGTGATGCTCCATGGAGGTGTCTTCTCTTGGGGGACATCAAACCGAGGTGGACAAGAGGAGGTCCTGAGATGAAGGAGAACCTTGATCTACGGGGCATGGTCCCAGTCTGGTGGGAGCGATCTCCAAAGGTGCCCCATGAGGGCGACTCAACCCAACGGGATCGTGGGCCAACGCTGTGGACCCTCCTAGGAGACCCTTAACCCAGAGCAGACACCGAGCCTGGAGTGGGGACCTCCTCCAAAGGGGATCCATGTGCAACATTGGGGACTTCCTCCGAAGGAAATCTGTCCCCCAGTGGCTCCAACTACACAGTGAAGGTCTTCTCCATGAGGTTCCAACGATGGGGACGTTCCTAGGAGATCTTTATCCCATAGTGGACACCAGGCCCGGAGCAGGAACCTTCTCCAGAGGGTTCCTGGCCCAACATCAGAGACATTCCTAAGAGACCTCTATCTCATGGGGGACCCCAAGACCCAGAGGGGACCTTCTCCAGAGGGTTCCTGGTCCAGGACAGGAGACATATGGGACCATGGCCGTTGGGATCAGCTCTTCCTGGGATGGTGCTGTGGGTCGGAATGGCCGTGGTGGGTCAGGAGGGACCACGGCCGTTGGGGTCAGCTCTTCCTGGGATGGTGCTGTGGGTCGGAGAGGCCATGGTGGGTCAGGAGGGACCACGGCCGTTGGGATCAGCTCTTCCTGGGATGGTGCCGTGGGTTGGAGAGGCCGTGGTGGGTCAGGAGGGACCACAGCCATTGGGATCAGCTCTTCCTGGGATGGAGCTGTGGGTCGGAGTGGCCGTGGTGGGTCAGGAGGGACCACGGCCGTTGTGATCAGCTCTTCCTGGGATGGTGTCGTGGGTTGGAGAGGCCGTGGTGGGTCAGGAGGGACCACGGCCGTTGGGATCAGCTCTTCCTGGGATGGAGCTGTGGGTTGGAGAGGCCGTGGTGGGTCAGGAGGGACCACGGCTGTTGGGGTCATCTCTCCAGCGTTGACCCCCGAACCATATCCATGTGTCCCTCAAGATCACGGAGAGCACCATTGAGATCACGCAGAGCAGTAAGGACATCGACACCGCCCGCAGCACCGTGGTGGACCTCCGTCGCTCCGTCCAGACCTTGGAGATCGATCTGGAGTCCCTTCGCAACCAGGTGCTCCCCTCAATCCCCCCTTAGATCCAAATCCCCCCTTAGATCCAACCCCATGGGACCAATCGAGTGCTCCGGGTGGAGAGCTGAACCCTGGGGTGATGCCTACAGAGAGCCGGTTTGGAGGCCAACCTGGTGGAGGTGGAGAACCGTTACGCCATGGAGGTGGAGCAGGTCAACGGGCTGATCCTTCACACCGAGGCGGAGCTTCTCCAGGTGCGCAACGAGCTCCAGCGTCAAGCCGAGGACTACAATGTCCTCCTCAACGTCAAGGGCCAGTTGGAGGCCGAGATCGCGACCTACCGGCGGCTGTTGGATGGAGGAGATGACTTCAGGTAGAGGGGACAAAGAGGGGGACATCAGGGGTGGAGGCGCGGACTGGGCATGGGGTGGAAAGGGGACAGTGGTGGCTTCCAGTCAGGATGAGACCATGAGGGCTGAGAGGTCCGGGAGCCGTCATCCAGGATGGTCGTGGGATGGAAAGGAGATGGTGGTGGCATCTAAGCAGGATGAGACCCGGAGGTCCTGGTGCCATCACCCAGGATGGTCTGAAGACACCAAGAGGAAGGTGGTGTCCCACCATCTTGAGGTGGGATGTCCTGGTGCCATCAACAAGGATGGTCTTGGGATGGAGAGGAGACAGTGGTGGCATCTAACCAGGATGAGATCTGAGGGGTGGGAGGTCCTGGTGCCACCATTGAGGATGGTCTGGGGATGGAAAGGAGACAGTGGTGGCATCTGACCAGGATGAGACCCAGAGGTCCTGGTGCCATCACCCAGGATGATCTGAGGACACCAAGAGGACCGTGTTGGCATCCAACCAGGATGAGGTCTGAGGGGTGGGAGGTCCTCGTTCCATCATAGGATGGTCTTGGTCTTGGGAAGGGACAGTGGTGACATCCAGTAGGGATGAGTGCCGGTGATGGGATGTCCTGGATCCATCACCCATGGTGCTCTGAGGACACCAAGAGGACAGTGGTGGCATCCAACCAGGATGAGATCTTGGGGGGTGGGATGTCCTGGTGCCATCATCCAGGATGGTCTGGGGACGGAAAGGAGATGGTGGTGGCATCTAACCAGGATGAGGCCCCGAGGTCCTGGTCCCATCACCCATAGTGCTCTGGGGACACCAAGAGGACGGTGGTGGCATCCAACCAGGATGAGATCTTGGGGTGGGAGGTCCTGGTTCCATCATCCAGGATGGTCTTGGGAAGGGACAGTGGTGGCATCCAGTAGGGATGAGTGCCGGTGATGGGATGTCCTGGATCCACCACCCATGGTGCTCTGAGGACACCAAGAGGACAGTGGTGGCATCCAACCAGGATGAGACCTTGGGGTGGGAGGTCCTGGTGCCATCATCCAGGATGGTCTGGGGATGGAAAGGAGACGGTGGTGGCATCTGACCAGGATGAGACCCGGAGGTCCTGGTTCCATCACCCATGGTGCTCTGAGGACACCAAGAGGACAGTGGTGGCATCTAACCAGGATGAGATCTGAGGGGTGGGAGGTCCTGGTGCCACCATTGAGGATGGTCTGGGGATGGAAAGGAGACAGTGGTGGCATCTGACCAGGATGAGACCCAGAGGTCCTGGTGCCATCACCCAGGATGATCTGAGGACACCAAGAGGACCGTGTTGGCATCCAACCAGGATGAGGTCTGAGGGGTGGGAGGTCCTGGTTCCATCATAGGATGGTCTTGGTCTTGGGAAGGGACAGTGGTGGCATCCAGTAGGGATGAGTGCCGGTGATGGGATGTCCTGGATCCATCACCCATGGTGCTCTGAGGACACCAAGAGGACAGTGGTGGCATCTAACCAGGATGAGACCCGGAGGTCCTGGTGCCATCACCCAGGATAGTCTGAGGACACCAAGAGGACGGTGGTGGCTTCCAACCAGGATCAGATCTTGAGGGGTGGGATGTCCTGGTTCCATCATCCAGGATGGTCTTGGGATGGAAAGGAGACGGTGGTGGCATCTAACCAGGATGAGACCTGGAGGTCCTGGTGCCATCACCCATGGTGCTCTGGGGACACCAAGAGGACAGTGGTGGCATCTAACCAGGATGAGATCTTGGGGTGGGAGGTCCTGGTCCCATCACCCAGGATGGTCTGAGGACACCAAGAGGACGGTGGTGGCATCTAACCAGGATGAGATCTTGGGGGTGGGATGTCCTGGTCCCATCCTCCAGGACACTCTGGTGGACAATGGTGAGACCTGGGAGCTGGGACATCCCACCCCAACCTCCAGGATGGTCGAGATCCATCATCTCTTGGTCTCTTGGGGTGGAGAAGGAGGAGAGAGGGGACAGATCTGGTGGAACCAGGTGGGAAGAGGACCTCCCATCGCCCCTGAGCCGCCCTCTCCCACCCCACAGCCTGAGGGACGCTCTGGAGAAGGAGACCACGTCCACCACGCAGAGGAGCACTCAGAGGGTGGTGGACGGGAAGGTGGTGGTGGAGACCAAAGAGGTGAAGGTGAGGACGTACTGAGCCATCGGAGGGGACACCGTGGAGCGCCGACCGCCGGGAGGTCCCCAACGTCAATAAAATGGCACTGTCCCACCCGGAGAGACCTTCCGGCCTCGTGTCTCCTTCTCCTCTGGGGTTTGGGTCAATGGGGAGAGGGATCAGGGGGGAAACTGAGGCACAGGGGGGTCAGGAGATGGAGATATGGAGATATGGAGATGGGACACGTGGGTGGGTGGAGGGAGGGAGGGAGGGGTGGAAAATGGATGGACAATGGATGGAGGGATGGATATCGGTGCATTGCACATGAATATCGGTGCATTCACACGGATATCAGTGCATTGCACATGGATATCGGTGCATTGCACATGGATATCGGTGCATTTACACGGATATCAGTGCATTGCACATGGATATCGGTGCATTGCACATGGATATCGGTGCATTTACACGGATATCAGTGCATTGCACATGGATATCGGTGCATTGCACATGGATATCGGTGCATTTACACGGATATCAGTGCATTGCACATGGATATCGGTGCATTCACACGGATATCAGTGCATTGCACATGGATATCGGTGCATTGCACATGGATATCGGTGCATTTACACGGATATCAGTGCATTGCACATGGATATCGGTGCATTCACATGGTTATTGGTGCATTGCACACGGATATTGGTGCATTGCACATGGATATCGGTGCATTCACATGGATATTGGTGCATTGCACATGGATATTGGTGCATTCACATGGATATCGGTGCATTGCACATGGATATTGGTCCATTGCACATGGATATCGGTGCATTCACATGGATATTGGTGCATTGCACATGGATATTGGTGCATTCACATGGATATCGGTGCATTGCACATGGATATTGGTCCATTGCACATGGATATCGGTGCATTCACATGGATATCGGTGCATTGCACATGGATATTGGTGCATTGCACACGGATATCGGTGCATTCACATGGATATCAGTGCATTTACACGGATATCGGTGCATTGCACACGGATATCGGTGCATTGCACACGGATATTGGTCCATTGCACACGGCTATCGGTGCACTCGCACACATATGTGTCCCTCCCTCGGCCGCTCCCGCCCCTCCGCCCCCCCCTCCCGCTGGCGGTGCGCGCGGCGCCACCAACCACAGAATCATCTCCCGCCTTTAGGCCCCGCCCCTCGCGCGAGCCAGGAGAAGGGGGGGGGGGCAGGGAAAGTACTTCTTTCCACAAGTCTTTCTACAAGTACATTAACAGGAAAAGGAGGACGAGGGAGAATATCCAGTCTCTATTGGATGCAGAAGGAATAACAGTGGCAGGGGATAAGGACAAGGCTGAGGTACTTAATGCCTTCTTCGCCTCAGTCTTTAATAGCAAAGAAAGTTGTTCCTTCTGTGTACAAATCCAGGAGTTAGAGGGGCAGATTGAGGCTCCCGTGATCCAAGAGGAGGCGGTTAGAGACTTGCTTGCCCAGCTAGACGCCCACAAGTCTATGGGGCCGGATGGGATCCACCCAAGAGTATTGAAGGAACTGGCGGATGTCCTTTCCAAACCCCTATCCATCATCTTCCAGAGGTCCTGGCTGACTGGGGAAGTTCCACTAGACTGGAGGCTGGCTGATGTTGTGCCCATCTACAAGAAGGGTTGCAGAGAGGATCCGGGAAACTACAGGCCTGTCAGTCTGACCTCAGTGCCAGGGAAAGTCATGGAACAGGTGATCTTGAGTGCTATCATGAAGCACACGCAAGAGAACCGGGTGATCAGGCCCAGTCAACACGGGTTTACAAAAGGCAGATCTTGCCAAACTAACCTGATCACCTTCTATGACAAAATCACTCAACTACTGGATGGGGGAAAGGCTGTGGATGGAGTCTTCTTGGACTTCAGTAAAGCCTTTGACACAGTTTCTCACAGCATTCTGCTTCAGACACTGTCAGCCTCCGGCCTGGACAGGCGCACACTCTCCTGGGTTGAAAACTGGTTGGATGGCCCAGAGAGTGGTGGTCAATGGAGTTAACTCCAGCTGGAGGCCAGTCACAAGTGGAGTTCCTCAGGGCTCGGTACTGGTCCAGCTCTGTTCAATGTCTTTATCAATGACCTGGATGAAGGCATTGAGTGCACCCTCAGCAAGTTTGCGGATGACACTAAGCTGGGAGGAAGTGTGGATCTGCTGGAGGGTAGGGAGGCTCTGCAAAGGGATCTTAACAGGCTGGACTGCTGGGCTGAGGCCAATGGCATGAGGTTCAACAAGGCCAAATGCCGGGTCCTGCACTTGGGGCACAACAACCCTGTGCAGCTACAGACTGGGGGAAGAGTGGCTGGAGAGCTGCACGGAGGAGAAGGACCTGGGGGTGATGGTTGACAGCCGACTGAACATGAGCCAGCAGTGTGCCCAGGGGGCCAAGAAGGCCAACGGCATCTTGGCTTGGATCAGAAATGGGGTCACCAGCAGGGCCAGGGAGGGGATTCTCCCTCTGTACTCAGCACTGGTGAGACCGCACCATAAGTACTGTGTTCAGTTCTGGGCCCCTCACCACGAGAAGGATGTTGAGGCTCTGGAGTGTGTCCAGAGAAGAGCAACGAAGCTGCTGAGGGGGCTGGAGAACGTCTGACGAGGAGCGGCTGAGAGAGCTGGGGGTGTTTAGGCTGGAGAAGAGGAGGCTGAGGGGAGACCTTATTGCTCTCCACAACTGCCTGAAAGGAGGGTGTGGAGAGGAGGGCGCTGGGCTCTTCTCCCAAGTGACAGAGGACAGGACAAGAGGGAATGGCCTGAAGCTCCGTCAGGGGAGGGTCAGAATGGATATCAGAAAAAAATTCTTCACAGAAAGAGTCATTGGGCACTGGAGCAGCTGCCCAGGGAGGGGGTCGATTCGCCTTCCCTGGAGGTGTTTAAGGAACGGGTGGATGAAGTGCTGAGGGCCATGGTTTAGGGAGTGTTAGGAATGGTTGGACTCCATGATCCAGTGGGTCCTTTCCAACCTGGTGATTCTGGGATTCACTGCATGTCCCGCCCCATGGCCGAGGGCGCGCTCAGCGCTGGGCCCTGAGAAGCGGGGCAGGTGCTCCTTCAGACCAGAGGGGGTTTCTGCTGCCGGTGCAGCACCCCAGGAACACAGCCGGGGTCCCCCAACCCTGGGGGCACAGACAAGACCCTGTGGCACCCAGACTCCCACTCTAGGGATACAGCCGAGGTCCCTCAGCTGTCAGACCATAATGCAGGGAAGGCAGGCAGAACTGCCAGGGGCCCAAGAAGGAGCAGAAGTTCAGCCAAGCTGCAACATGGAGGTGGTGGCAGCTCTTTGCCAGACCCCTTTGGACTTGCAGGATGTTTTTCAAGACCTACAGGACCCCTCTTAGACCTGGTTGTCTTAGAGTGGTCCTGGAAGGCTTTAAAGTGGTCTCAAAGCGCTCTAGCGGGGTCCTGGGGGTCCTAGAGGGGTCCTGGAAGGCCTTAAAGGGGTCCCATGAACCACTAGAGGGGTCCAGAGGATCTTACATGGGTCCTAGAATGCTCGAAAGAGGCTCCAGGGGGCTCTAGAGAGATCCAGAGGGTCTTAGATGGGTCCTAGAAGGCCCTGTTGGGTGGGGGGGCTCTATGGGGCGGGGGGGGGGGGTGTCTCTGTGGGGCAGAGGGAGGGTCTATGGGGCTGGAGGGGTTCTGTGGGTCAGAGTGGGGTCTATGGGGTATGGCTCTATGGGGCAAGGCAGGGGACTCTGTGGGTCCGGGGGGGGGGGGGGCTCTGTGGGTCTGACCGTGCCCCACAGGTGCCCCAATGGCTGCAGGGGCTGGCGCTGTGAGTGCGAGGTCTCGGCGGGGGGGGGGGGGGGTCCCTGGGGTGCAGCCCCCCCATCCCTCAACAGCACCCGCTCCCCCTGCAGCAGCTGCCAAAGGCACCAGGGGCTGCTCTGCAGGGGGGGGGCCGGGGGAAGACATGGGGGGAACAGGGACATGGGGGGCTGCTTTGCGGGGGGGGGGGGGGGCACACATGGGGGGGACAGGGATACATGCGGCTGCTCTGAGGAGGGGGGGACGGGGGAGGGCATGGGGACAGGAGGGATAGGGACATGGGGGGCTGCTCTGAGGAGGGAGGTATGGGGGGGGGGGGACAAGGGAATAAGGAGGACCCAGGGGGCAGGTGAACAGGGGCATAAGGACACAGGTTGGGGGGACCTGGGGGATGGTGGCCATACTGGGGGGCTCCTCCTCGTTCCTGTCCCTGGGGGGT
Organism: Cuculus canorus; assembly: GCF_017976375.1. Taxonomy (NCBI): domain Eukaryota; kingdom Metazoa; phylum Chordata; class Aves; order Cuculiformes; family Cuculidae; genus Cuculus; species Cuculus canorus. The sequence continues at coordinate 1,064,721 of NC_071429.1, forward strand.
CCCATCCACATCCCACCAAGTGTCCCGTGGTTCCTCGTCCCACCACGGGCTCCCATCCCACCACGGGTTCCCATCCCACCATGGGTTCCTGTCCCACCATGGCTTCTGTCCCACCACGGGAACCCATCCCACCAAGTGCCCCATGGGTTCCTGTCCTACTATAAGTTCCCATCCCACCAAGTGTCCCATCATGGATTCCTGTCCCAACATAGGTTCTGTTCCACCACAGGTTCCTGTCCCACCATGGGTTCCCATCCCACCATGGTTTCTGTCCCACCATGGGTTCCCATCCCACCACAGGTTTCTGTCCCACCATGGGTTCCCATCCCACCATGGTTTCCCATCCCACCAAGTGTCCCACCACGGGTCCTCGACCCACCATGGGTTCTGTCCCATGATGGGCCCCCACCCCGGGATGCTGGACCCCAAGGGACCCCCATATCACCCCCCCAGGATGCTGGGACCCAGGGACCCCCATGTCCCCCATCCCAGGATGCTAAGACCCCCATTTTCCCCCCCCACCCCGGGATGCTGGACCCCAAGGGACCCCCATATCGCCCCCCCCAGGATGCTGGGACCCAAGGATCCCCATGTCCCCCCCCAGGACCATGGGACCTCTCCCCACTCGGGATGCTGGACCCCAGGGACCCCCACGTCGTCCACCTCTCAGGAATGCTGGGACACAGGGACTCCCCTGTCCCCCCGCCCCAGGACCCCCTCCCCACAACCTGGGGTGACCTCCTGGCTGAAAGGGGGGGGGGGGGGGGTCCTTGCCCATATCCCTGGAGACCCCCCCCCTAATTACTGGGGATCCCTAAATCCCCTCCCCATCCTTGGAGACCCCCCCCTAATTACTGGGGATCCCTAAATCCCCTCCCCATCCTTGGAGACCCCCCCTAATTACTGGGGATCCCTAAATCCCCTCCCCATCCTTGGAGACCCCCCATATTCCTGGAACTCCACCCCCCCCAATCTCTGGGGTTGCCTAAACCCCCTCCTCATCGCTTGGATCCCCTCCCATAATCTCTGGGGACCCCCCCCATCCCCAGGGATTCCTAAATCCCTTCCCCATCCTTGGGGACCCCCCCATATCCCTGGGAACCCCCCCCAAATCCCTGGGGATGCCTAAACCCGCTCCTCATCACTTGGACTCCCTCCCACATCCCTGGGGACTCCCCCCATCCCCAGGGATCCCTAAACACCCCTCCCCGCGCTCAATAAAAGGCCCCAATGCCAATCAAATGTCATTAAAAGAAGGGAAAAGGGCATTAAAGGAGGGGAAAATCTGAATTAAAACAAGGGCAATCCGAAATACCAGAGGAATAACGGAATTAGAGGTGGAAAAATTCGAATTAAAGGAGAAAAAATTGGAATTAGAGGATGGAAAATTAGAATTAAAGGAGAAAAATGGCATTAAAGCAGGGGAAACTGGAATTAAAGGAGGGGAAAAGTAGAATTAAAAGAGGGGAAAAGTAGAATTAAAGGGGGGGAAATGGCATTAAAGGAGGGGAAATGGCATTAAAGGAGGGGAAATGGCATTAAAGGAGGGGAAATGGCATTAAAGGAGGGGAAATGGTACTAAAGGAGGGGATAATCAGAATTAAAGGGGGGAAATAGCATTAAAGGAGGGGATAATTGGAATTAAAGAGGGGAAAATCGGGATTAAAGGGGGAAATGGGATTTAAAGGGGGAAATGGGATTTAAAGGGGGGAAATTAAAAGAGGTGAAATGGCGTTAAAGGAGGAGAAAAATAGAATTAAAGGGGGGAAATTGGAATTAAAGGGGGGAAAACTGGAATTGAAGGAGGATCAGAATTAAAGGGGGAAAATTGAGATTAAAGGGGGAATCAGAATTAAAGGGGGAAAATTCAGGATTAAGGGGAAAAATCAGGATTAAGAGGGGAAGAACTGGGATAAAAGGAGGGGAAATGGTACTAAAGGAGGGGATAATCTGGAATTAAAGGGGGGAAATGGCATTAATGGAGGGGATAATTGGAATTAAAGGGGGAAATGGCAATTAAAGGGGGGAAAAATTGGAATTAAAGGAAGCGAAAAGGCATTAAAGGATGGGGAACTGGAATTAAAGGATGGGAAATTGGAATTAAAAGGGGGATATTGGAACTAAAGGGGGGAAATTGAAATTAAAGGGGGGAAACTGAAATAAAAGGGGGAAATCAGAATTAAAAGTGGGGGAATCAGAATTAAAAGTGGGGGAAATGGCTTTGGGGAGGGGCTGGGGAAGCCTGCAGAGAGGGGAGGAGGTGCTGGGGGGTCCCAGGAGGTTCTTGGGGGGAGTCCAGGAGGTGTTGGGGTGCTGGGGGGGGGGATCAGATCCCAGCCCCCTCCACCATTAAGAAGCCAAGCTGGGTTATAAAAAGAAAAAAAACCCGACAAGTTTTTATTTAAATAAACCCTAAAGGCGGGGGGAGGACGACGACATGGGGAGGGGAAAGGAGGGCAGCAGGCTGGGGGGGGGGACAGCTTAGAAAAAACTACAGTTTAAAAGTCACCCTGCCCCCCCCCGCCCCCTCCTCCCACCCTCCCATAGCAAAATAAGTGTATTAAACCCCAAAAATACAACCAAAATCCACCCCACCCCCCCAAAAAAAAGGGAAACGTGGGGAGCAAGCGCGGGGCAGGATGCAGCCGCTGCCGTTTGGCAAAGCCAGTTTCGCTCCCAGTTTTACTCAGCTCCCCTGCTGTTTTTCTCATGATGGGGAAGGCCCCCCCCCCCCCCCCCAAAAAAATCCACATCCGGCCCCCTGCCCCAAAATCCCAGAGAGATTTTGCGGGGGGGGGGGTGGCACTCAGCTGCCCAAGGTGAAGCTTCTCCTGCAGCACCTATTGGAGGGGCAGCAAAATGGGGTAGGGATTCCCCAAATAGGGGGTGAGGGGGATCCCCAAATTGGAGGGGGGAATTCCCAAATAGGGGGGGGGGATCCCAAACTGGGGGCGGTCCCCATGTAGGATCAACGGAGACTGCACAACCCACCCCCACCCTGTGGTGCCAGTCTGGCTCTCAGCAGTGCTGGAATGGGAATAGGGTGCCAAAAGCGGGGAGGGGGGCACCAAATTCAGCCCCTTTGCACCCCCCCACTGGCATGAGCCAGGGAGCATAGCAGTCTGTCTTTTCTTGGCAGGGGGGATGACAGAATGGTCCTCCAGTCTTCTCCAGCATTCCCAGAGTGTGGAATTGGAAGGAGCTGGGGACCCCCTCCAGGGCTGGGAGATGGATGGGGGGAGAGGTCTCCATGCCCCCCCACACACACATACACACAAAAAAAAGAAGATACCCCCCCTCCCAAAATTCATGAAGAACCAGTAAAACAGGGGGCGGCCAAACCAGGATGGGCCCCCCCCTCACCGCCACAATGCTGCCAGCACTGAGAATTCCTCTTTTTCTGCTCCAAAAGCAGGTTGGAAAGCGGATTTTCCCAGCAGGGCCCCCTCCAGCTCGAAAAAGCATCTGGGGCTTGGCTCGGAGACTTTCCTGAGGAGGGGGGGGCGGGATATAGTAATAAAATGGTGGGGGGAATGGTAAAGAAGAGGGAATTTTCTCGGCAGCAGCTCCTGCTGGGTCTATCTGTCTTGGCTGCCAAGTTGTGTCCAGTGCCGTTGGCTGGAAATCGGAGCCAGAATTGGGGGGGAAATCCAGGAAAACCGGAGAAAGAGGAGGAAAAGCACAAGGCGGGGGAAGGAAAAAAGTTCCCCCCCCTCCCCGACAGCTGCCGTCAGCATTCCGGGCTCTGCTTGGCTCCTAAAGCAACAGCTGGGAGTCGGGGGTCTTGGTTTGGCAACCTTGGCACATTCGTTTGTGTCTGAGGAGCCGATCTGTGCGGGAGAAGCTCTGCGGAGAGGAAGGGGGGGTCAGGAGAGCCTGGGGGGGATGTCACAGAATCATAGAATGGTTCAGGTTGGAAAGGACCTTAAAGATCATCCAGTTCTAACCCCCAGCCATGGGCAGACATCTCCCACTGGGTCAGGGGCTCCAAGGCCCATCCAACCTGGCCTTGAACACCTCCAGGAATGGGGCAGCTACAACTTCCCTGGGCAACCTGGGGCAGGGCCTCCCCACCCTCATGGGGAAGAAATTCTTCCTAAAGTCCAGTCTAAATCTGCCCCTCTCCAGTTTATCCCCGCTCCCCCTCATCCTATCACCACAAGCCTTCGTGAACAGCCCTTATCCAGCTTTCCTGGAGCCCCTTCCGGTACTGGAAGGTCGCCATAAGATCTCCTCAGAGCCTTCTCTTCTCCAGGCTGAACAACCCCAACTCTCTCAGCCTGTCCTGGTACAGGAGGTGCTCCAGCCCTCAGATCATCTTTGTAGCCTCCTCTGTACCCATTCCAACAGCTCCATCTCCTTCTTATGTTGAGGATTCCAGAACTGGACACAGTATTCCAGGTAAGGTCTCACAAGAGAGGAGCAGAGGGGCAGAATCCCCTCCCTCCCTGCTGGCTGCGCTGCTTTGGATGCAGCCCAGGACACGGTTGGTTTCTGGGCTGCGAGCACACGTTGCCGGCTCATGCCCCGACCCAGGTGCAGGACCTTGCCCTTGGCCTTGTTGAACCTCATGAGGTTCTCACAGCCCCACTTCACCAGCTGTCCAGGTCCCTCTGGATGACATCCCATCCTTCCACTGTGGCAACTACACCCCTCAGCTTGGTGTCACGTCCAAACATGACCTTGATGACGGTGCCCTCGATCTCGCTGTCCATATCATTGATAAAGATATTAAACAGAACTGGTCCCAGTACAGACCCCTGAGGGACACCACTGATCACGGATCCCCATCTGGACTTGGAACCATTGACCACTACTCTTTGAATATGACCATCCAACCAGTTTCTTATCCACCGAACAATCCACCCATCGAATTCATCTCTCTCTGATTGAGAGAGAAGGATGTTGTGGGGGATTCTCCCATGGATTTGCCCCCCCCGAGCAGTACCTGCATGCAGCGCTCGCACTGGTAGGGTTTCTCGCCGCTGTGGACGCGCTTGTGGCGCTCCAGGTGGTATTTCTGGATGAAGCGCATGTCGCAGACGTCGCATTCAAAGGGCTTCTCACCTGGGGGGGGGGGGGTAGGGGGTAATTAAAACTCGTTAGGGGAGCTGCTAACGAAGTCGGGTACCGGTGTGGATGAGGATGTGTCTCTTGAGGCATCGCCAGGGACCCTAAACCCCATCCCCATTCTCAGACCCCCTCCATCTCAAGGACCCCCCCTCCTACATCGTGTGCTCACTCCCTTCTGCACTCAACAGAAGGCACCAATGCCAATAAAACGGCATTAAAGAGGGGAAATGGGAATTAAAAGGACAGGGGAAACGAATTAAAAGGAGGGGGGAAATGGGAATTAAAAGGAGGGGGGAAATGGGAATTAAAAGGAGGGGGGAAATGGGAATTAAAAGGAGGGGGGAAATGGGAATTAAAAGGAGGGGGGAAATGGGAATTAAAAGGAGGGGGGAAATGGGAATTAAAAGGAGGGGGGAAATGGGAATTAAAAGGAGGGGGGAAATGGGAATTAAAAGGAGGGGGGAAATGGGAATTAAAAGGAGGGGGGAAATGGGAATTAAAAGGAGGAGGGAAATGGGAATTAAAAGGAGGGCGGAAATGGGAATTAAAAGGAGGGCGGAAATGGGAATTAAAAGGAGGGCGGAAATGGGAATTAAAAGGAAGGAAGATGGCATTAAAGGAGGGGAAAGTGGTGTACCAGTGTGGATGAGGATGTGTCTCTTGAGATGGTAGCTGCTGCGGAAGGCGCCGAAGCAGTGCTCGCAGATGAAGTTCTTGGGAATGCTGAGCTGGAAGGAGCCGTTCCGTTTGATCACCATCACCTAGGGGGGGGCAGAGACCCCCGTCAGCGGGGAGGGGGCACCGCCTGCCCCTCCCTGGGGCCCCCTCCCCGCCACCCTGCGCCTGCCAGAGCCGCGGGAAGCGTCCTCCTCCTCCTCCTCCTTCTCCTGCGGGGCGGCAAACCTGGCTGCCGAGGCGGGATCCTCTCCGGGAGGAGCGGCTGGGTCCCTCGGCGCCTGCCACCCGCTTGCGGCGCTGGCACGGGGAGGGAGGGAGGGAGGGTGAGATGCGCCGGTTGTGCCCAAACCGCACCCGATCCCACCCAAACCATGCCCGATCCCTGCCCAAACCGCACCCCCGACCTGCCTTCTTAATGGATTTCTTGGGCTGTGAGGCCTCGGGCGTCTCGTCCTCCTTGCGGCTGCGCGGCTTCTCATCCTGACGCAGCGCCTGCAGAGATAGGGGCATTAGAGGTGCCAAAATGGGATTAGAGGGGGAAAAATCGAATTAAAGGAGCAAAAAGCAGAGCTCCAGGGGCAAAAAGCAGAGCTCAAGGGGCGAAAATCAAATTAAAGGAGAAAAAATTGGAGCTCAAGGGGGAAAAGTGGAACTCGACAGCAAAAAGCAGCGCTTGAGGGGTGAAAATCAAATTAAAGGAGCAAAAAGTGAAGCTCGAGGGGTAAAAAGGGGAGCTCGAGGGGCTAAAATCAAATTAAAGGAGCAAAAAGTGGAGCTTGAGGGGGAAAAGCGGAGCTTGAGGGGCGAAAATCAAATTAAAGGAGCAAAAAGTGGAGCTTGAGGGGGAAAAGTGGAGCTCGAGGGGCGAAAAGCAGAGCTCTAGGAAGGAATGGAGGGAAAATGGGATTAAAGGAGAATGAAATCAAACTAAAGGGAGGAAAATAGAATCGAAGGAGGGAGAAGTGGAATTAAAGAAGGAAAACTTCAAGATAAAGAAGGAAAACTTCAAGATAAAGAAGGAAAACTTCAAGATAAAGAGGAAAAATGGAGTGAAGCAAGGGAAAATGGCATTAGAGGGGGAAAATCGGAATTAAGGGAGGGAAAACAGCATCGATGGGGAAACTGGCATCAATGGGGAGGGGAAACTGGAATTAAGGGAGGGAAGATGGCATCAACAGAGGGGGAAAAGGCATCAGCAGAGGGGGAAATGGCATCAGAAGGGGATAAATCAGAATTAAGAGAGGGAAATTGGAATTAAAGAAAATTGGAATTAAAGGAGGGAATATCGGAATTAAAGGAGGGAATATTGGAAATAAGGAGGGAAAATGGCATTAAAAGATGGAAAAGTGACATTAAAAGATGGGAACGTGACATTAAAAGGCGAGAAGGTGGCATTAAAGGAAAGAAAATGGCAGCAATGGGGGGGAAGCGGAGCGGAGGGCAGTGCAGATGTGGCTCATGGCGGTGCCCGTACCAGCACGTCAGGGCTGCCGCCCCGGTCGCAGCTCTCGCCCGCCTTGGCGCTCTGCTTGGGCATCATCTTCTTGCTGGCCAGGGTGGGGACGAGGCAGACGCCGGAGAGGCCCTCGCAGGCCAGCAGGCTCGCCTGCGGAGAGCGGAGAGGGGCCCTGCTCCAGCACCCCCCCGGCGGCCCCCCCTCCCTACGACCCCCTCCCCGCACCCCAAAACACACCAAACAAATCAAACCCCCCCCTTTTTGTGGTGGGGGCCCCGTCACGAGGGCCCTAACGGCTACCGGGAGAGGTCGGGCGATGCCTGGCAGGACACGCTGCGGGGACGCCGCGGAGGGGAACCACGCCGGGCGCGCGCTTCCCCCTCCCTGCTGGGCTTCGGAGAGCTCGGGGAACGGGTGGGAAAATTGGGGCTCATTACCTGAGCCATCTTGTGTCTGTCTGTCTGTCTGTCCTCGACAAACGGATTGCGACAGTTCCTTGGCCTTAACGCTCGCCCAGGAACAGCGCGTTTTTAACGATAGAAAGGAGGGTTTCAGGTTAATGGATTTTATGTTTTGCCGGGTTCATCCAGTACCCGCCACTTCGCCGACATCTTGACCACGGGCTCCTTCCTCAGCCCCTGGGGGGGGGGGCGGCCGCCGCCCCCACCGCTGCCGCTTACAGGGGGCGCATCCCCGGTGCCCGCGTGGGGGGACAACGGCGTCGCCCTTGGGTCTTCGCCTGTGGGAAGGGAGGGGGGGTTATGGGGCAGGAGGGGATATGGATAGGGGAGGTTATGGGTCATCGGGGCCCAGGTCTTTGCCTGAAAATAGGGAGGGGGGGTTACGGCGCAGGGGGGGCCTGCAGGGGCAGGGGGGGGGCAGGTTTTTGTCTGCAAGAAGCGAAGGGGGATTATGGGGCAGGGGGTTATGGGGAGGGGGGCCTGCAGGGCTGGGAAGGGGGTGGAGGGCCAGGTCTTTGCCTGCAGGAAGGGGGGGGGGGTGTTACGGGGCACGGGGGCCCTGCAGGGGCAGGAACGGGGTGACTTGTGGGGCACAGGGAGAAGAGAGGGAGGTGTGAAGGAGATGCCAGGGGGCAGGAGAGGACCCTAGGGTGGGGAGTCGCAGGGGGGTGATGGGGGGGCCCTGCCGAGGTGAGGGGGGGCAGGTCTTCACCTGGAAGAAGGGAGGGGCGATTAAGGGGAGGGGGGATTAAGAGGTGGAGGGGGCCCTGCAGGTGTGGGAAGGAGGTGAGAGAATGGGGGGCATAGGGAGAAAAGAGAGAGGTGACAAGGGGGCAGGAGGGGATCCTGGTGGGGAGTCTCAGGGGGTGATGATCGGGGGGGATGAGGGGAAGGGGGGATATGGGGTAGAGGTGGGCCCTGCAGGAGGGGGGAAGGGGGTGGGAGAATGAGGGGAGACGCGGGGGGCACAGGGAGAAAAGAGGGAGGTGGGAAGAGGGTGACAAGGGGGCAGGAGGGGACCCTGGGGTGGGGGCTGCCGGAAGGGGTGATGAGGTGAGAGGGCATCACGAAGTGAGGGGTTCTTGGAGGGGATGAACCCTCTTTGTAAGAGGTGTCACTGAGGAGGGGGGGCACACAGGGGAGGCGGGGGTGACATGGGGGCAGAGGGGCGTCCCGGGAGGGGGTGGCTGTGATCCCCACTCGGGATCCGCACGGGGATTCCGGGGTGGCCCCAGGGGAGGGTGAGAGAACCCCCGTCCATACAGGGGCCGCCCCCGGTGGGTCCCACAGCGCCTGCGCGCTGGCCACAACCCCTCCGCGGTCCCCCCCCTCCGGTTCCCGTTCCCGCCCGGGTGGGGGCGGGGCGGCAGGGCCGTCCGGCGAGGCTCGCTATCGCCCCCCCCACCAACCGGGCCCCGCTGCCCCCCGGCCCGGGGGAGGCGGGCCCATACCTGCCGCGGTCCCTCCGCGCTCCGCTCCGCGCCGCCCCGCGAGCTCACGAACTGCAGCCCCGGTTCCCCCGGCCTCGGCCGCCGCCGCCGGCCCGGAACCGGAAACAACAGCGCAGGATGGCGCTTCCTGTTGGGGCAGGGCGGAAAGGGAAAAGCAGGGAGGGGGCGCACATGCGCATTGCCGTACGACGAAGCCGCGCGCCGCCATCTTGAAACCGGGCAGTGTAAGCTGGGGCTGAAGCCCCTGTACTAAAGGTTTGGGGTGGAAGAGACCTCGAAGCCATCCAGCTCCACCCCTGCCATGGGCAGGGACCTCCCACTGGGTCAGGGGCTCCAAGGCCATCCAACCTGGCCTTGGACACCTCCAGGAATGGGGCAGCCACGAACTTCCCTGGGCAACCTGGGGCAGGGCCTCCCCACTCTCATGGGGAAGAAATTCTTCCTAAAGTCCAGTCTAAATCTGGCCCTCTCCAGTTTATCCCCGCTCCCCCTCATCCTATCACCACAAGCCTTCGTGAACAGCCCTTCTCCAGCTTTCCTGGAGCCCCTTCAGGTACTGGAAGATCGCCATAAATCTCCTCAGAGCCTTCTCTTCTCCAGGCTGAACAAGCCCAACTCTCTCAGCCTGTCCTCGTACAGGAGGTGCTCCAGCCCTCAGATCATCTTTGTAGCCTCCTCTGTACCCATTCCAACAGCTCCATCTCCTTCTTATATTGAGGATTCCAGAACTGGACACAGTATTCCAGATGAGGTCTCACAGGAGAGGAGCAGAGGGGCAGAATCCCCTCCCTCCCTGCTGGCTGCGCTGCTTTGGATGCAGCCCAGGACACGGTTGGTTTCTGGGCTGCGAGCACACATGTTGCCGGCTCATGTCGAGCTTCTCATCAACCAGCATCCCAAGTCCTTCTCTGCAGGGCTGCTCTCAATCCCATCATCCCCCAATATCTACTGAAAATCAGGATTGCCCCGACCCAGGCACAAGACATTGCCCTTTGCTTTGTTGAACCCCATAAGGTTCTCCCATCCCCACTTCTCCAGCCTGTCCAGGTCCCTCTGGATGACATCCCATCCTTCCACTCTGGCAACTGCACCCCTCAGCTTGGTGTCACCTCCAAACTTGCTGACGGTGCCCTCAATCTCGCTGTCCATATCATTGATAAAGATACTGAACAGCACAGGTCCCAGTATGGACCCCTGAAGGACACCACTCGTCACTGATCTCCATGTGGACTTGGAGCCATTGACCACTACTCTTTGAATATGACCATCCAACCGGTTTCTTATCCACCGAACTGTCCACCCATCAAATCCATACCTCTCCAATTTAGAGAAAGGATGTTGTGGGGGATCGTGTCAAAGGCTTTACAGAAGTCCAGAAAGATCACATCTGTCGCTTTATCTGTGTCCACTGCTGCAGTTACGCCATCAGAGAAAGCCACTAAATTGGTCAGACAGGATTTGCCCCTGGTGAAGCCGTGCTGGCTGCCGTTAATCACCTCCCTGTTCTCCATGTGCTCTAGCAGAGCTTCTAGGAGGATCTGTTCCATGGGTTCCCAGGCACAGAGGTGAGGCTGACAGGTCAGTAGTTCCCAGGGTCATCTTTTCTACCCTAATTAAAAATGGGCACAAGGTTCCCCTTCTTCCAGTCACCAGGGACTTATCCCGACTGCCATGAGCTTTCAAACATCATACAGAGTGGCTCGGCCACCACATCTGCCGATTCCCTCAGGACTCTGGAACGCATCTTATCAGGTCCCATAGACTTAGATATGTTCAGGTTCCTCAGATGGTCTTCTTGCACTTTCATTTTTAAGCTTTTTGTGGTTTTGGGTTTTTTTTTTAATTGTGTCTCATTTCATTCTAGACTTTCTAATTTTTCTGTGTTGCTCTTACACATGCTCTTCAAAACAACGTATAGAACTCCCTTTAGGAATTTACCAGCAGGAATACTACTTCTGATGATTTACAAGAGTTGTTTATCTTGCCTTTCTTCATGTGATAAAATAATTCTATTCTACTAGCATCCTTTGTTAAATTTACTTTACTTGATTCAAATTGAATTTAAGTTCATAATCTGCTTTAAAAATGCAAATAAATAACGAGTTCAGTTTTAATTACATATATCTAAATGTCAGAAGAGATGGTCAGCAAGAAATAGCCACAAGTGTTGTTGGGAGCAGGAGTGCAGAGCGTTTGATATCCAGCGAGCCACCAGCCTGAGAATAATCAACATTGGTGGCAAAACGAAGAAGGCACAAAAACAGTAACAGTGGTCACGAGGAGCTTGGAAGGAGAAGAACATGCTGTGGAAATTTTTATGAAGGACTTGTGGGACCGGTGTTGACACTTTTAGTAAGGTATAAATATGAGCTTGTAACGATAAACTTGGTCTTAGCCTGAAATGAAAGCTGAGCCCGTGCACATTAATCCACCACATCTCAATTAATAAAAAGTACCTTGTTTGGATCTAAAGGTTCAGATCAGCATTCTTGGATCTGAATACTCACTTTTAACAAATCCATGCTTCTCTGCTACTGAAAGGAGAGAAGGAGACACTCCCTGCACACCTGGTCCTTTCACCAGCCATCCCAAGGCTCAGAAATCCCTTGGGATTACAGAATCACAAGGTTGGAAAAGACCTCCAGGATCACCGAGTCCAACCATTCCTATCAACCACTAAACCATGCCCCTGAGTATCTCATCCACTCGTCTTTTAAATACCCCAGGACAGAGGGGTCCCTGAGCACAGGACAGGGGGTGAAGGAGCATCCCTGAGCTCATGAAAGGGGGTGCAGGGGGTCCCTGGGCCCAGGACAGGAGGTGCAGGGGGACGGGGGGTGTAAGGGGTCCCTGAGCTCATGAAAGGAGGTGCAGGGGGTCCCCAGGCCCAGGACAAAGAGGTGCAAGGGGGTGCCTGTGCCTGGGGAGCTCCCAGTGCTCATGGATGGAGAGAGTCCAAGGGATAGGGGGTCTTTGACCCCAGGGACCCCCTGCACCCCCTTTCCCTTCACTCCAGGATGCCCACTCAGACCCACTACCTCCCTCCCCCAACGTCCCCTCACCTCAAAGCTGTGTCCCCATCCCCAGATCTGCTCCCCTAGGACCCTCCAGCCTCCCCATCCATCCCTGCACTCCACTGACCAGGATTTGGGGGGTTAGGGAGCTGGTTTGAGGGTTCAGGGGGGATTCAGGGAGGTCTCGGAGGGAGATTTAGAGGTTTAGGGGGCGATTTGGGGCCTTTCAAGCAGATTTTGGGGGTCAGGGAGCTGGTTTGGGAGCTCTTGGGGGGTCAAGGAGCTGGTTTTGAGGTTCATGGGGGACTTGGGGGTTCAGGAGGTGGTGTGGGATGGTCCCGGAGAGGGATTTGGAGGTTCAGGAGGTGATTATGTGGTTCTCAAGGGGACTTGAGGGGTCAGGGAGCTGGTTTTGAAGTTCATAAGGGGATCTGGGGGCTCAGGAAGCTGGTTTGGGGTTCAGAAGGTGACATTGAGATGCTGGGAAGGGTCTGGAGAACCCAGGAAGGGGCTGAGGGACCTGGTTGGGGGTTGGCTGTGACAGGGTTGGCCCCGATGACCTCCAAGGTCTTCTTCCACCCCACTGGGTGGGTGATGCCGGGCTCACCACAGCCCGTGCCAGAGGTCCCTCTCCTGGCATTGCTGCTCCTGGACCTCCTGCTGGGTGGTGGCCAGGTCCTGGCAGAGAACCCGGAGCTCCTGTCCCAGGCTGGTGGTTCCTCTCGCAGCACTCACCGACCCTGAAGTTTGGGGCGGAAGGGGGCGGCCACCACCGCAGGGAGTCACCTGGGGTGACAAGAGGGGTCAGGGACACCAAACGGGGGCTTGGGGACATTTGGGGCTGGGAGGGGATGTATGAGGACGTTGAGGGTCAGGGACATGGGGGAGTCTGGGGATACCACAAAGGGGGGAATATCGGGGCGGGGAGGACATTAGGTCAACATGGGGAGGTTGGGGACAGTACGTGGGGCGTGAGGGACAGTGTGGGAGATTTGGGGACAAAGGAGGTGCCATGGACATAGGGAGGATGTTAGGGACACACAATGGAGGAGGGACATTTGGAGCAGGGAGGGAATTGGGGACAGTATGGGGGGGGGAATGAGTCCAGGGGAGGTTTTGGGGACAGTACGGGGCTCGGGGGGCATTGGGGGCAATATTGGGGGGTCGGGGACAGTATGGGGAGAACATTACCCACCCCTTGCTCACCGGCCTGGGACGTGGCTGCCACTCACGATGCCTTTTGGCGTCCTGGGAGGGGGAGAAAACAGGGGTGAGCAGCGGCCCCACCAGGCTACCAGTTCCCCGGGCTCAGTAGCCCCACTTCCACCCACAGCAGCCGCCTCCGCTATCCCAGTAGCCCCCATCCCTCACAGCAGACCAGGAGCATCCTCTGCTAACTCAGTGTCCTGCCCTGCCACCAGCCCCCTCGGTGGACCAGTAGCCCTCTCTCCCCACCCAGTAGCCCCCTCTCAGTAGCCTTATCTCCACCTAGTAGCCCCGTTGCCCCATGCCCTAGTCTGGTAGCCCCATCCAGCAGCACGGTAGCCCTCTCCGGGGTCCCCAGCCCAGCCTGGTAGCCCCATCTAGTAGCCCAGTAGCCACATCGTTTAGCCGCATAGCTCCTTAGCTGGCTGCTGAGTCACGTGACTCTACTTAAGGCCGGGGGCGTGGCTTGAGGGCGCGGGGAACCAATGAGAGAGCAGAGGTGGAAATGGGGCGTGACCTGAAAGGATCAGGGGCGGGGGTTGTCAGGGAGCGGGCGTGTCCTGGGGCTGCAGAGCACCAATGAGAGAACTGGTTGGGGAAGGGGCGGGGTTTTAGGGGAAGGAGGTGTGGTCTGAGGGTGCGGGTCACCGATAAGGGTCCTAGAGGGGTCCTGGCAGGCAGTAGGTGGGGTCTTTGGTGTCCTAGGCTGCTCCTAGTTGGCTCGAGAGTCGTGCTGGAGGTGCCCACAGGGTTCCCGAGGTCCCTAGATGGGTGCAGGGAAACTCTAGATAGGTCTGCGGGCCTTTAGAGGGGTCCCAGGTGGTCCTAGAAGGGTCGTGGTGGTCTCTAGAGGGGTCCTGGGGGTCCTAGAAGGGTCCTGGAAGGCCTTAACGGGGACCCAGATTGCTCTAGAGGGGTTCTGGGACTCTTAAAGGAGTTCTGGAAGGCCTTAAAGGGGTCCCAGTGGGCTCTCAAGAGGTCCTGGGAGTCCTATAATGGTTCTGAGAGGCTCTAGAGGGTTCCTGAGGGTTTCTGGGGGCCTCTAGTGGGGTCCTGAAAGACCAAGTCCTGAGGAGTCCTGTGGGCCCAAGGTGAGTCCTGGAAGGCCCTAGGACGGTCCTAGGGGGATCTAGAAGGTCCTGTGAGTTCAAAAGGGGACCTAGGGGGCTCTAGTGGGGTCCTGGGGGTCCTTGAGGGATGCTGTGTCCCCCTAGAGGGGTCCTGGAAGGCCCTAAAGGAGTCCTGTGGGACACAAGAGGGGTCCAGAGGGTCCTAGCGGGGTCCTGTGGGTGTCAAAAGCAGTTCTACAGGTCCAAGAAGGACCCTAGAAGGCCCTAAAGGAGTCCCAGTGGGGCTCTAGAGGGGTCCTGGGGGTCCTAGAGATTCTGGAAGGCTTTAAAGGGGTCTCAGGAGGGGTCCTGGGGCTCCTAGAGGGATCCTAGGTGGCTCCAGATGGGTCCTGGAATGATCCTAGGGGGCTCTAGAGGGGTGCTAGGGGTCCCTATGGGGGTCCTGAGGGCCCTAAATGGGTAGAGTGGGGCTCTAGATAGATCCAGGGGCCTTTAGAAGGGTCCTGGGTGTCTCTAGAGGAGTCCTGGGCATCCTGAAAGGGTCCTGGGGGACCTGATGAGACAAGACTGTCCCCCCTGAATTTGTACAGACTTAAAGACTCCACTGCCTTGCATGTGCCAGCATGAGCGGATGATGCCTTTGTACGCCCGCGGTATTAGTAGCAAGCACAGAGCTTGCTAGCTAGCTTGAAGCCCTTGAATCATTAGCTGTGCTGGTAGGATACCGATGAAGTACACGAGAAGCGAAGAAGCAGAAAGCATAACAAGGAGATAAGGTGTACATCTCTGGCCGCAGTTCTCGTGTTTATCCTTACGAAGTGATGAGAAGGAGCATAGTGGACATCTACTAGGGTAGATGTCGATGAAGCAGATTAGAGTGTATAAGCTCTGTACTTTCACTCAATAAACCAATTTTGTTTGCACCTCAAATGTAGGCCGTGCCACTTAATCACCGTATCTAGAGGGGTTCCACAGGTCCAAGAGTGGTCTTAGAAGGCCCTAAATGGTCCCAGAGGGGTCTTGAGAGGTCCTAGAAGGTTTCTAGGGGCCTCTAGAAGGTTGCTGGGGGTCCGTGCAGGGGTCCTGAGTGCCCTAGATGGCTACTGGGGGGCTCCAGATAGGTCCAGGGGCCTTTAGAAGAGTCCTGGGGGATCTCTAGATGTCCCAAGACCACCCCCCACCCCCCAAGTCCCTCCAGGACCCCTCTAAGAGCTTAGGACACCCAAGATGGGACAACCAGGACCCCTCTAGAACCCACTGAGACCCATTTATAGACTCCCAGGACCCCTCTGCAGATCCCCCAGGACCATAGTGGGGACCCCCAGAACCCCTCCCCTCTTGGACTCCTAGGAGTTTCCCCCAGGGCCCCTCTAGAGCCCGCCAGGACTCCTTTAGGGACCCCTGTACCCTTCTTCTAGGTTCCCCCATGACTGATAAGAGTTCCCCAGGACCCATCTAGGTCCCTCCAGACCCTTCCTGGGCTCCCTTGACTGCTCTAGGACCCCAAGGACACCCCTTTAGGAAACCTCAGGACCCTTTTCTCTAGTGACCCCTTGGACCCTTCTTGGGACCCCAAGGACTCCTCTAGGGACCCCCAGGACACACTGTGGGGCAAAACCCAAAGGTCAGGGCGACACAGAGCATCGAGCAGTAGGGAAAGCGTGTGCAAAAGTATTCTAGGAGTTATTCAGAGAAAAAGGAGCAACAAGAGGCAAAACCTTTAGGTTTTTCTGTCATTTTGGTTGTTTTTTTTTTTCCTTTTAAATCAGCTTTATTTTTTCTAACTGTTATATTTCAATTTCCCATAGCACCTTGGCAATGTCAAAAACAAATACAAATACATGTATTATCATTTTAACATTTAAAGCATGAACCTACTTTACACAAATCTCAGTTTTGACAGGTTCGACAACAGGAATATACCATAACAGACAAGGTCTAGAAGCCAGATAGGTTGCTTTTTTTCCTCTCCTTTCACTGAAGCCCTACCACTTTAAAGAGAGACCATAAATGCCAAGGAAAAGCTGGATTCATCTGGGAGGAACGAGATGTCTGTAGGAACTTGAGCTCAATATATTATCTGAATATTTTGTATTCTATAAAAATTAGAACAAAACCCATTTATGCACAGTCTGTTTACATTTGAAGTTGCTTTTTTTTTTTTCTTTTTTTTTTTGGAAACTGTATCCACAACTGAAGCTCCATAAAAATAAACCTCTGGTTCTTAAATATAAAATTCTAAAGTTGTTACAGGTTAGGTTTGCAGGTGGATTTTTTTAATTCAGAAATAAGTTGCTTTAACTCCATTTCAAGTCCTCCTCAACTGTACATTAAAAACAGACTCGATTAACCTCTCGCAGTGCCTTTGCTAAAGGCACCGAAGAGAAGAGCCAACTAAACTACAACAAACCAAAATGATGTACCATCCTAAAGGAAGCTCAAAACCAGATGTAATATATACACACGACGAGAAATCATTCAGGTTAATGGCAACAATCTTACGTTTCAGAAGGAAATATCAAAATTGGAAACAAAAATTCTATTGCATATCTGTAGTAATCAAGGATTTACAAAAAAAAAAACAACAAACCAACTCATCAGAAGCGATTCCCCCCCCCTCCCCCCGAAGTGCATCTCTGTTGCGTCTTCTGTAAGAGAATGGTGTGTTTTACAAGTTTAAAATAACCTCTGTACACAGCAGATATTTCTCCCCCAGGCGAACGTTCCCGTGGGTAACAGTAAAAATAGCAGACATTTTCAAGACAATTAAGCTGATATCAACAAAGTAGTAAGGCCATAGCTATGGAACTACAGTAAAGCATCAATTAAGTCACTTTATTTGCTACTGATCTGCCACAGGATCATAATCATCTTCTGGTTAATAGAGTGGGTTACTTTTTTTTTTGGTTTTTTAATTATTTTTACTCGTTTTTTTAAACCTACTGCTATAACTGCACTGTCAGACCGTGCCAGGCTAACTTTTTTCTTTAAAAAAACAAAGATAGCAGGAATGTAAGATACTAGAAAACTAACCTAATTTGAGAAATCAAAAGAAAAAAAGAAACGTGGGGGTTTTTTTTTTGCGCTTTTCATTTTACTATCGCATGCAAATATCAATTTCTCTTTCCCCACAAAAGGACAAGAGAGCAGCCCAATCTTTTCCACGCACCGGAATTTAGAGAAGAACTTAACTGGGCAAGTCTCTACTCATAGCCAATCAAAGCCAAGAGCTCCGCAAACAAGTCACGCTTCCTAAAACCAACAGTGGGGTGAGATTTGCACCTTCTTGAATAACAGCAGAGCAGGAAAAGTCGGGCTTTCGCCACAGAGGAGCCACCAACTGTTCTTTGCCACTTCGAGCCCGCGTGGAGCATCGCTGCAGAGCGAGGAGCAGGCTCACCTCTGCTGATCAACGGGCACAGCTCGGAGAAGAGCAGCGAGCTGTCCCAGCATCCAACAATCGCACCGTCCTTCTTTCCTCCGGGATGTCACAACGGGCAAACCTTGTGGGCAGGGAGACAGCAGCTCACCCGAGCCCACTCCAGGGGAAGAACCCCCACAGCCCCTCCGAGTGAGGTGTTTGCCACATAGTAAAAGTATCGCAGGAGAATTTTGCACACACAACTATGGTTTTCACAGCCTTTATACTGACTTGGTTATCTCCCCTCCCACAGAAAAGAATAGAAAGGAAAAAAAATCCAAAGCCCACAGTTATAAATGGAAGGAGGAGGGGGAAGAAGGGAAGCGCTAATGTGAAATCCTCACACACAGGTATTAAATAAATAACGATGAGCGCCTTAATCTGATAAAAGTTTGACTATTCTGGAAAAAGCCATCAGGGTTACAGATTTTTTTGTGCATGCTGTACAAGATCTGCTGCTGGGAAACGCAAGCCTGGGATGAACAAAGCATCCATTCCTTTCCACGGCCAAGTTTTCCCACCACCTCGTAAGACTGAACTGCAGTTCTTTCTTTTCTCCCCATCTAATAAATGAAGTTGCATTTCACAACTCTTAAAACCTCAGATCCTCCCAGCGCTCCAAGGTGATTCTGGGGGCTGCAGGGCAAGCGGATGCCTGCACGGAGCAGAGTTCAGGCGCTGCCTTGAGCAGGGAGGCCAGAGACTGGCAGCAGCACCGACTCCTTCCCAAGTAACTCAGCCTCTGAGAGCCAACAGCTCACAACAGCCATCGGCATCCCAGTGCAGATCCAACCTCACAGCACGGCGCCCTAAACATCTGCGACAGCCACACAGGTTCGTTTCATCCTGTTTGACTGCAGTAATTTTTTTTATATCCTTTAAAACGATTAAAAATCAGCTTTGAATTCACTGCGTTTCAGAACCTTAACACTTTTAAAACTCTTCTAGCATTCCAATAAACAACGGCGTTATGGCCAGAAACGGAGAAGGGTTCTGTAAGCCCTAAACTGTAGATGTGATCAATGATTCTTTTTTACTAAATTTAAAAAGAAAAACCTCCCAAACCCAGTACAGGTCTTTTAAAAGTGAATAATGATTTTGGTTTCTTTTATATATATGTGTATATATATATATATATATATGTAACACATGCGTAGAAATGAACAGTTAACTGCATAAATACATCCTATTGTGTTATGAATCAAACCAAAGCGATTGCCAAGCCGAATAATAAGTTAGAGAAATGACAACTCTGCCTTTATATATATATTTATAAAAATAGATATGAGTGTTCTCAAAGCAGTTGATAGAGAATGCCTACTGAGTCCAAAGTCGCCAAGGGTTTATCTGAAATCAAGGGTTTATAAGAAATCAGAAGATGAGAACGTTCACAGTTATTCGAACTGCCACTTACATTCATTCTAACAGCAACGCTAGCATTATATCACTAAGAATGGTTACGGTATAGATCACAATTGAGTTTTCCAGTGTTCACAACTTATATGACTTTAAAATTTCTACACTTGCTATTCACTAAAAACAAAACAAAACAAAAAATAAGAAAGGCGTGATCCTTATCACTGGAAGCTACCTTTCCCTAATGCTTTACACAGAACTTTAAACCCCAACGTGCTGATTTTGGCAGATTAACACATGGATTTTCCCATTTCGGTCGTTAATCACCTTCAACGGAATCACTTCTACACGATAGCATTGCAAATTCAGTCAGCACACAGCTAACCGAGATGCTGCCTGTCAAGTAGCTTCTCTGAACATTAGCGGTTTTGCTTAACCCTTTCTCTCTACTTCACTTAAAACAGTTAAAAGAAGTCAGTCACTACTACACTGGCTGTAACTAGAGTTCCAGGACAAACCCCAGCTCCTGGCACGCAGCATTTGCTCCCCTGCTCCAAGATAGGTCAGCATACAGAAACCCAGCCATGCCTCTGATTTGCCAGCTGCTCCGAGACGTCAGCTTAACCCTGGCACAACTCCGCACCCAGAGCTTACCCCTTCAAGGCCAAATTCCACATCTGCAACTGGAATTCCAGGCTTCTTATCTGTGAAGCAAACACCCCGTCCCGTGTAGCCACCCACCAACCCCGCGCTGGGCCTGCCTCCAGCAAACACGCTCCAACAAATGCAAAAAAGTCTGCAATAAAGCGATCAGAGAAAGTTAAAAGCATGAAAAAAACCCAAAACAACCCTAAAAAGTTGCCCTCAAAAGGAGGTGAGGACAAAGGGCAAATTAAAGATTCTGACGTCCCCCCTTATGCCTCCTTCCAAATGCGTCTAGAAGACAATTTTTGCTGTCCATGTGCTCTGACCTACAATCCAGTATCCTGTCAATATTATCATCTAAAAAGCTTGCTGAATGCATCATTAGTGAAGTCAAGGGACTATCGTGAGGTGTCCCCCACGCTGGAAACACTAGAGCGGTACATTCAGGTTTCTCATCAGCGACTACACCGTGACAACAGTATCCGGCTGCACTCACTCCACTCGCACGCCAACCCGGCATCTCAGACGCATGCTGCGACGCAAGGGCAGACACCCCACCTGCCAATCCAAATGTTAAATAGGTTAAAAAAAGTTCTAAATGTACAGAAATGCTCATTTTTTTTTCCCCCAAAAATAATATTCTCCTATCCTTTTCCTCCTCCACCCAAGGACAGGTTAATTTGTCAATTCATATTCATTCACTTTGTCAAAACACTACTTTCACAACCCCAAAACTGATTTCAAGCAGGAAACCCTCTGCAAATTAGAAACAAAAATACAAAAATTATAATCTCTATATTTATAGTGATTGGAATCCTCCAGCATTTGCGAAATCACTTATCACTTTCAGAGATGAATTTTGGGACCCTCCTCCACACAAGCCACGCTCCAGTTCAGTATTCGCCTTCATGAATACTTCTTTCTCAGTCTCTTTTGCTGCTTATTAGTCCACAGCTCCAATTCAATCGAGAACAACCGGCGGGATAAGTGTTACTTTGGTGACCGGGGTGGCACGTACTGCTCCTTGCCAACACGTCGAGGTGCTCCCTGAGGCGACGATCTGCGTCCAAACTGGCGTCTCTGTTCCCTGATTTTCCCAGCAGCTCCCCTGGGAGGCCCGTTGCCTCGGAACCCAGAGTAATCCTTCATTCGGCCTTCAGCCCTGTCGTGCACCTTCTCCGAAACCTTCTCTGGTGTGCCGTTCTCTTCAGTTTTGGCAGGGGGAACTATGTTGGTGCGATGTTCCCTAAGCGGCTGAACGGGGACTGGAGGAGGCTCCTTTGGGGGCTTCTGGCAAACTTCTGCATAACTCAGCTTGCGTGGCTCCTTCAGGACACCAAGGGAGAAAAGCACAGTTTAAAGACCAGAATAACCACAATCTGCTCCTTCAGATCATCCCAGGCACAGCAGCGAGAACACGTACAGCAAGCGCACCACAGCCATGGCAAACTGCACGAGAGAAGGTCCCAAGTGTTCCCTCAGCCCATCCAAGAGCACTCCTCATGCTCTCCAGCTGCTCCCTGCTTCGGGCCTTACCTGCATCGATGAAGCAGAAGCCGCACTCGCATTAGCAGGAGGTGAAGTGGTGTTTGTCCTTGGTGGCTTCGCAGCACTGACGGGAGAGACAGACACTGGTGGGGAAGCGTGGCTCGGAACATCTTTCTGAGCAGTTACTTCTTCTGGTTTGCTGTCTGGCTGCACTGTGCTGTTAAACCCAGAACAATTTAACATTAAAACCTACTTGCACAGAAATTAACGTTTGAGAAAGTATTTTCTTTGTTTGAAGTCACTATTGCATTTTTGGTGGAACAGGGTGGTGTCGCCACTTCCACCACAACACATGATTTCCATCTAGCGGCCTTCAGAGAAGCTGCCCACCACTGACAGAGCAGAAACAGCAAACACCACTTGGAGTCTTTGCTAGAACATCCCCATTTTAATACTCTGGATGTGTGTAACCTGAGTACCTCAATACAACAGCTTCAGTCCGGCTTGGCGAACTTGTACACATCACCAGCTGCTGGATGGGGCTGTGCGTTGGTTCTTCCTGAGCAGAAGTCGGACAGCTGGGCAGCAAATCTTTGCTTTCCTAGACAGAAAACATAAGTTGCAAAATAGGGAAAGATCACAGATGTGTTTTAATTGCTCCTCAATTTGACAGTTCAAGAAGCAGGCCATTTCCAAAGGTCGGTCCAGTCCCGATTATAAAAATTCTACTTCTTTTAGAGCATCACCTCTAAAGTTATAATCCTTTCTGTTGGCAAAACAAATAGTGGCTAAAAGGAGAAATGAGACCGCATCACCCAAATTACCAATGCGTCATTCCACCAGCTCAACAGATCCATCTGGAACAGCCCTTGCTGACCCTACACACAAACCGTTTCTCCTCCAACAGCCAATACTCCCCGCTTCCCTGCTTTATTCTAAAATAAAGCAAGCTTACAACGATGTAATCACAGAAGCTTCAGATAAATATCCACCAAAAGCCAAGGCAAACCCAAGACCAGAAAGACAGTGAACGCACTGTTACATTAAACACAGAGTATGATGTTTGGGCTTAAAGCAGCCCAGCGAGGAGCCCCAACATGAACTATTTCTTTAAGCAGGGAGAAGGGAGATGCAGGCAGCGCACACGCTGTGACACAAGAGCTGGTACCTTTTCTTTGCAGACTCCTTTAACGATATCGGACATCCGGCTCTCCAGCACAGGCTCTCCAGCAATTTTTGCTGTGCTACCAGGCAAAGGTGGGAAATTTGATGCTAGCAAGTCAAACTTTGGTGTCTGAGTCTTTGTTTCCGCTGAAGGCTGAGGTCTCTAGAGAAGGAAAACGCCCGTTAATGGAGCTGTAACACCTAGCATTAAAAGCAAGTGGCGGGGAAATTCCTAGAAACACTTAAATATCCGCAACGTAATCTGAGAATGTAAGGACTCTGCTTTCCCTGCAGTAAATGCAAGGCCAACCCATCGCGCTTTGTGCGGCTCTTTGCAATAAAAGGAAGCAGAACTTACCGAAACCCGCTCATCTTCTCGCCTCCTCCGACCTCGGAAAATGTTCTTCCTTTAAAGGCAAAACACAGCCAGTCAGTGCATTCATCCAGCTAAAGAGCACACTCATCCATACAAAGGGGCGCCTGTGACAGGGGATTTATAGCAGCTTCCCGATGCTTCGCAAGATACAGCTCTGGGACGTTCTCCATCTTCAGGAAGGGCCAAAACTCCTGGAACACAGCTAATACTGGGAAGAAGTTCTCTTTTTCTCTCCCCTGGAGTGGGTGCCCTAGAGCACTGTACCTGAACACAGCCAACCAGACTGTTATATCACAGAGTAGCGTCCTACGATTGTAATCAACTTATCCATGTGATTTCTCACATATTGGTCTTGGTCCCTATTTCATGCCTAAACCCTGAACTAACAGACAAAAGATAACACCAGTTGATCTTACAGCATTTAGGAACGCCAAAGTCCCCAGGCAAGGATTTGCTCATTATTTACAGTGATACCAACTTTTCTTCAGCAACTGCTTTCATTCTGGGAACAGATCAGTTATTTTGAAATAAAGACACCTCGCTACCTTACCACAAGGTGTTTGTGAGGACAATGAATGAACATACAGTCAGGAAGGAAACATTCATGCTCCCAGTTCAGTATTTATCACTTTATTTATCATTTATTTATACACACGCGGTGTATTTAAAAGCCATTTTTCTCCTGGTCAGTCTTTACAGGAATATATATTGCCTCAATGGTTGATGATCCTCACAAGTCCAATACTACGTCCCACTGCATTATGTCACAGCAAAAAGCAGGACACGCAGTTCTTTACCTGCCCCTGCCAATGCCATAATCTCCATTCTGCTCCATCTGTGCGGCCGGAGAATCCTTCTGGGAATAACCTTGCTCTTGGTGCCCAGTTAACGGAGTGCTGTGTCGCTCCATCACAAAATTCCTTGAGTTGGTTCTGCTCAGTGGTCCTTCCCCCGTCGGCACGGTGCTGACGGAGGCTGGACCCTCCGCAGCACGCTCCAAGCTGCTCAACGAGCGGAAGTGAGGCTTCATGCTGCAGGACACAGAGTAGAGCTGTGGAACCCCAAGTTGTGGAACAAGATGCAAAACTACCACCAACGACAGGTAATTCGGAGCTGACAAGAAGGGTGGAGGTCAGTGAGCACTGGAGCTCCATCATAGAACTTGTTTCCTACACAGGTTTGTCAAGAACAAAGGAATTCTTCTTTACCACCATTTATTCCTTTTGTTCTAGTTTTCTTGCAACTTCCCTCCTATCAAGAGTTGACATTTGAAGAAAACATCAAAACTGCTGCCCAACAGACACCAAAGTGGGGAAAAAAAACCCAATAACCACCCCTTCCCAAAACCCACGGGTGGCAGAATATCCAGAAGAACCCAGAAGGGTTCTTTGTTTGCCTGAGCCTGCAGAGAAGCACAGGGTACTGGAGATTGGTCTGGAGAACTAAGCCAGGCCTGAGGAACAAGCTCGTCTGCCTGCAAGCAAAAAACTGAACCGAAACAAGAAGCTGGTGACTGCATGGACTGAAGAGAACAGGGAAGATCAGGCTGGAGTAGTTGAGAGCCAAAAAGGTCAGGGTCTCAGCCTCACTGTTATCAAACACCCACAACACTGACCCTACAGTTTACAACACCCCAGACATTTTACGCAGTTATTGATCAATCAACATTAAATCTGTGTTTCTTTTGAATACATCTGCAGCCAAGCACGCTCAGTGTTTCTGTGCGTTATGGCTCAGGGTCAGAAATGCAGAATTACCCTGCAAAACCATGACCTACCCCTAACACAGAACGATTTTCGGGAGCAGCATCCAGTGCCTTGGACCATTTTCCACTTCTGTGTCTCACTGTCTGTTCCAGACAGCACCAGTCAGCTTTAAGTGAAGCAAGGACACTAAACTACGTCCTTCTCCTGTGGTCAACCCGGCACATCTCAATTTGAGGACAAAAGGAGGATTTTGCATGCTTATTGTTTTTAAACTATCTCATTACAAGATTCCATGCAATCAGAACAAATTCTCCCACTGCCGGCCAAAGCAGGATTCCTGGCCAAGAGGAGAAGTTACCTTAACCACACGATCTCTATAGAGTAATCAAGGAGCAGCCTGTGTCCTGAAAAAGGGTCCTCTCTTTCAAGAGACCATAAATCCAGCAGCTTTTGGTTTCTCTAAGTGGAGTGAATATGGCAAGGCACATTGTGGACACCGCAGGCCCTGGACTGCATAATGAAGAGGGAGTTTCCTTCCAGCTTCCACCAATAAACTTGTTCTCTCTCACTTGGCCAGAGGATTTCAGTTGGGAAGAACAGAAAGCAGAATAGAATTCAACAAATGACAAATTCTCATTTGTTAGCACTAAATCAGAGCAGCAGTCAGTGCCGAGCGGCAGGAGCCAATTGCTCCCTCTGCTCAGCCGTTGTCATGTGGTGTTTTAGAAACCAACTGCACCGCTATTGGATGGACTCCTCCCCAGCCTTGCCATTAACAGACGGAAGTTTTGCAGGATTACAGATGTAACCAGAACATGGAACAAAAATCACCTTTTTACAAACCAGTTTTGAGTGGTCAAACTAATCTCCTTGACTGAAAGCATTTTAAGTGACCTTTCAGATGGCTGGAGAGAAAAACATCAGTTTAACCAATATTAGCACTGAGGATTCTGTGACAGAGACTCAACCTGCCTTTCCCACAAGGGTGTTATAATAAATCAGGGCAAAATAAATATGACTGGCTTGAACAAATGTTTAGCTAAAGAGAAACCCAATACTTAACTATCAACTGCCTGAAAGACAAAAATCAAGTTTAACGAGCTAGGCCGGAAACCTGAAAGCAGCAGCTGGATGAACCTCTCCAAACAAACTCTTCTGCTGTTCAAGAGAAGATGCACTGAACAAAGATTAATTCATACTTCACAGCTTCAAGAACCGGTTTCAAGGCCCCAATAAGGTTACATTTTCCATGGACAAAACCCACAGGGAAGAGGAAAGCAAACCAGACACTTGCATTTTGTTCAAATCATTCTTAAAATGGATGATTCTCAAGTCATTGTTCAGCCCTCAGATCTCATAATCTTACCCGTCACTGAGAAGGCCACAATCTTGTCTGGGCAGAAGAGCAAAGCAGAAAAGATGAGGAAAGATAAGGAAGAAAAAACGCAGAGGGAAGGAGAGATGATGGGAGAGAGGAAAAAAAAAAGGAGGAAAAGCAAGAAGTGCAGGCTGCCCAGACAATCGACTGTTGGACCTGATCTCTCTTAGCGCGATACTTGATCATCACTGGGCCAAACCTCTGAGGCTGTGCCTCACTGTAACCTCCACACTCTTCTGTTTGCAACGGAATCCAGAGAATAACTAATAGCTACTTCCAGAATAGGGAGGTTTATGACTGCAAGAGCTTTGCAGTGGCACAAAGGCTAAGCAAGACTGGCAGGAAAGATAGGACAGCAGAGATGGAGCTGCTGAACCTGCCCACACTTGACTCTAAAGCTTTAACTTCACAACAACTGAAGTTTCACAAGTTAAAGCCTTAACATAAGCAAGTCTCAAAAGCTTGAGGATTATACAGATGTTTTCTACAAGGAGGCAGTGAATATGTGGTCATTTCCAGATGTTATAATCTGGGTACGTACAACTCTTGTACAGTTTCAGCATCCAGACTTCTCAGAAGATGCAGATGCCCCAGAGCTTTACAAGGTTTAAAGTTTGGGCATAATTTAAGGCAAAAAAACCCCCAAACTCAAGCCCTTTACAAGAAGATCTTGGTTGGGAACTGAGCTGCTGTAACCAAGCCAGCTGCCTCATCTCTGAGCAGCCGCACTGCCAGCCCTCCAGGACTCTGCCGAGTCACCGCAGAAGAAATTTCAAAGTTCATCTTTTGCCAACAGCCACAAACCTTTACTGCATCTCAAACCACTTACACTACCAGCACTTGTCAACTCATTTCTCAACCTATATAAAGAGCGATGCCCAAGCTACCAGCCTGCACAGGCTAAATATAGTGAGACAGCCTGCAAAATAAAACCATTTCCACCCACAAAAATGGATTACAGCTCCATTGTACTTACAGAGCATCCTTCCAGCAAACATAAAGCTGTTTCCTCTTCCTCAGTGTTTATATTCTTACAGTTATCACAGAAGATGGAGATAAAGCAAATAAATCAGAATAACCGACTCAGCAGCCAGGGCACGCGACTCAGCTGCATAAACAGAACAGCTTTCTACAAGACTAAATTGCAAAACAGGAAAAGCTCACATCTGTGCCGCAGGATTCTATAACCTGCACGCAGCAAACATAAGAAGGGCTACCTTCACAGGAAGTTATTTATTTGTCTGCAGAAACTCCTCTGAGGCTGCTAAAGGCGTTACCTTTGCTCTCTCCGGCACGCGTGTCTTATTTTAGCATCTTAAGCTGCCACCTTTATTTCAGTTTTACTTTATGGATCAAGTTGCAAAACATCACAA